>NC_045428.1:165818569-166126487 GCF_902635505.1 Sarcophilus harrisii | reverse complement strand
GATGTTAACTTACAGGAGCTCATCATATTAGGGGTTGGATTCAGTGTGGGCACTCACTCAACTTGAGTTGTATTGTATTTCACAATTCCCAAACTCAAGCTCTCAGCCTTCCCCAGTAGCAGGGGTCATTGGCATGTACCACTACACTTGACCAATTCAAAATAATTTGAAAAGAATAGTGCAAAGATGAAAATGTTCAGATCAGAAATGGAGAAAAGATCAGGGAAAGAGCAGTAACTTGTGAAATATTAAAAGTTGTTGGCCAGGAAGATTCACTCTGTGAAGTTTTTGACTCTAAAGAACCAGAGTGGGAGAAAATAAAGATAGATCAAAAGACAGAAGGTTGTGCCAAGGGCATTATGAGTAATAAAGGTAGGAAGTTGTAGTGAGAAGAATTGTAAAAATCCTAGTTCTTGGAGATGACTTGTTTCAGAGAAATATGATGTCTGTGATTGAAGCAGGATAGGGAGGGTTGTTGGAGTTAACGAGGCTGAAGTCTGGCTAATGAATGAGTTTATAGTATTAACAGTGAGATCCCTGGATACAGTAATAGGGAATGAGGGTGAAGGGAAGACCTTGAGCTAAATATGAAAGTCAACAGGAATAAAAAGGAAGAATAATCTGATGATTGGGAGATAACTACAAAAATATGGGGAAGGGATAATACAGATGGCTTACATGGAACTCGAAAGAGAGAGCTTAGTAAGAGATAATGGTAGAAAAAAAAAGTCAGGAATTTTGTCTGTGGAGAAACAAGTAGTATGTCCACTAATTCTCATAACTGTAAGTCAAAGAGTAACTTCCAGTGGAGACAGTCTCAAGGAATATGAAATCCACAAATCCAGTAAGGTTTTGCTTAGAGTGAAGAAGTGGATGTTGAATGGGATGAAGATGGAAGGGAATTTGTTGATAATAGAGTTAAAAGGATATAAAAAGCACAGTGAAGTGGGTAACTTAGTTTTAATTGAAATTTAAAGTGTTCCGTCTTAGACTTACATGCTCAAATAGAACATGTATCTTAACTCTTTCTATTTTTCCAAAGTGATTTTCATTTAAATTAGGCAAATTTGCATGACATTGCTGTAAACTGTTTATAATACATGTTAGACAACTTGACCTAAGAGATGTTAAATCAGGATTACAATCCCTGATTCTCAGTTTTTTTAGTTTCATAAATTAGATATGACTTTTTTTTTTCTATTTTCATTTTAATAATGATAATGTGAAGGGCTCTTGGCTCTTTCTAAAAGCTTACTTGATTAGTTGATTGTTTTTCTTGTTTTAACTAGTCACAGAAATTTTACTTCTTTTTCTTAATTTCTCACAACAGTCGTGCTGGTATAGATGACTCTAAGAAGTGGGGAATGCTATTTCTGGTCAATCAACTATTTAAAATTTACTTTAAGGTAGGCTTCTAGTTTAATACTTGATAAAAATGTTTATTTATAAAGTATATTTCTCCCTAGGAAGATTACCTCGTGAGTGCTACATTTATCTTAACCCTGGCTGATGAAGTAGCAAGTTCTAACTTCCATTTTTACAGAATGGTTTTAATATTGTTACTGAGATATCATAGTATTATTTTATCTAACATTTATTTTACTTTTGTATATTGTGTGCTAATGTGAATCTCCTCTTTACAGATCAACAAACTTCATCTTTGTAAGCCCTTAATTAGAGCAATTGATAGCTCAAATCTGAAAGATGACTACAGCACAGCACAGAGAGTTACATACAAGTACTATGTTGGTCGCAAGGCGATGTTTGACAGTGATTTTAAGCAAGGTATCCTAACAGAATAAGTTATTAATATTGGTAGAGGGATTGAAAACAACATGATTCATAGTTTAAAAAAATTCATCTCATTATACAGCTACTATATTTCAATTCCAGTTAGGACAACAGGTAACAGGTGTTGGATTGTATTCTTTGTTGGACCCAAAATTGCTTAAAAATCAATGAAAATGAAACATCTGAAAATTCACTGTTCCTGCTGTGAGAAGATTCCATTCTCTTCCAACAGAGAGAATTCACAGTATTATAGAGTGAAAGTTGTTCTTTTCTTTTTCCTCCCTTCCTCCCTCCCCTCCTCCCTCCCTCCCTTTCTTCCTTCCTTCCTTCCTTCCTTCCTCCCTCCCTCCCTCCCTCCCTCCCTTCCTTCCTCTCCCTCCCTTCCCCCTCCCTTTTTCCCTCCCTCCCTTCCTTTCTCCTCCCTCCCTTCCTTCCTCCTCCCTCCCTCCCTCCCTTCCTTCCTTCCTTCCTTCCTTCCTTCCTTCCTTCCTTCCTTCCTTCCTCCCTCCCTCCCCCCCTCCCTCCCTCCCTTCCTTCCTTCCCTGTGTAAATGAAGCAACCTCGAAATATATGTATTTTTAAGTTCTTATTCAATTCCCCTAGTATCCAGTAAGTAATAACTTTGTGGAATACATTCTGTGAATACAAGGATGAAACACTACCATCTGTTCTTATATTTTTGGTGGGAGAATATGACAACTACACAAACAGCTCTAGTACCATTTACAAATACCATAAGAAAAGAGCAAAGAAGAAAGTTCTCACACTTTCAGAATATCTTAGCACCATAAGAAAAGAGCAAAGAAGAAAGTTCTCATACTTTCAGAATATCTTAGCAAAGGCTTGGAGAAGGTGGTGACATCTAAGCTGAGCATAGCAGAAAGGAAATTTCCATCAGGTAGAGATGGGCTGAATCTGTTTCAGGGCTGGGAGACTGCAAAGGGCAAAGAGGCTAGAAAGGTAAAGTGGTTTTCTAAACCTTTCTTCCAAGCTGACTCCAGGCTAAGGAGCTTGTATCTTATTAATTTTTTCAGTCACGAGCCACTTGGGCTTTTGTATAGGGAGTGATGTGATCTGTTAATCAGAAGGATGATCATAACATCAATATAAAGAATAACTTGAACAAGAGAGTGACTGGAGGTAGGCCTGTTAGGAAACTTGTATAATAACACAGATAAGAGGTCCAGGAATGCCTGAATTAGGCTGGTAGCAGTAGGTGGGGAGAGGAAGGAAAGCACAGATGCAAGAGAAATTTCACAAAAAAATTAGTGAAATCTAGCCATTGATTTTGATTGGATGTATTTGGAGGTAAGGGAAAAGAAAGTGTAAAAATGATGGTAAAATTGTGATCCTGCATGACATCAATAGAAATAAAGAAGGATGGGGTTGGAATAAGAGCAGTACAAGTTAAGACTTTTTGAGTTTGATATGATAGGCCATCCAATTTGAGGTATCTAGGTAGATGGGTAAAAATTCACAAGTGGGGTTATGGGGAAAGAGGTCAGAACTGGAGATAGAAACTTGAGAATTATCTGAATAGTGAATTCAGGCCAGCATCATCATAATGCAGTGTCATAGGTGTGCCATGAGGTACCAATATCAGAGGACTTTGGTTCAATGGCTTAAATTCTACCTTTGGCACTTAGTAATAACGATACCTTGGGCAAATCATTTAAGCTCTTTGGGCCTCAGTTTCATCAACTGGAAAAGGTTAGTTAGACTAGATGGGCTCTGTGGTCTTTACATCTTTAGATCTATGGTTCTGGAAGTCATGGAATTGTGGTTGCTAGGGGATAGTGTAGAAAGAGAAGAGAAAGGATAAATGCTGGTCCACATTTGGCAGAGGAGGGTGCGGGGGGAGAGGAGAGAAAAGACAAGGCAATTAAAAAGACAAAAGGAATTTCCAGAAAAGGAGGAAATCGGGCCCAATGTTACAGAATCCATGGGAGGCACGGCAAAAGGAAGAGAGAGAAGAGGGGTCATTAGTGTTGGATGCAAGAGGGAAATTTAACAGACTCAGAACTGAAAACAGCCATTGGATTGTGGTGGAAGGAATGTTGGATTTGGAATTAATACAGCCAGATTAGGAGCTTCCTTTTCTTGTTATTTTAACTTGTGTAAAAGTCAGTTAACCTTCTGTGGCATCACTGTCCTCCTTTATTTCTTAAATTGGTAGGTTGTAATAGATGATTAAGAGACAAGATGATTCAGTCGTTTCCTTTTTTCTTAATTACTATTAGTGACTAATGTATATGCAGAATTTTCTACTGTTTTTAATTTCAAAGGCACCATTAAATCAATATTGAGAAAATTGTTATTAAATATTTTCTAATTTTATACTTCCCATTTGTTTTGGGATTTTTTTTTAAACAGTAGTGAGATTGTTTTGAATATTACTTCTCTTAAATCATTTTCCAAGCATCTGTAGAATGAACCTGCCACTTGTTAATAGTGTAAAAACTTGATTTTATTAGCAGTTGTAGTATCTCATTCAGTGGTACTATGCAAATCCATTTCTCCTTTGACCAAGACTGCAACTTAGGGGAAAATAAAAAGACTGGAAATTGCTATGTAAATTCAGAGCATTTTAAAAAGAAAAAAGCTTATTTTAAGTTTTTTCTATTAACATTTAGTGTACTAATATTTTACCTTTGAGTTGCTTAACTTTAAAAAAGATATCTAATTTGGCAGAAGTGATTTATTAATATTATCCCAATATTATCTGTGATTTCTGTTGAATCTGAATATTTACATGTGATTTAAATTAAAGGGATAATCTTAAAATATGCAAGTAAATTTTACATAGTAAAATATACATTCCCAAGTTGTAAAACCAATTTTTGTCAAGGAAGCAAAATTTTTCATTAGGTTAGAATTTTGTACCAAGGGGAAAAGAATTGATTTCAAGGCAAATACATTGCTTGCTTCAATTCTTAGGGATCAGTAGAAAGGCTCATATTTAGTAGATATGGAGAAAATATTTGCTATGTACAAGAGCATGGAGTTTAAGAATAAGTATCAACTCAGGTGTTTGCTATAATACTACCCAGTTTTCATTCTTTAGATTTCCTCAACATCTTGGAGAAAGTGGAAGGATGTATGGTATGTCATTAAAGTCAGGCCCATTAGAGAGTTCACCTAATCCTGATATTATTTCTAATAGCATAGTAATTTGAAGAATTTAGATAATCACAAAATGACAATAGTTAAATTCATTTAAATTTTAAAGTAGACCATTGCATTTAGCAGGACTTATTTCTAATTTTAATTTGTAAAGGATATTAAATCATATAGTAAAATGATTTTTTAAAAAAAATATTGATATCCAAGAAGGGAATGAAGATATTAGTGGAAACCTCATTCATTATACGAGACTTTGTTAGTTATGTTGAGTTCATTTGTGCGTGGTTGGTTATTTGCAAATGTGTAATAATAAGAGTGCTTATAAATCATCCTATGGTTGAAAGGAAATAATATGATTCAGTAAATTTTGTAATCATAGCACATGGTAATAAGTGCTACTCTCTATTCTATTTTTATCCTGCATGACTATTTCAGAAGGTTCTGAAACTATATATTTTTAACATGCTCATTTTTTCCCATATATGTATATTATTGCCTTTTGTATAAAGTAATTATGATGTTGTTACAGCCTTGCCAGATAGTCTTAGCCAGTTCTCGTTCTCTCTCTCTTTCTCTATCTCTATCTCTCTCTCTCTCTCTCTCTCTCTCTCTCTCTCTCTCTCTCTCTCTCTCTCTCTCTCTCTCTCTCTCTTTTTTGCTGAGATAATTGGGATTAAATGACTTGCTCAGGGTCACACAGCTAGGGAGTATTAAGTGTGTGAGGCTAGATTTGAACTCAGGTCCTCCTGATTTCAGGGCTCATACTCTCTCCACTGTGCCACCTAGCTGCCTTACTCATCTTTTTTTCTTTTCTTTTTCTTTTGTTTTGTTTTTTTGGCTGAGGCAATTGGGATTAAGTGACTTGCCAAGCGTCACCACAGCTGGGAAGTATTGTCTGAAGTCAGATTTGAACTTGGGTCCTCTTGACTTCAGGGCTGGTGGTCTATCCACTGTCAACTAGCTGCCCCTTTAGCCAATTCTCATCAATGTTAGTGACCCATAATTTCCCTACCTTTATTTCTCATTCATAGAGAATAAGCAATCTTATGCATTTTATATTGAATCTTCATGAGGATTACCATTAAAAAATAAAATCATCAATTACAGAAATTGAATTAGGCTGCATATTTATATGAGGAAAAGACACTTTTTGTTCTAGATATTGGAGGGATAAATTGTAATACATGTTATTCTAATGTTGGTGAAGAGGCACTGAAAAATGTTTAGTATGACCTTTAAATATTCTTGGGGGGGGTTATTTGCTTACAGCTGAAGAATATCTATCATTTGCCTTTGAGCATTGTCACCGTTCAAGTCAGAAAAATAAAAGAATGATTCTAATATATCTGCTGCCAGTAAAAATGCTGTTGGTGAGTGATTGTACTTCTTTATTTTTCTAGAATTATTGAGTTTGAAGTGAAAGAAATGTCTTGATTACTGATTTTATATTCTTAGTTTATCAATATCTCACCTGCACTGTATCCTTGGAATAATAGGAAAAGGGGATTTGGAAGGTGGGTAGAACTAATTTATATGATGGATATTTTGAGGACATATTTTGCTTCTATTACCTTATCCTTTAAAAAATGTGACCACCCCCCACCCCTTAATCACAATTATCATTTTCACAAAACATTTGTTAGTTGATCTTATCTGAAAAAAATTGACTCATAAAGCAAGGAAAATATAACACTTCTTATTTCATCTTAGCTGGATTTAATTTCTGCCCACTAAAGTTTTGATATTTAAAAAGAAGTGGATAATATTTGTTAGGTTTAATTAAGTTACTTTTCTTTATTTTAAAAAAAAAAAAAAATCCTTATAGGTCTGTCAAACTGTGCTTACTTTGATCCAGCAGTGTTTCTACTGGGCTTGTATCCCAAAAGAGATCATAAAAGAGGGAAAAGGACCCACATGTGCAAAAATGTTTGTGGGAGTCCTCTTTGTATTGGCAAGAAACTTGAAACTGAGTGGATGCCCATCAATTGGAGAATGACTGAATAAGTTATTGTTTATGAATATCATGGAATATTATTGTTCTGTAAGAAAGGACCAACAGGATGATTTCAGAGAGGCCTGGAGAGACTTTCGTGAACTGATGCTAAGCAGAACCAGGAGATCATTATAAAACAAGATAATATCAATTCTGATGGACCTGGCTCTCTTCAACAATGAGATGATTCAGGCTAGTTTCAATGGTCTTGGGATGAAAAGAGCCATCTTCACCCAGAGAGAGGACAGGGGAAACTGAATGTTGATCACAAAGTAGTATTTTCACTCTTTGTTGTTGTTCGATTGCATTTTGTTTTTTCTCAAGTTTTCCCTTTTTGATCTCATTTTTCTTGTGCAACATAATATTTGTGGAAATATGTATAGAAGAATTACATATGTTTAACATATATTGGATTATTTGCTGTCTTAGGGGAAGGGGGGGGAAGGGAGGGACAAAATTTGGAACACAAGGTTTTTTAGGAGTGAATGTTGAAAGTTATCCATGCTTGTGTTTTGAAAATAAAAAGCTTTGATAAAAAAAAATTTCAAATTGGGGGAAAAAAAAAAAAACCACATCCACATACAACTATCTCTAGGGGTAATAAATTCTAAGAAAGCAATCATAACTCTTTTTTTGTTTTATTTTATAATTTCTTGGATAGGGGTTTATAGAGATTTGTTCAATTATTTGTAAATACAAAATTTTTATTTCGCAAAATGTAAACATTTTTCATAGGGTCATATGCCAACAGTTGAGCTTTTGAAAAAGTATCATCTTATGCAATTTGCAGAAGTAACCAAAGCTGTGAGGTACAGTATGTTCTCTTATTAATTTTTAAAATATTGTAAAGTTATTGGACTAATTTTTTAGTTTAGTGCATTTGCCATATGTAAAAAATATCTTTCTTTAGTAATTCTTATTAAGATTCTAAATTATACTTGTCTATCTTTTCTATCAATTATTATAGTGAAGGAAATCTTCTGCTCTTGAATGAAGCTTTAGCAAAACATGAAACTTTCTTTATTCGCTGTGGTATTTTTCTTATTCTTGAGAAGCTGAAGATCATCACCTATCGAAATCTCTTTAAGAAAGTGTAAGCATTTTCCTCTTTCTGGTTAAATAACAAAGAATAAACTTTTGCAATGGGGGTGGGGAAGGGAGATATTTAGTAGGAACAAGGCTTTTCAATTTTTGTGGGGAATTCTTTTTTTTTTAATGTATCAATTTACATTTTAAATGTAAGCATAGTATTTTGTTGGGTTAATTTTGGGGAAATAACTGCTAAAATATATGATTTTTTTTTTTTAGAAAAGCATATTAGCAAGATTAACCCTGAATTATTAGGATGTATTATATAGTATACAAACATTATATTATGCACATAAATTATGAAAAAGAGAGGGTGTATACTTTCTTGAGACATGGAAAAATTATCCTGTTCTCTGATTATCGCCCCACAATTTTTTGCTTAGCCCTGCCAAAAGAAATGAAGCTGGCCAAAGTTTTCCTGTTATTTCTTAATCCAAAGGATTGCACTGTTCCATAGTGGGCTTATCTCATGGCTCATCAGTGACTTCTTGTTTATCAAAACATTATCAGATCATTATCAAATGACTTTTTACAAAAAGATTTAACTGTTCTATATAATTTGGAAATTTTTACATATATATATTTACAAATAAAGTAAGAGTAAAATTTTGTCATTATGAATAAACATATTGAATTAGTTGCCTCTTTCTTGAAAAATTAACCAGATGTTAATTTCAGTTAATACTGTTAATAGCTTTTTTCTTTTTCCAGGAAAAGTTGATGTTTGTTAACAAACAAAATAAAATTTCATAATTTTTTTTTTTAAATCAAACTTTTGGTTAGAATGGTAAATCTCTGGATGTCATATCAGATTTATTAAGTTAATTGATCCTGAAGGAATAACTTTAGGAGATAACTAAATTAAATTATCATCCTTTTTTAAAAAAGGATGAAATTGATTTCATAGATATTTTTCCCCATTATAACTTTTAGTTTTTTTGAAGACCAATTCATACCAATGTAGTATGCCGAAATATTTTTGGTTTTAATCCATCAATATAATCAAATTTTTTTAAATCAATTGGTATACTGTATACTTACATGTATTTTCTCAATTTCAGATATTTATTACTCAAAACACATCAGCTTTCTCTTGATGCTTTTCTAGTTGCCTTAAAATTCATGCAAGTTGAAGATGTTGATATTGATGAAGTTCAGTGCATTTTAGCTAATCTCATATACATGGTATGTATTTAGTTTGACTTAATTTCATTGGTGATAATAGAATTTGAATTTTTTTATTCAAATAAACATTAACACTACTTAGTTATCTCTTCTTTTTTTGTTGAACCATTTCAGTAACTTTCTCTTAATAAATCCAGTTTGCTTTGATATATTCTGTAAAATGCAGCTGTTATCTATAATATTTTAATTTTGATTCCTATACCAAGTTGCAGTGAAGTAACTTGTGTGATCATTGCAAATTTGGAATCATATGAAAGACTATATTCTGTACTTTTCATCTTTAATGTGATTTTAAGAAGTATGAAGCCAATCCTAAATAACCCCTTTTTATTCTTTTCTCTTCTTTCAGGGTCATATTAAAGGATACATATCTCATCAGCATCAAAAGCTAGTGGTTAGCAAGCAAAATCCTTTTCCTCCACTTTCAACTGTGTGTTGATTCTTCAACATTCTGCAGATTGTGCAACATTAAGACTAAACAATTTTTGCAGAAATTTAAACTTGCAAAACTTTTTTCAAAAATAAGTCATGCAGTTGAAACTCAAAAGTAATTCTGTTACATTCAGGACTGGAATCTTGGAAACTTCTCATGGCTTCTTTCCCAGGGACACAAGCTATGAACTTGGCAGAGTTACCTAGGGGACATGAATTGCTCCTTTATAAAATACAGCTTCTATTAACTTCGGTATGATCTGAAGTTTCTATTTAAAAAAAAAAAAAAGAAAAAAAAGAAAAGAAAACATTCCTAGTCTACCATGAAGCTTTTACCAAACTTCTGTAAAGATGGTGTTTTGAAAATTAAGGCAGCTAAACATTTTACTTTTCACAGTGCTATTCATAAAATGACCTTTGTACTTTTTCATAACTTTTTTTGGGGGAAAAACATTCAGTATGTATGGAAAATGTGAATTCTTTATCTTTCAGAATATCAGGATTTCAGTATTCCATTTGAAAATTTTGTCCATAACAGCTTAGATTACTTTGAGAGAGAAATTACATTTGATTTTGAATGCTGCTTTTCCTTGTATTTACTCACTACAACTTAACATTTTCATATTTTGCAGAATAAGCACATTTGTTTGTTTTTTTTTTCCTAACTATGACAAATGCTTTGGAAAATCATTCTCACCTCAGATCTTTGCAGTCTTGTAAGTTTGTTGCACAGAAATTCTCTATAAACATCTCTCCACTTTATCTGAGGAAAAGAACTCTTCAAATTCCTCCTATTATGCTAGGAATACAAAAGGTAGAACCATAATCCATTTTCTTTCTCATTATCAAGTTTATCTGAACCCTGACAAAACTGTCTTCCCTACTTTCTCAATATTGGGAATGTTGTGAGAATGATTAGAACAGCTGTAGACTACCTCTTTGCTTTTCCACATCATAATCTCCCAGTTGTCTTGGAATTCCTAGTAGCATTCTGGTTTCAGACTAGCATGAATCACTCTCCATTTCTCAGGATAGTAGAGATCCCCACAAAAGCATTCAGAAGCTACTCAAAAAAAAAAAAAAAAAAAGGATGTAATCTCATTGCAAGAGGTCTTCCCTTGCTGTATTTTGATAATGAAATTTTTGCTGTACCAAAATAAGTTTTCCAGTACCCACTAGTACCCTCATTTGGAAGGGTTTAGTTTTAATGTATGTGTTAAATATAAACTTCTATACAAATATAAGGTATTTTTTTAAAAAATAAAATGTTATTGATATTTTTCATTTTTGTCATCTAAATTTCTCCCCGCATCTCTGTTCCTTCTCCCAAAAAGCCATCCCATGTAACAACAAAAAAAATTAAGATGAAGAAGAGAAAAAATAATCAGCAAACCTATCAGTGTGTTGTCCCCCTTCCCCCTGCCAAAAAAAAAAAAAACCCAACAACAACATTTGTAATGTTCCACATTGCTAAAAACCTCTAGTTATGCAAAGGAGTAGAGGACAGTTTTCCTTTTTTTATTCTTTGAATACATGGTTATTATTTGTAGTTTTATTTTTTTGGTAGTTCTTTTAATTTGTATTGTACATTGTTGTACATTGTACATTGTTGGAAATCTTCCACTTTTTACATTTTCTAGCCTTTCATTTAAGTCTGTGTTTTTCTGTATTCATTTATATCCATCACTTTTTATAGCATAGCAGTATTCTATTACATTGTTTTATAATTTGTTTAGGCTTGCTTCAGTTGATGAATTTTTGCTGTTTTTCCCAGTTCTTCGACATGAAGTATTATTTTTGCAGAATAATATGTAATAGGTAAATAAGTACTGAAATCTGAGGACCTGAATTGGAATCACTGCCTTAACAATGACCATTTAATAGTTCTTTGACTATAGGAAGATCCTTATACTCTCCAAGGTTGTTTCTCCAACTAAATTATGTGACAAGTATGAGAGAACTAAAGAAAATGAATTTTTTCCTAGGTGTTTTTCTCATTGTCCACTTTTTTTTTTTAATCAGTAAATTTCACATTTGAAGCAATGCTAATTTACATATAGGGAATGGACATTTTCTTTAGAATTAATAGAAGGTATTTAAATAGTTGAAAAGTTGAGTAAAACATTTCATCCATTCAAAAGTAAAATTGAAATAACATTCTAGGGCCCTTGCTCAAAATGCTTTCAGCAAGGAGAATCTTCAGAGCTTTCCCTTCAAGTTTTCAAGCATCCAAGGTTACTCCATGTCACAATTGAGACCTTTCCATTGCTCATCATGACTGCTTCAAAGATCTTTATTTCAGCTTTATATGCTGACAAATGTTGCAAGAGATGAAATAGTGGGATATTCTATAAAGAACTTGAAAAAAATCCTTTGATATTTTGACAGTTTGTGAGCACAAGGGAACAGTATCATTTGAGGTTAAAAAATCTAAGAAAGTGTAATGACTTCTACATGTTTCAGAACCCTCCAACCCATATTGTCTACTCTGCTTATTTTTTAAAATCTGTTTTAACTAGTTAAATGACTTAGGACATGTCATTTAATCTATCTCAGCACAGTTTCCTCATTTGAAAAATGAGGACGTTTTAATATGTAAGCTTTAAATATCTTCTGTCAGTATCCCTGAGAAAGATGTGCTTGACATTTGTCACTTTGAGGATGTGGAGGAATTCTCAAGGAGCTATTTTTTTCCTTTGTCCTCCTAGTCACTGCCACTACCAATTTATAGTGTCTGTGCTTCAATATATAATTTACAACTATATATGTAAAAGTGGTCAGTTTAAACATGAACATACTTTTTCATACTGTATTATCTATGCAGCATATATTAGGAAAAAAAGATATATATTGGTGATCAGAGAACTAGGATACTTGATCCTAGATTGGAAGGGGGCCAGTCCTTTTAATTTTACATCTTTACAGATGAGCAATTCAAACAGATGGATAAATGCATAACTGAGACAGAATTGACTCTTAAATGTAATGCTTTCTCCGTATACTACCCTAGGCACTAGACCATTTTGCTTGCTGAGTTAGGACTTCACAGAATAGTCTTATTTTTTTAATGACTAGATCAAAATATCAAATTTTAATGTTATCCATTTTAAGTGGGAAAATATTTCAAAATGAAATGGTTTTTATTATGGGTAATTCATTGATCCCAATGGGGTTAAAATCTTTACCATAGCCTTATCACTTCATCCCTTGAGTCTTCATTTTCTGACCTCCTAGACTCCAATCTCTGCTTGTCTACTTCAGTAGAACTTTCCATGTATTGTCATTGGCCAGTGTCCAACAGGCGAAATGAGGCTTATTTTATCAGACTACTCACTTCAACTATACTTTGGCCATAGTGCTTACCTATTCAGGATGAGCTCTCCCCTGTTCCATTTGACCATTCATTTATCAACTCTGAATTCCAAATTGGGTTTTACTTTCTTAGGGCCTGACATTGAAAAAATGTCATTTAACCCTTACACCATCTGGAGTCCCCATTGTTTCCTTTATATTTCTGTAGCCTGTTCTATATACTTGTATTACAGGGTCCAGTCTGCATATCTTGGTTTTGTGACAGATCCATTCTCTCCAGTCTTAAGCACTATGTGTCTGATGATTTCTTTTGTAACCTTTTCTGGGATTAGAACCTCTCTCTCTAGCTAATTTAGACTCATCATGAGTTCTCAATCCTTTTTGTAAGTGTGAAAGCCTGACCCTTGAAACTTAAAAACAAGAAACAAATACTTCTACTGATTGTAGTTTTTAAAATGGTAAAGAGGCTAATGTTCTTTACTATGCTTGTCTTTAGTGCACTAATTTAATACCTCTTCCATTTTATAGCAAAAACTTCTGCTTAGTCAACATTTTCATATGCCTAATATACCTACAGCTAACAGGCCACCCTATCATACAGGATTTCAGGTTTTTAGATAACAAGTTTTATTTTCTCTCCTAGAATGTTAGCTCCTTGAGAGTAGGGATTGTTTTTGCCTTTGTGTACTAGATAAATATTACTTTCCTGCTTGTTGTCTTTGAAAAGAGGTAGAAATAGAATCTTGCTTTACATAAGTGTCAGTGAAACCCATTTACATGTACTGTTTACATTAACTGAAAGACTTATAATCCTTTGTTAAAAATAATCAGAATAAATTTATAATTTGTTGCTTTTTAAAGTTATCTCAGCCAAGTTCTTAAAATTTGAGCGGCTTCCTAAAATGGCTTTCAATGTTTAAAGTGAAGGTAATTGAAAATTTGCATTTTAAGCCCCTTTTTAATATTTATTGATGTTACACTTGCTTTTGAATGGGCCTTAATATTTCTTAAAAGTTTGTAAGATTGCATGACAAAGTCAATAAAGAATTGGTCCAGAATCAGGAAGATTTGGGTTTGGGCCTTGTTGTTTACACATTCATCATGTGACCATGGACAAGTCATTTAATCTCTCGGGGTCCTAAGCAACTTGGTGCAGTGGATAGAATGCTGAATTTGGAATCTAGAAGACCTGAATTCAAATCTGGTTTCAAATACTTATTATCTAGTTGACCCTGGGCAAATCATTTAATCTCTGCCTCAATTTTCTCATCTGTAAAATGGAGCCAAATATATCTCTTACTTCCTAGTTATTGTGAGGACTAAGTGACATCACTTAGGAAAAACATTTTATAAACTTATAGATCTATAATAAAGTATAAATGCTAGCTGCTATTGGTACTAAAATAATCCTATTAGTCATTAGTTGCTGATATTTGAGTAGGGGATTTAGGTTTTTCAATGGAAGTTCCCTATACTTGCGAAATCACAAATCTAACCTCTTCCCCCTTGCAAACAAAACAAACTCCCACCCATACAATTGCCCACAATTTTGGTTATGCCTGTCCCTAAATATATCATGTATATGGGTTGTAACTATGCTATGGTTAGGGATTGTAAAACAAAACTCTTAAAGAGCTTACCATCCTATTTAAAAAAAAAAAAATTTTTTTTTTAGATAACATTTATTTCCTCTTCACCACCTCATATTATGCATAATTACTCAAAGCAACATTGTCCATGTTAAAAAAAAAAATGCCTCATTTTGTTCCCAGAAGTGAATAATCATCATGCATCCTTTGCTATCATGGCAGGTCATTGAGATGAATAGTTGTATCAGTCTTAGAATATGTTAAATAAGACTCTGGGCTTGGGAGTGGTTTTGTTAAGTTTTAGTGATGTTAAAAGAAGTAAGGCTGTGGCAGAATGAATACATGAGGGTGGAGGGGGGTGGGGGAAGAGGAGAAAGGCTGTGGAACTTAAGTGCCACATCTGGATGTTGCACTACACTACACTAACACTATACTATGTGGGAAGGAAGGACACCTGTAGGACTAGGTCTCAAATTATACAGCAAGTGTACAGGTTGATCAGTAGAATAGATGAGGCATTACATGAGAAACCAAACAGTCCACGGTTAAACCTAAAGGCCCCAGTTACTGCAGTAAGAATTCAGTAATCAACAGAAGCCATTGGGAAAACTAGAAAGAAATCTGACAAAAGTATAGATCAACTTTCTGTCCTGTAAACAAAGATTAGCTCCAAAGGGGTAAAGTATTTAAAACTTGAAGGGTGACAAGTTAGAGGAGCAAGGAAGACACTTTGGAAATGGGTGGGAGATTACAAGATTAAATGGACTAATTAAAAATTTTTTGCACAAAATTTAGTACGTCTAAATTACAAGGAACAGTTACTTGGAGAAAATATTTGTGGCAAGCTTACCTGATAAAGGTCCACAATTTGGGCCAAAATATAAAAGAACTGATAATTTGTAAGAACAGAAGCCATTCACCAATTGATGGAATAGTATAAAGATATGACCAGACAGTTCTAAAGGAAAAACCCAAATTATCAACAAATAACCAAACTCCAAATCACTAATCATAAGAATATAGATCAAAGTAATTCTGAGCAACTTCATGTCACATGCATCAGTCTGGCAAAGTTGACAAAATGACATGTAGAGTATGGGAAAATTCATTATTTTCGGAGCTGTAAACTAGTTCAGCCATTTGGAAAGCACTTTGGCTTCATAATAACATTATTCAGTTTATACCTCAAGATCAAAGAGGAAAAGGATCCACAGATGCAAACTTAGACCTATTCTTTTATATTAGCAAAGGAATAGAAACTAAGCGGGGTGTTCATTTGAAAAGTGGCTGTATACAGTTTTAGTGCAGTATAAGAAATAATAAAATAGGCATTTAAAAAAGTTCATATGCTCAAAAAGTTATCAAACTGTGCATATCCTTTGATCCAGCAGTGTTACTAGTGGGATTATATCCCAAAGAGATTATAAAGAAGGGAAAGGGACCTGTATGTGCACGAATGTTTATGGCAGCCCTCTTTGTAGTGGCTAGAAACTGGAAACTGAATGGATGTCCATCAGTTGGAGAATGACTAAATAAATTGTGGTATATGAATATTATGGAATATTATTGTTCTGTAAGAAATGACCAACAGAATGATTTCAGAAAGGCCTGGAGAGACTTACACGAACTGATGCTGAGTGAAATGAGCAGGACCAGGAGATCATTATATACTTCAACAACAATACTATATGATGACCAGTTCTGATGGATCTGGCCATCCTCAGCAACGAGATCAACCAATTCATTTCCAGTGGAGCAGTAATGAACTGAACCAGCTATGCCCAGAGAAAGAACTCTGGGAGATGACTAAAAACCATTACATTGAATTCCCAATCCCTATATTTATGCCCACCTCCATTTTTGATTTCCTTCACAAGCTAATTGTACAATATTTCAGAGTCTGATTCTTTTTGTACAGCAAAATAATGTTTTGGTCATGTATACTTATTGTGTATCTAATTTATATTTTAATGTACTTAACATCTACTGGTCATCCTGCCATCTGGGGGAGGGGGTGGGGGATAAGAGGTGAAGAATTGGAACAGGAGGTTTGGCAATAGTTGATGCTGTGAAGTTACCCATGCATATATCCTGTAAATAAAAGGCTATTAAAAAAAAAAAAAGTTCATGAAGTGAAGCAAGCAGAATCGAGATCAATTTATAGAATAACGTTGTAAAGGAAAACATCTTTGGAAGAATTAAGGACCCCTCATCAATGTAGTGTCCAAAAATCCCACATTACTGATCCATTGACATTAAAGTGATGATGCAAAATTCACAATGGTAGTGATTATTTTTACATGGTCACTTGGGGAATTTGTTTTATACATATATGTTGCTGGAGCTTCCACACTGGTTTCCTTTTACCCCACTCCAGAGATGAAGGTTAGGAAGATACAAGAGGAAAGAATAAGGTAAAAAGAGAATAAAATTGAGCTATTGCATTTAAAAAAAAAAAATGAAAAGAACAAAAGGCCAGATAGAAGCACAAATAAGCAGTACAACTTTGAAAGTGTGTTTGAATTTCTTACATTTAAAAGGAAAAGTAAGCTATATATAAAATTTGCAGTTTCCAAATACAAACTTTTTCCAGTCTATGTTCATAGAAGTGCCCATTTTATTTGTTGTTCAAATATATTGCTAATTAACAAAGTATTCATTTTCTCCCAACTATCCATTGCTCTGGTGTGTATATATTTAAGGGATGTATATGGGTGCTCTGGGAAAACAAGTATCTTTAGTGTGAGGGCAGCCAAGGCCTGTGCAGGCCTGCTTGCCACTTTTGGTGTCCGCCTGCCATTCATCTGTGGTTACAAGAAAATTAGCACATGCAGTAAACACAGCCCACCAAACTGTTTTGGTAAATAGGCTAAACCAAGTTAAAGATAACAGGGTACTTGGGCTTTTCAATGATTTATTGGGATGTCTACCGCAAACTTGAAGATTTCCTTTGTTGGAATTGGTGGATGAGAACAATTTGTTCCAGTGGTTATGAAGGTAGTTGAAGCAGGTGCTGTAGAGTGCTTAGAGCATGGAAGATGCCAAAGTCATCAACTGCACCCTGAACCATCACCAATCATCTCACCTTTTGTCTTGCCATTGAATTCCAATGACTGGAAGAGTGGGATTGACATTTTGCACGTCTGCCTTGCTTAAATCCAGTTTGTGCAAGTCAAAAACGTCAGTCAATATCATTTTACCATTTTTTACTTAGGACCCATAATCACAACTCTAAGCAGACAGCCCAGGCCATAGAGTCATCATCTCACTAGTCTGAAGCAGCACCTCTGCAGCAGGTGTCTGGTCTTTTAAGGACCACACTGCTCACCTTGCATAAGAAAGAATCTAAGAAAGTTGACCTAAAAATTGTCTGCTTCAGTCAATTCTGGTCTGCTTTTTTTTGGCAAGCAAAGATCCTACCCTGTAGTTGAAGCACAAAAATTTGGGAAGATGGTTCCATTCACCATTGGTATATGGAATGTGTGCATACTTAGGGACAAGAAACAATACATCTGAAAGATGAACAGTTCTTGTTGCAAGTGAATTCAGCAGATTATCATATCCAAACTGCAGCCCTGAATGAAGCAAGACTTGCAAATGAAAGCCAGCTTACTGAAGTTGCGACTGGAGCTATATGTGTGTATTTTTTTTTTTTGGTAGCTGCCGTGTTGGGAAGCTAGTGAAGGTTTCACAATAAGACCAATCTAGTCCACAAGCTTGTGTGCCTCCGAAAGGAGTGAACAACAAGCTCATGACAATATGACTGCAACTTGCAGGAAAGCACCATGTGAAGATGAACCCTGATTAAAAAAAATTTAATTAAAAAAATTTTTTTTAAATTAGGAAGTCTTGGAGACCCTCATCATTAACCTGCCAGAAGAGGACAAACTTGTCATTCTGGGTGATTTTAATGCCAGCATAGGCCTAGATTATCAAGCATGGAATCCTTAGAAGGAATGGTATTGCAAGCAGCAGCAGCAGTAGTCACTACTGAAGATTTGTGCGTCTCATGACACATTAAAGATAAGGATCCCCATGAATCCATATTGCTTTGGAAAATCACATACTGACAGTATGTTTTATTGAATTTTTATTTTGCTGAATATTTCCCAGTTACATATTTATCTCTGTGTCCTTGGGAGTGCCATTTGCTTCTTGTTTGAAACCTCTGATGCAATGAATTGAATAAAAGACCTGAGTTTGAAATCTGCTTCACTTATTTGCCACATGAGTGTGGGGCAAATCATTTAACTTCTCTAATAATCAATTTCCCATTTACAAAATGGGTACTTCATTACAATCAAGTGAGATAATTTATATGAAGTCCTTTGCAAACCTTAACATGTTATACACATGTTAGCTAGTAGTAGTAGTAGTAGTTTTGTTTTTTTTTTCCATAATTAGATTTATCTGTGCTTTCCATTCATTCACTTTATTGTCTACAGGCATGGGATGGGATTGGGACTTCACTGGTGTAGAGGAACTTTGGGTGAAGAAATTTTTCTATCAATGTGGATCTGTACCTTTTCTGCAACTTATAGTCTAGAGAATTTCCTAGAACAATGAGAAGCACAGTGACTTAAGATGGAATTCAAACCCAGTTCTTGGCTTTGGGGAAGCTTCATATTCAATACGCCATACTACCTCTCATGTCAACAACATGTGTATTTGCTTTCATGCTTCACAACTCCATGGTTTCTCCCACTAATACAGATCATTAATCATAACCCTTCTTTAATTTCAAAAGTTGCTGTAACTTGGGGAAAAAAATCATGACTTAGTGAGCAACTTTTGGTAATATATCACTCCCCCCTTAAAATTTAGTCAACATGTTCCTCAGATAATAGACATGTAATCTATTGCTAGGCCTACTCTTAGAGATTTTTTACTTTGGTGGAATTGATAAGCTTCTGTTCTACTGTCACAGCTTTTGATCACCTTCATGCCACACAGTGAAACATCAATATAGACTTCAGTGGAGGAGAAAAAATATGCTTTATTCTTCTATTTATGGATTTGAAACAGGTCACTTTTTAAAAAGTACTTTAATATTGTTTATATATATATTTTATGCGTGGTTATCAGTAAACATTTCATTTTAGGGGATGTCTGAATTTTACTACTTTTTAAAAATTTTTGATTTCATCTGAATTGTAAAGCAAAGTAAAAAGAAATAAAGTATTGTACAGTTTTCTAAAACGATAGATTTCGGATCTATTTTACAATATTTGCTAGTTCAGTTCAAAAAAAATTTTTAAGTATGAAAAAGCATGTTGTGCCACACCGCAGATATAAAAACATCTATTAGATACATCCTGGCCTCTTGGAGGGTAAGGTCTGCAGAAAGATAATTTCTGATTGGTTAGAAGGGATTATTTTTTGTGTTAAACCATATTTGGCTGATTATCTGGGCTGTAAAGAATGAGCACCAGGCAGAAATGGGATTTGGGGAGGAGAAGAGTATTCCAAGTATAAAATTCTTTAGCAATATTACCAATTTACGATCAACTCGGGATCACAGCTATAAATTTTACATTTTCTACAGAATTTATTCTATTCACTTGTTTTTTCCATTATTTCATTATTTGTTCAAACCATATTGAATATCTTGAAATTTTAGTGAAAAGATATAGTGGTCCCAAATTTTCAGTTGGTAAAGAGACCATAATACCAATCAAAAACCAAGTACCTTTGTGTTTAGCCATGACGATACTTCCCTCTACCAACTGCCAGTCCACTGATGCTTTGCTTTGTTCACAAAATAACCTTGTTGTAATTGTCACATTGAGTATTTCTTCACATTTCTCATTATCAAAATGTACACTGGGCAAATCAATCAATGAATCACCCAGTTCTGTTCCATTGAATGGCCAGCCACTGACAACGTTCATTTTCTCTGGAATCAAAATATGTTCTGCAAAATCCTTTTCAGGGATACAGATAGGAAGTCCATTGCTGTGACATTGAATGGGCTCATTAAGTTCCAGCAGTGCTAGATTGTTCTGCCCCATTTCTTGATCGTACCTCATGTGCACATGCTTCTTTTTTATTTTTATCTCCAATGGGGCTCCTGATACACTATCTTCACCTGTTTAGTAATGACATAATCACAGGTCACTTTAGAAAAATATTAAAAATTTCCAAAGCTAAGAGAATTCAATCACAAACAACTTATTTCTTATGTGATCCTATTTTCAATACTACAATACCCTCAGAAACTTATCTATGGCTAGTCAGTCAGTAGTCTCCTAACCTTGTGGCCCCCATTTATACATAGTAACAGGATAGAGGTCTATTATGATTTAGCAAAAACTCAAATCTGGTATTGTAACTCTTCTCTTCTTTCTCATCCCCATCAGAATTTAAAATAAAGACTTGCCAGTTTTACCCCTTCTTCACTGAAATTTATTTTTGGAGTGATAAAATGTAGCAGGGAGGAAAAAAAATCAAAGCCTGAACAAGCACATGAACAGGATAACCTGAAAATTGATGGTTCAGAAATAACATTTGAAGGGTCAATTTTTAAGACTCACAGAGTTAGAGCTGAGAGACACCTCAGGGGACATCTAGTCCTATCACTATTATTTTTTCCCTGAGGCAATTGGAGTTAAATGACTTGCCCAGAGTCATACAGCTAGGAAGTGTTAAGTGTCTGAGACCAGATTTGAACTCGGGTCCTCCTGACTTAAGGGCCGGTGCTCTACCCACTGCACCACCTTGCTGACCCCCACTATTATTTTATAGGGAAACTGAGACCAAGTAAAATGAAGTGACATGCCTAAGGTCACACATGTGTTAAGTGTAATGAACATTTTTTAAAGTTCACACATGTGATAAGTGTAATGAACATTTTTTAAAGTTAATTTTTATTGAAGAGTTTTGGTTTTCCTGTCATATTTTCCCCTAGTATCCTTCCTTCTCCCTCTCCCATGAGCAAACCCATATGACAAGTTTTTAAGAAGAAAAAGAAGAGGAAAAAAATCAGATCAAATCAATATATTGGAAAATCCTGAAAATGTACATAAAGTACATAAAGTTGTGGACTTCCTACCACTGTAAAGGAGTGAGGTGGAAGGATCTTCTCATCTCTTTTTTTTCTTTTATCTTTTATCATTTTTTTCCCCTGAGGCAATTAGGGTTAAGTGACTTGACCAGGGTCACACAGCTAGGAAGTATTAAGTGTCTGAGGCCAGATTTAAATTCAGTTCCTCCTGACTTCAGGGTCAGTGATCTACTTCTCATTTCTTTTTAACCATACTTATTCTCTAAAATTTCACAACATTCAGTTTTGGCAGAATTATGATTTTAATTCAGGTCCCTTTATTCCAGGTCTAACACTTATGTGACTTCATCATTGGGCTCCTCAAAAATACATCATTTAGTGATATTGGATGTGCTTCTCTCTTTTTATTTAGCTAAGCCTCTTCTCAAGTAGCAGATTCTCAAGCAAGCCACTAGAAATGTATTTAAAGCCTTTCCAAGTTCATGGAATTTTCCAGACCTTACATGACATCAAAATTTAAAATAATAACAATAATAACTAGAAATTATATGACATTTTAAGGTTTGCAGAGCACTTGACATATGTTATTTCATTTGATCCTTACAACAACCCTGAGAAGTAGAGTGACTTGCCCAAGATCCCACAACTACTATGGCTAAATTTGTATTTAGAACTTCCTGACAAATCCACCTTTGAATCTATTGTACCACATGGCTAGAAGGGTACAAAGTTCATGGAGGCCGTATATGTTCCTAAAAAAAAAAGGTTCAGAACTAGATCCTCCCTTTGTTTGAATAAATGATCACTTTACTCCAAAGAGCTTGAGTTCACAACATCAGCACTAAGAAGTCAATGAGCTCACTAGTTAGAATTCTGCAACAGGGAAGAGTAGCTAGTCTGTTTAAGTTTGTTTAGATCTGACTGTTAGACTATGGACAGTTTCCAAAAACTGTACAAAACCGTATCTTTGACAATTACCCCATTTAGAGATGTTTCTGTCCTCTTTGAGTTTCTGAAAAGAATTCTTTCTATATTCATTTCCTTTCAATCTGGCCCTGATTCAGGTTACCTAGAGACCTCAGTTTTAAGGCCCTCTTGGACCACACTGCTTCTAGATAAGTAGAGATAAGTTTTGTAACCAACAGCACAGATCATTTCCCAAGATAGGCTCCAAAAAGATTTGTGACCCATATAGAAAAGGTCATATCATAAATAAATTAGAGGAGCAAGAAAGATAATCTTGCAGATTATCAATAGACCATCTTGATTATATAAAGTTAAAAAATTTTTTTGGGATAAACAAATCCAGTGTGGCTAAGATTAGGATGAAAATTAACTGGGAAAAACTTTTATAGCAAGTTTTTTTTTTGATAAAGCCTCATTTCCAAAGTATTCAAATTTGTAAGAATAGGAGCCAGTTGCCAATTGAGAAGTGGTCAAAAAATGCATGTGCAGTTTTCAGAGAATGGGGGTGGGGAAGAATCAATATTTATATAGTACCCATTATGTGGTATTTCATGTAATCCTCACTATAGTCTTGAGATTAGGTGCTGTTATTATCACTTTACAATTCAGGAAACTGAGTTAAACAGATTAAGTGTGCATGGTCACACAGCGAGGCTCTGAGACTAGACTTGAATCAGAGCTTCCTGATTTCAGGCACAGCATTATGCTACCAAGTTGCCTCTGTCTATATTTATTAAACTGGCAAAGCTGACAAAAATAGAAAATGACGTTATCAAGGCTATAGAAAAAAAGTGCTTTAATGCATTGTTGTTTCAACATGGAGCTATGAATTAATTCAGCCATCCTGGAAAGCAATCTGGAACTCTTTCAAATAAATTACTAAATTGTGCATGTCTTTTGACCCTGTGATACTATTGGATTTATTCCTTAAAGAATTCAAAGGAAAAGAGAAAAGTCCTATTTGTACAAAAATACTTGTACCAGTTTTTTGTTTTGTGTCAAAGAATTGGAAGCTAAACCAGTATTTATCAGTTGGGTAATACTGGAAAATAATATGGTTTATGAATTTAATGGAATTCTATTGTGCTATAAGAAATGAGGAAAATTCAGACATATAAACTTATGCTAAGTCCTTGAGAGAAGACCCTGGAGAACAATTTATAAAATAACATTAAGATTGTAAAAATTGGCAGTTTTGAAAGACTTAAGAAAAGTGATCGATGCAATGATCCATCATTATGTCAGAGAATCAGTAATGATAAATGCTGTCTACTTACTGAACAATAAATTGATTAATCAAATGAGACACTCATTTGTAGACATGGCTAACATGAGAATTTGTTTTGCTTGATTATGTTTATTTGCATAAGGGTTTTGTTTTTGTTTTTATTTTCAGTGGTAAGGAAAGTAGGAGGGAAAAATTAAATGCTTGACAACTGAAAAAAATTTAGCAACAACAAAAAATGTATAGTGACTTAAGGATGTCTCCCAATGTTAAATGATGTTATATTACCATCTAACTTTATGATGGCATAAAATTTTCTTCTATTTATTTTTTTCCTGTACTTTTTTGTTCAGTTATTTTCAGTTATGGCTTACTTCATAATCTTATTTGGGTTTTTCTTGGCAAAGACATTGGAATGGTTTGCCATTTCCTTCTAGTGCTCATTTTATAGATGAGGAAATTGAGGCAGTTAAGTAACTTGCCCAGGGTCATACAGCTAGTGTCTGAGACCAGATTTCAAATTTAGGAAGATGAGTCTTCCTCACTCTGAGCTAGGCACTCTGTTTACAATGACACCTACCTGAATTCAATGAACACCAAATAAAATGGGCATTTTCCTATGCATAAAACAAAAAAGGACTTCTTTCTCCACTTTGTCCCTTCCAAGTACCAGATATCCTCTTCTACTTCTCAGCCTCCTTTTGTGTCTTGTTTTTCTCTATTAGATAGAATATAAACTCTTTGAGGGCAGGGATTGTTTTTATATCCCCAACTCAGAGGATAAGGCCTGGAATATAATATGGGATTAATAAATTCTTGTTGACTTGACAAAAAAATTTCTGTTATGAATATTTTGGTGTAAATGGGACCTTATTTTGATGTACATGGGACTTTTCTTTCTACATTTGTTCTCCTTAGTGTATCCACGTAGTGGTAGAATTTCTGGGTTAAAGGATAAGGCATTTTAGCCACTTTTTTAGTAAAGTTCTTAATTGTTTTCAAGAATTTTTGGACTAATCCACATCTCCAATAAAAGTGTATATAGACCTGTTTTTATGCTGCCTCTTCAACATTATCTTTGCTCATCATTTGTCAAGACCCATAAGACCCAAGATAACAATTACTGTGAAGAGTTCATATTCAACAAGCATTGCTAAAAAAACTAGAAAGCATTCTGGAAGAAATTAGGGTCAGACCAGTATCTTATACCATATATCACTATGATTAGATATATAACAGATATAAATGGTTATATTTATTTTTGCAAGGTAATTGGACTTGCCCAAGGTCATACAGCTAAGTGTTGTGTCTGAGGCCAGAAATATAAGCTATTACTATCCTATGAAAGTATATTCCAAATCCCAACAATAAAATAATAAAGAACTCTGTCCCAGACAGAGTTATGAAAGATAATTGATTTCATTCTCTTTCTAATTTTTTTTTTGTCACAAAGATATTAAACTTTTATCTCCATTTTTCATTTTTTGTTTATTGTACTACGTGATATAAGTTGTTGGTCTAAACTTTGTTTCTGTCAAACAATGTAAGTTTTCCCCAGAAGTCTTGTTAAATAGGGAGTTCTTCCCCATTTCAGTTTATGCTCTTGAATTTATCCATCACTGGTTTCTTGAGTTCAGTTATTTCTTATTCTTCTTATTTAATCTCTTCTATTTTTATTTCTATTATTTTTCTATTTTAAAAATCAGACCAAATAGTTTTGATGATTGCTTATAATATAATATAATTTTGTCTTGAAGCACTATTTGCTCCCTTCATTCTGCCTTTAAAAATTATTTGCCTTGAGATTATAAACCTTTTATTACTACAAATTAATTTTATTCAAAAATTTTACTTTCAAAAAGTACTTGTAAAAATTGATGGAGTGAGAGTAATAATTACTTACTTAGCTTCACGCTGATGTTTCCATATAGCAGTGAACATTTTGCTGTGGTCAACACAAAATTTTTCTGTACTATAACACCACCACAGAAGTCCTTTCCTTGTGAATTTGTTAATTTGACCTTTAAAAAAAGACATGGTTATTTAGTAAAGACTATTAGCTACAATATATATTAAAGATTTCATTTTTTCCTCCCTGCAACTTTGAGACAATGTCTGCACTTGACTCAGACATTTGCTTACTCTAGCCAATTATTTAGCCCCCTTCAGACCTCATTTCTTCGCATGTAAAATTAGAAGATTGGCCTTGAACTCTTGATTTTAAAACTGTGATCCATATTTTTCTTTTCAAAAATGACATTTTTAAGGTGCAGCCAATATTAAAATCAATGTAGTTATAATAAATAGGATAATGGGGGGAGTGTCAAAAATTTAGTCCAGTATCATTTTTGTCACTTACAAATATTCAGTAGATATTGCCTTTTTTATTCTACGGTAAGTATATTCACGGAAAGTTACCAAATTCTCAGTTGAGGGAGAAAAAAAAAACATTAAAAATTCAAGTGGTATTTTAATTTAAAATGATTTTTACTTTCTACAATTATCTTCAAATGTAGAAAAATGCAATTTCTTAGAGAAGATAATGAAATTCAGTGGCCTTGCTTTTTAATCATAACAATATAAGAAAGAAAATAGAACATAGTTGGTACTTAATAAATGCTAGTTGGCTCATTAAACATGTCTATAACCAAGAATTTCCAAGTCTTTGAAAATATTGATGATATTTTTCTATGTGGTTCTTTTTTTTTCCTTTAAAAAAACTATATATACACAATTTACACACATGCTATATCACCATATTGTCATTATAAAACTTGGGGTTTGGCTAAATTCTTAAGTTAAGGTTTTTAACTTAGCAAAGGTCATGGTCTTCTTTGGCAGTTTGATGAAATATGTGGATTATTTCTCAGAATGATACATTTTAAAAAAGATTATAACGGAAACCAATTATATTGAAATAAAGATGTAAGGGACAGCTAGATGGCATAGGGGATAAACCATCAGCCTTGGAGTCAGGAGGACCTGAGTTCAAATCTGGCCTCAGACATTTACCAGCTATGTGATCCTGATTGTTTCTCTATAAATAAATAAAGATGTAGTTTTCTTCTCATCTAAATTCAGACTCCCTAAAATCTACTCAGGAAAGCTTTGGAGAGGGGGATGGCCTATGGAGCCCAGTTAAAGAATACCATGGGCTAGATGAACTCTAAGTCTCTTTTTATCTCTTAATTCTATGACTCTATAGAATTATAAATCATCTTCATAGAAGGGAATCATTGAAGTCATGGGAATAAATAATACTAAAAGGGGGGGGGAAGAAATATAGAGAGAATGAATGATCAAAAGAAGAATAATCATGTAAAAGAGATTAGAGAGGTAGGAAGAAAGCCAAAATAGAACATCCATCTACCTTACTTGACTGACTGGTCATACAGTACACATCCCTACATTGAAAAAACTGCTATCTTATTAAATAGGAAAATCCCAAAGCATTTAAAAGACCATTATCACATGGCAAACTACAATCACTTGACATTGTATAGGAACAGCCAAAGGACATTGTGATTGCAGACAATATTAAAAGATGGAGACTCATCAAAAATTTATTCCAGCATCATTTTTGTCACTCACAAATGTTAAGTGGATATTACTTTATTTTATTCTTGGGTAGAATACATTCACTGAAAGGTACCAAACTCAGAATTTAGAGGAAGTTTTAGTTGAAGGGAGGAAAGCACTCAAAAGTTTAAGTGATATGGACATTGCCTCAACATGCTTTTTTTGAAGTAAAGAAAAAAGATCTATTAAAACTATATTATAAAGTGCGGTCATCAAAACTATCTGATACTGGCTAAACAATAAAGTAAAGGATCAGTGGAATAAGTTAGGTACATAAGACACAAGAGTTAATTACTATAGTAAACTAATGTTTGATAAACCCAGATTCCAGCTTCCGGGAGAAGAATTCACCATTTGACAAAAATTGCTGGGAAAACTGGAAAATCATATGGCAAAAGCCAGGCATTAACCAACATCTAACATCCTACACCAAGATAAGGTTGAAATGGGTTCATGATTTAGATATGAAGGATGATACTACAAGCAAATTAGGAGAACAAGGGATAGTCTACCTCTCAGATCTGTGAAGAAGGAAGGAATTTAAAGTCAAATAACAACTACAGATGATTATGAAATGCAAAATAGAAAAATTTGGTTACTTTAAATTAAAAAGATTTTGCACAAAGAACCCCAATACAGCCAAGATTAGAAGGGAAGCAGAAAGGGAGAAAGAAATGCCAACCATTCCAGTATTTCTGAGAAGAAAATCCCAAATGGGTTTCACAGCGTGGTACATGTTGAAGAATGACTGATCAGCAACAACACATGTGAATACACACATAACTACACACAGAATCTTTAATGTTTATTAAAAATGGTTTTACATTTACCTGCCATGGAAAATTTTGGAGAGTCAGTTGGTCATCCTTCAATGTCACATTACTTTTAGAACTGAGAATTCCACATGCACACTGTTCTTCAGTAAGAAGAACATGAAAAACATAAAGAAAAGTCACTGAAATCTGGATTAAAGGTAAATTCTTAAGTTGTTATAAAACATTTATTCATTAATATTTAAAATCTAATGTTGGTTTTAACTCATTCTTTCATAGGATTTAGACAATATTAATCATAAAACTTCAAGGAATTTATAATTTATATAATATGACATAGTGTAATGTAATATATTGTCACATAATAAATATAATAACAGTAATAATCAGTAGAGTTTGGTGGACTTCACCCTTTTTTCCCCCATCATGAAGCTGAAGTTTGCTGACTTGGTATCCTTCTGTGAGGAAGGATAGTTCTTCCTAACAATGAAATGGGTCAAACTTCATAATTTTTAGATCATCATTTATAAAATAGAAGGGAAAAACCTTGGTACATATAAATAAGAAATTATCTAACCCTGTGGTATCAAACTCAAATTAAAACAAGGGCTGCTAAACTATACACAAGAATCATTATAGGTTACATACTGACTTAGTTTTAAAATGGAATATTATTGTTATCTATATTTTATTGTATTTTTGTTTATTTTGTTAGTGATTTCCCAACTCCATTGTAATCTGCTTCAGGCCATGCTTAGGAATATTGTGGGCTGTATGTGGCCTATGGGCTGCATGTTTGACACCTCTGGTTTAACCTGTAGTACTAAAGTCTGATTGAGTCCATTTTTTTTTCTCTTTGATTTGTATACTTACCATTTGGAATACATGATCTGTGATCCTTTCCAAGTTTATAACCCTTTGCACAACTACACATAAAAATTTCCTCTCCTGGGTGACAAAAGTGGTCACATCCTTCACTTCTCTTGGAATGACATTCATTTTTAGCTGAAATGGAAAAATCACAAAAAAGTAATGTAAGCATGGAAAAGAAAATCTCATTTATAATCTCATTATGCCCATTTTCTCAGATTTGACATTCTAACATTTTCCTATTATATCTTCATATAACCATTTTTAGGACACACAGAACATATAAAATCAACAACTAGAGAGGTTAGCCAAGATGGTGGAGTAAAGGCAAGAACTGGCCCAACTTCTCCTCCAAATCACTCCAGATTTCTTCAAATAATGACTCTACAAATTTTAGAATGTCAGAACACCCAAAAAAGACAGAGTAGAACATCTTCCAGCTGAAAGTAACTTAGAAAATCAGCAGCCAAGTCTGTGACAGCATGGTGAGGTCCAGTGTACAGTCCCCTGCAGGGTGTGTTAGTGCAGTGCTGGCCCCAGCCCAGTCTACATCAGTAAAGCAAGAACAGGTCGAAGGGCCTCTGAATCAGTGGCACTACTGGTGGCTTCCAGACCTCCCAGCCCAGAGACAACAAGGACAACTTGGAAGGTCAGCAGAAAAGTTCTGTGGCAATGCAGTCCTGGTCCCAGCCCAGGGTATCAGTATAGCAGGACTCTATTGCTTTAGTTCACTAGATCTTACAGCTACAGTGGGATGGGGACACTCCTAACAATTGCAGGACAGAAAAGAGTGTGGGCAGGTCCCTTGAAGGATCTCTGAAAACAGCTTTACAAAACCCCTGAAGCTTGGGGTAGAGCACCCTCCACCCTGGAAACTGAGCCCTACGTTAACAAAGAGTTAAAGGAGCTGATTCAAGAGGATGGAACCAAGATGGCGGAGATGACACACATTTCTCTCTGACCTTCTCTACAACCCTCAGACTAATTAGCAAATCCATACTCTGAATTAGCTTTGGACCAGGAGAACCCACAAATTTTGGGAGTGCAACAAATTACTAGCAAAAGAGAACTTTGAAGATCATCAGATCTCCTAATGGAAATTTCCATGAATATTACAGCCTAATTCTGGAACTCCTAGGTCAAGTAGAAAATATTACAAGCATCCAAAAAAGAAACAATTCAAGTATAGTGAAGCCACAGTCAAGATAATAAAAAATTTAGCAGCTTCTATATTAGAGGCCTGGAGGGCTTGCATTACGATATTCCAGAAAGAATACAATCAACAATCATATATTTATATATCTATATAGAAAAACTAAATATAATTCTTCAGAGGAAAAGATGGTAATTCAATGAAATAAAAGATTTTTAAGCATTTATGATAAAAAGACCAGAGCTGAATGGAAAATTTGATTTTCAAATACAGGACTCAGGAGAAGAATGAGGAGGTAATCCAGAAAGTGATATCATAAGGGACTTAATAAGGTTTTTATCTGTTTATATTACTACATGGGACAAAGATACTTATAACCTGTTTAGAACTTTTACATTATTCTCCCTGTTTGAAGGAGTATATAGAGAGCATAGGTATGAATAGAATATAAAGTCATAATATATAGAAAAATGATATTAAGGGATGAGAGAGGAATGTCCTAAGAGAAAAGGAAAGGGAGAAGTTGAATGGTCATACAATGGTTATCTGTCATAAAAAATAACTATAAAATGGTTATCTGTCATAAAAAAGAGGCAAGAAAAAGCTTCTACAGTGGAGGGAAAAGGGGGAGGAGAGAGTGAGTAAACCTTACTTTCATCGAAATTGGCTCAAAGAGGAAATTACTTATTTTTCAATATGGGTATAGAAATTCATCTTATTTAGGAAAAAAATAAGAGAAAATAGGAAGAGAATAAGATATGGAAGGGGGAAGGGCGACAAAAGAGAATATTGAGGGGGGGGAGTGGTCAATAGCAAAATACTTTTGAGGAGGGACAGGGTAAAAGGAGAGTAAGAATAGAAAAAATGGGGGAAAATATAGTTAGCAATAGTAATTATATAAAGTTTTTTATTTTCTTTTTTATTATAACTTTTTATTTACAAAACATTACAAAACATGGGTAATTTTTCATCACTGACCCTTGCGAAACCTTCTGTTCCAACTTTTCCCCTCATCCCCTAGATGGCAGGTAGTCCAATGCAAGTTAAATATGTTAAAGTATATGTTAAATACAATTATAGGTATACATATTTATACAGTTATCTTACTGCACAAGAAAAATCGGATTTAGAAAGAATGTAAAAATAACCTGAGAAGAAAAACAAAAATGCAAGCAAACAATAACAGATAGAATAGAAATGCTATATTTGATCCACACTCATTTCCCATAGTTCTTTCAGTAGGTGTAGCTGGTTCTCTTTATTACTTAACAATTGGAACTGGTTTGAATCATCTCATTGCTGAAGAGAGCCTCTTCCATCAGATTTGATCATCATATAGTATTGTTGTTGAAGTGTATAATGATCTCCTGGTTCTGCTCATTTCATTCAGCATCAGTTCATGTAAGTCTCTCCAAGCTCTCTCTGTATTCATTCTGCTGGTCATTTCTTACAGAACAATAATATTCCATGACATTCATATACCACAATTTATTCAGCCATTTTCCAATTGATTGGCATCCATTCAATTTCCAGCTTCTAGCCACTAGATAGAGGGCTGCCACAAACATTTTTGCACATACAAGTCCCTTTCCCTTTTTAAAGATCTCTTTGAGATATAATCCCAGTAGAAATACTGCTGGATCAAAGGGTATGGACAGTTTGATAACTTTTTGAACATAGTTCCGAATCGCTCTCCAGAATGGTTGGATCTGTTTACAGTTCCACCAACAATGTATCAGTATCCCAGTTTTCCCACATCCCCTCCACCACTGGTCATTATCTTTTCCTGCCATCTTAGCCAATCTGAGAGGTGTGTAGTGGTATCTCAGAGTTGTCTTAATTTGCATTTCTTTGGTCTATAGTAATTTGGAGCATCTTTTCATATGGCTAGAAAGTTTCAATTTCTTCATCTGAAAATTGTCTGTTCATATCCTTGGACCATTTATCAATTGGAGAATGGCTTGATTTCTTATAAATTAGTCAGTTCTCTATATATTTTGGAAATGAGGCTTTTATCAGTACCTTTGGCTGAAAAATGTTTTCCCAGTTTATTGCTTCCCTTCTAATCTTGTCTGAATTAATTTTGTTTGTATAAAAACTTTTTAACTTGATATAAAAAATTCTATTTTGTGATCAATAATGATCTCAAATCCTTCTCTGGTCACAACCTTTCTCCTTCACAGGTCTGAGAGGTAAACTATCCTATGTTCTTTTAATTTATTATAATCTTATTCTTTATGCCTAGATCATGAACTCATTTTGATCTTATCTTGGTGTACAGTGTTAAGTATGGGTCAGTGCCTAGTTTCTGCCATACTAATTTCCAATTTTCCCAGCAATTTTTGTTAAATAGTGAATTCTTATCCCAAAAGCTGGGGTCTTTGGGTTTCTCAAACACTAGATTGCTATAGTTATTGACTGCAATAGTAATTATAAAAAGGAATTTTGAAGCAAGTTTCTCTGATACGCCTCATTTCTCAAATGTAGAGAGAAATGAGTCAGATTTATAAAAAAAAAAAAAAAGAGCTATTCCCCAGTTGATAAATGATCAGAAGAAATGATCTCATGCATATCATTTGACCACAATACCACTACCAGGCATGAATATCAAAAAAGATTTCAAAAAAAAAAAAAAAAAAAAGGGAAAGGATCTATATGTTCAAAAATATTTGTAACAGCTCTTTTCTCAGGGTAAAAAAATGGAAATCAAGGGGATGTCCATCATTTGGGGAATAGCTGAATAAATTGTACTATGTGATTGTCACGGAATATTATCATTTTATGGGAAATGATGTGCAGGATGCTCTCAGAAAAAAACAAACAAACAAACTTGGAAAGTCCTCCAAAGAACTCAAGAAAAGTAAAACGTACTGTATACAAAATAATAGCAATGTCCTGGCATGAACAGCTGTGAATAAATTTGCTATTCTCAGCAGTATAATCATCCACTACTACTCTGAAGGACTTAGGAAAAATCCTTCCCATACTCAGAGAAGAAACTTATTGTGTCTGAATACAGAGTGAAGCATTCTCTCTCTCTCTCTTTGTTTTTCTTTCTGTGTTTTTACCTTTATCTTTCTTGAATTTTTTAAAAATTAAAGTAGGAGATTTATGTTTTCTTTCACAATATGACTTTTATGGAAATGTTTTGCTTAACTTTATAGAAGATTTCTTAATGGGGGCTAGGAGTAGGAATAAGGAAGAGAATCTGGAACTCAAAAGTTTTAAAAACAAATAAAAAAAGTGTTATAAATGTAAATGGGAAAAATATTAAATAAATAAAATTTAAAAATAAGATAAAATCAACTACTTTTAAAGTGAAAACTTATAGATTTTTCTAATTAATTGTAAAAAATAATTTTGAACATTTGCTTTTTAAAAAATTTTGAGTTCCAAATTTTTTCCCTTCTTTCCCCTTTTCTGTCCTTGAGAACCCAAGCAATTTGATATGGATTGTGATAATGTACTTTTAATAGAAATATTGGGAGAGTTAAATAACTGAGAATGTATTCAATATTTATTTTTTGCCTAGACCCACTATTCTCAGTCTAAAATTTCTAGGGAAAAGAGATTTCCAAGGCTTAGAATTCCTAAACTTTTCTCTTTGTGTATTCCAGTACACAATAACATAAATGGTGGAGTGAAAAAAAGTACTTTATCTGAAAACAGAAAGTCAGGAAAATTTGAATTCAATTATGTTCTTAGATACTCCCTAGTTTTGTGGCCCTGAACAAATCATTGGCTTCATTTCCTTATCCATAATTACACTTTCACAGGGTAGGTGTGATGAACAAATGAGATAACATATGTAGAGCACTTTGCAAATTTTAAAGCATAAGATAAATACCAGTTATCATTATTAAAATTCCTCAATTTTTTTTGAAGTTCCTAATTGTATATATAATACTTAGGGTTTATAAAATACTTTACTAACAGTAAAGAAAATAGCCCCAGCATTTTTATTTCCATTTTTCAGATGAGGTTTAGAAAGTACCACTGACTTGCACAGGCACAAAATTAGCAAGTAAATGACACAGAACCAAGACTTGAATTCATGGTCCATGCTCTTTCTATTCTACCACATTTCCTAGTGTCACAGTAGGGAAAAGTATACAGAACAATATGGAATGCTATTGAAAGGTCAAACAGGCTGAAAATAAGTTTTGTTGTTATATTGTTCAGTTGTTTCAGTCATGTCCAACTCTTTGTGACTCCAGCTGGGGTTTTCTAGACAAAGATACTGGAGTGGTTTGCTATTTCCTTCTTCAGCTCATTTTACAGATGAGGAAACTAAGGCAAGTTAAGTGAGTTATGCAGGGTTACACAGTTAATAATTGTCTGAGGCCATATTTGAACTCAGTACTCTATCTGCTATACCACCTAGCTGCCTAAAAATCATTTTAGTAATAAAATAATAACAAATCAGATTATATGTAATACTAGCAATCACAGCAACTAATGAGCCTAAGCTTAGGCAAATAGTATATTTGCTCTCTCCAAAAATGACAAAGAATCTTCATTTCTGTATTTTAACATAAACCCCAAAGTATACCTGTATACTTTCTTTTGTCCTTTCATTCCTTGTTTCCTCATTTCATTTAGGATTATATAAATATCTACAAATCTGAATTCAGTTACTCATTTTTTTTCCCCATTCCTTTAGCCTGGTCCCCACCTAAAAGTAAAATTATAAATGAATAAAAATCATAGACCTTCATGGGACACATAATCAATGAACAGCCTTCTTAAAAAAAAAAAAAAGGCACCATGAAAAATGAGCTACTTTTAATGACATCATCATTCAAAGTGATATTCTTCCTCTGCATGAGTCATTACTCAGATAATCTTATTTATTCCACACCTGTAATTTTTTGACAGAGGGAATTCTCAGCAAGGAAATCACCTTTGTCAACCCATATCAGCAATCGCTCTACAAATTATGATTTCAAATTGGTTCACAGTGTTCTGAGAGATTAAGTGATATGCCCATAGTCACAGAGTAATTATGTGTCCAAAGCAGGACATGATGCAACCCACATTTTCTTGACTCCAAAGCAGACTTTTATATCTACTACAACACGATGTTTTGAATTTAGGTCATAGACTTAAAATGTTTACATCAAAAAGATGGTTCAGAAACCATCTGTCCAAGCCTCCCATTTTATAACCAAGGGTACAATGATTCTGCAACATACTAAAGATGTACAACATAAATTTCAGTGTAATAGAGGGGTGGGGACTGACTGGCATTCTGATATTTGTGGTTCAGAAGGATATGGATTTCCTCTCAGCCTGGAATGTGATTTGGACTATCACAGTCTTTGAGCCAGAAGGCAGATTTAAGTCACATCCAGGATCTTTGAAAAATATGTAAACTTTATTCAAAAGAACAGAGAGGAAGGAGTAAGGATAGCATAAATTAAACAAGAGTAGCAGCAGTGGATGAGATGGTATTCCCAATCTCATCTGGAACTTAACCAAAATGAACTGGAACAGCACCAGGGAATATGGTCAAAGAAGAAATAAAGGAAATATAAGCTACATGTAGCAGGGAAACAAGAGATTGAGATGGATTACAAAATTCCTGCTGGCTAGAACAAAGTATACCAAAGCAGCTGATAGAAAATTCCAAAAAAATCTACTTTCCCCAACTTCCTCTCTCCAGTAACAGCTGCTATTATATACTTTTTTCACTGCTTTTCCCTGAACACTACTTGTATCCTGATCTTGCTTCATATATAAAGAAACCAGATTTGGGAATAAAGACTTGTTTTATATACTTAGTTCATTCTGGGGAAAGGAGAAAAGCTAGGTTGAAATTCACAAATTCTAAATTAAAGCAAAAAAACAAATTTAAAAAATTTTCCTAACTGAAGGCTCTGAACTATTATATTAATATTTTTTCATCTGATATATATAGATATAGATATACATCCATAAAATAACCAGAAAAGAGATTGGGAAAACCTGAGAATTCTTAAATTACCTCCAGACACTTTAAAAAATTAAGAAAATTAACTTAAATTTTTTTTTAAACTTCAAAAATCTAAAAATTTTAAATTAAAAGATGTTTAGATTAAAAGTAAGCAAGTGGTTCTACAGGTATGCGACTGATTAAATCTTCTGAGACAAAGAAAGCCCAGAAGAGAGGAGAGAGACTCAAGAAACAGTCATGTCCTAAACCAATGTCCAGGGAAAAGATAAATGGAACTTGGGAATCATAACAGCTTTGCTTTTAGATGAGAGGAAGAACAAAAAAGGCTCAAATACCACTTGGCCACCTCTGCCTTCACAATAACACTCACTGGGGTTATATAAGATAATTTCTTTTTATTCTTTCATACAAAGATGAGCAGTTTACTATGCCTTCTTGCTGCATTCAGAGTGACCTTTATTTCACAGTGAGCACTCCCATTGTAGTCATTGTAAATGTTATAGAAAATCCTTATGCCAAAGTAGCTCTCCTTTCTAAGAGGGTCAGACTACTAAAATATATTACTTATAATGAAAAATAATTTGCCTTATATTTTATGTAACTTTATAATCTATGAACAGAAGTTAACATCCAAAACAAGGAAGGTGTTGCTAAAAGATATCCAGGACATGCTAGTATTCATTATTATTAATTGTTTGTAGTTCTGTTGTGAAGATAATAATTTTGTCTTAATATAGCTCATCTTTTTTTTTTTTTTTGCTAAGTAATTGGGGTTAAGTGACTTGCCTAGAATCACACAGTTAGTAAGTGTTAAGTGTCTAAGATCACATTTGAACTTAGGTCCTCTTGACTTCAAGTCTTGACTTCAGATATTCTTCTATCTACTTTGCCATCTTACTGCCCCTTGATATCACTTTTACTTATATCGTTTTCATATTGTTCAAAGAATCTTATTTTCTAAAAGGAAATGAATGCTTTTAAACTCTCTAATGGAAGAAATAGGTTCACTTCTGCCACTGAGTTCCTATGCACTTAAATTAGATTAGGGATCTCCCTAACAGTTCTTCCATCTCCTCAAGTACCATTACATTCTACCTCAGTTATTCAGCAATAATGTCACAATTACTCACTTTTTTGAACAGAAAATCTGAGAATCTTCTTGTCTACAATTGCCTCCTTATATTCCATCTTTTCCCTATTCTTCATTCCCCCTAGCATTTATTTATTCCTCACCCTCAAAGCAACCTCCTATTCCTCCATCCTCTGAGTAAATACTGCTTGTCTATAATTTTTCTTACCTCCTTTCCCAACAGATCTTATATTTAACCAATTTACCATTATACTGGTCTCTACTCTCATGTACTCATCACTAATCCTATTGCTGCTCAACTCTTGTTGAACTCTAGCCTTGGATTATTCTCACCATCTGTTTTTCTCTACAACTATTCAAATGCATCAGAATGGAGTTTGAGGAAATCAGGCAATTGTGCTGATTAAATAGATGATAAATTATCTATCTTCAACTGGACTTTCTCTATAATGAAGTGATGCTTTTATAACCTTATTTTATCCCTTTTCATGTGTTATGTCCCCCAATAGAATGTAAGCTCCTTGAGGGCAAACTTTTTTTAAACTTGTATTTGTTTCCACAGTGCTTAGCACAGTGCCCTCCAATATATATTCTTAATAGATGCTTGTTGCCTTTCTGCCAGTGTTATTGAAATGTAATTATCAAAATATATTTTTAAAAAATCAGATTCATAGCCCTGGATTAAGCACCTCTGTCTGGTAGCACAATGCTAAAGGTTTTTATTTCCTACATTTCTTTTGCTTTTTTTCCTTTTCTTTTCTCTCTTTCTCTTCCTCTTCCTTCCTTCCTTCCTTCCTTCCTTCCTTCCTTCCTTCCTTCCTTCCTTTTCTTTCTTTCTTTCTTTCTCTCTTTCTCTTTCTTTCCTTCCCTCTCTCCTCCCTCCATCCCTCTCTCCTTCCTTCCTTCCTTCCTTCCTTCCTTCCTTCCTTCCTTCCTTCCTTCCTTCCTTCCTTCCTTCCTTTTCTTTCTTTCTTTCTTTCTCTCTTTCTCTTTCTTTCTTTCTTTCTTTCTTTCTTTCTTTCTTTCTTTCTTTCTTTCTTTCTTTCTTTCTTTCTTTCTCTCTTTCTCTTTCTTTCTTTCTTTCTTTCTTTCTTTCTTTCTTTCTTTCTTTCTTTCTTTCTTTCTTTCTTTCCTTCTTTCTTTCTTCCCCCTCCTTTCTTCTTCCCTCTCTCCTCCCTCCATCCCTCTCTCCTTCCTTCCTTCCTTCCTTCCTTCCTTCCTTCCTTCCTTCCTTCCTTCCTTCCTTCCTTCCTTCCTTCCTTCCTTCCTTTCATCCTTCTTTCATTCCTTCCATCCTTCCTTCCTTGAAAGAAAAAAGAAAGAAAGAAAAAGGAGGGAAGCAGGGAGGAGAGGAAGAAAGGAGAGAGAGAAAACCCATGCACCTACTTACATTCTAATGGAGGAGAAAACATATAATAAATACGCACATACAAGAGAGACAGCAAAAGTAAATTTAAAAAAAAAGGTAACAAGAGTTGGGGACCCAGGAAAAGGTCTTCAGTGCTAAGTGGAGATTGAACTTTTGTCCTGAAGAAAGCCAGAGCCAGAGATTCTAAAAAGATAAAGTGAGGAGAAAGAACTTTAGAGGCATGGGGAAAGCCATTGTAAAAGTTCATAGGTGAGAATTATGTATGTGAAACACAAGTACAACTGGATTGTAGAGTAAGAACCAGGTCATGAAAAGATTTAAATGTCAAAATAGTTTATCTTTGAAACTAGATATCATGGAAAGCCATTGGATTAATTGAATAAAGAAGTATCGTGGTTAGATCTGCACCTTAGGAAAATCATATCTCCCTTAAGATTTTAATTAGCTCCACAAAAATGTTATTCAAGGTGATGGCAATTAGGAATATAATATATAGAGTACTAGGCCTAGAGTTAGGAAGAACTGAATTAAATTACATCTACTCCCTATGTGATCCTGGGCGAGTTACTTAACCGTCTTTGCCTCAGTTTTCTCATCTGTAAAATGAGCTGGAGAAAAAAATGGCAAACTACTACAGTATCTTTGCCAAAAAAAACTCCAAATGGGGTCATGAAGAATTGGACCTGCCTGAAATAGCTAAGTAGCCACAATATCCAGGGTTATTATTATAAGGATCAAATGTGATAATATTTGTAAAACACTTCCCAGATTCTAAAAGGCTATTATAAAAATGCTAGCTATTATTGTTACTAGCAGAAGAAATAATTAGTTAATAAACACAATATATATGTACCCAATTTAGCACAGAAAGAGGAATTAAGCTGGTAAGATTTAAGTACAAGTTTATATTGTGATCAATCACTTAATTTGCACCTCTGCAACCAAATAATGTAATTTTGTGACATTATGATGAGATTTGTTGATTTATTAATGATATTATTGTGAAATAATATTGGTAGGGAAAATGTTATTTGGGTTATGTTTACATTTTATTGATACTTTTGATCCTTCCTCTTTTCTACTCTCTCTCTCTCTATAGAGTAGATACTCTCTATATACAATAATCAATATATTATAATCTATAAATTATATATATTTTGCATATAGAGTACAACCCATATAATAAGCATTTACTTCTGCTTATTACTCAAAGTGACATCCAATAATCCTGGATGTCACTAGAAAAGGAACCGTTTTGGTTTTGTTATAAAATGAACATGAGGCTCATCTGAAAAATAAATTGTCGATGAGCAGCCCAGCTACAACAATGAGTTTCTACACTGGGAGTTCCCTACAAGAATCAGATTACAGCTTCTTACCAGAAAAAAAAGCTCTATGATGGGAAGAGAATGGGGAGGGAAAAGAAAGTGAATTAGAATTGAGAATATCCCTGATAATTTCATGAAAGGAAGAAAATTAATTCACAGTCTGGGCTCTTACCATATTCACAATTCACTCCCTCAAACCCTTCGAGGCAGCTGCAAATGTAGCTTCGAATGTTATCCATGCATACTCCATTGTTTAGGCAGGGCTGGGAGATACAAGGAGTACCAGCTGTGGGAACATTAATGAAATACAGGAAAATTTAAGAATTGCAAAACATTTATGGAATGTAATTACCTATAATAAAGGATACTATTCCCAACGTGATTTTACTTTCAACCTCTACCTTAGACAGTACTTTTATGAGAGCATCTAAAAACTGGCAATCTTGGCAAGCTTAAATTTTGATTCTTGGTCCCAGTCTAATCCATGTCTGGGTGAGATTCTTCAGTGAGATAGCCAAAAGACAAAGTCAGAATATAGTAGAACCAAAGGTGAAGAGTAATTAAGGTAACCAGTCACAGAATCATAGATGAAAATGGAAGGGTCCTTCATGGATATTTAGTTAAATATGCTCCTCCCAGCTCCATCCCACTTTAATAAAGATGAGAAAACTAAAATACGAAAATCTTAAATTTTGCCCTTTTTTGCTCTTTGCATTCTTAAGCCCTAATAGTATTTTTTGGTATATTTTATTTTTCTAAATTCAATTTAATAAACATTTATCAAGAATTTATATTGTACACTGCACCATAGCAGACTGTGGCTGTGAAGACAAAAAGACAGACCTTGTCCTTATATTCTTTCTTTTTTTCCCCTTCTTCATTTTATAAATTCTTGCTTTATTATATAAAACTCCTTTCTGACTCCATACTTCTTTCCTAAATTGAGACTGACATATACAAAATCTCTTCAAGAATGGACAATGCAGGGGAGAAGGGAAAACAAAAATCTAACCTATGAGGCCAGTTACTCTATACTTAACTCCAAGCCTACAACAGTTTTTCTCTCTATATCTGTTTCTGTCTCTGTCTCTGTCTCTGTCTCTCTCTGTCTCTCTGTCTCTGTCTCTGTCTCTGTCTCTGTCTCTCTCTCTCTCTCTCTGTCTCTGTCTCTGTCTCTCTCTCTCTCTGTCTCTCTCTTTCTCTCTCTCTCTTTCATTCTCTTTCTTTCTCTCTCTCTCTCTCTCTCTCTCTCTCTCTCTCTCTCTCTCTCTCTCTCTCTCTCTCCTGTGTGTCTCTCTGTCTCTCTGTCTGTCTCTGTCTGTCTGTCTCTTTGTCTCTCTGTCTGTGATAACATCAAGTCAGGGGCTTCATTACTAATAAATAGTTGGGCTTCCTTAGGACCCCATCCATGGATACAAGATTCATCACATTCTACTACTGTGACTAGTGTTGGTGGTGAATCTACTACCATGTCACTTTATAGATAATACACCACCTAGAGTCCTCTTGAGTCATTTCTCCAAGGTTTAGAAGGATGTAGAACAGATGTGAACTTTTTGTTGTCAGTTATTATGAAGAATCATTCCAACATCTTCAGCATTATGTATGGGAATCCAAGAAGTCATTGGAGAGTGAAGGCTAGATGCTTAGATGACTCTGGTTCAGTTCTTCAATTTCCCCCATTTAGAAGGACATTTCTTCCACTAATGTAACTGAACACTGTAATTTTGTAAGTGATCTTCAAAGATCTTGACCAAAAAACTTGTGTTCAATCTGGGGATGAATTGAGTCATAATACTTCTAGTTATGTGACCTAGGTTAAATTACTTTATCTTTTTCAGGGTTGGATTCCCTACAATTTCTTTCTATTTCTAAAATTCTGTCAAATAAAAGTCAACAAGAAAAAAAAATCAAAGAAATTCACTTACCCATATATTGCCTCCAAAATGAATTCTGTAAGATAAAAAAACATTCAAACATTTAAAATGGCAGTTTCTCCCTTCTAGTCTCACTTCCATAAAAGCATATATTTATTAAAACATGGGCCAAAATACCAGTGTGATAAAAGTAGGATTGCTTTTTGGTATTCATCTGGATGGTTTGAAAGCTGGCAATGAAAATGAAGATTTCTCACATCATATTTTAAAAATTGGAGTGATTGGGGGCAGCTTGGGGGCAGCTTGGGGGCAGCTAGGTGGTTCAATGGATAAGCACCAGCCCTGAAGTCAGGAGGATCTGAGTTCAAATCCTACCTCAGACACTTAACACTTCCTGGCTGTGTGACCCTAGGCAAGTTCCCTTAACCCCAATTGCCTCAGCAGGCCCCCTCCCTCCAAATTGGAGTGATTGAAGCTTTCATTGTTCATCCTTTGGCTTTGCCTCTTCAGCTGAGACTCCTACCCAACTAGTTTGGAATGAGTCCAGTTTCTACCTCTATACCCACTCCAATTTTTGAAGTGGTTCACTATCTGTAAAGAATCACAGGTATTTATACTCATCTTCACAGAGAAATTAAAGTAATGATGAAAATCCTCCTTCAGAAAGCTGACCTTCTTTTTCTCTTGGGAAGGGGGAAATAAAGGAAGAAGGGAGAAAAAAATTTGGGACTCAAAATCTTACAAAAATGTATGTTGAAATCTATCTTTACATATAATTGGAAAAATAAAATGCTATTGAGAAAAAAGAGAAATGTGAGCCACAGGGCTGCTTCAAAGGGATCTGGCAAGTCTTGGGCAAAGTGTGTACTTTGGTTCCATCCCTACTACCTCCTCAAATTTTGTTCCTTAAGCCAGACTATTTTGCTCAGGAGCTGGGACTCTTTGGTGGGCATATACAATTACTTTGTTTCACATGCTGTTACAGAATTTTATAACAGTTTAGCCTTCCTCCCATGACACAATAAATACTAGCTAACACAGTAGTTTGCAGATAGTAGGTGCTTCATTAATATCTGCTGAATGAATATTTATTCAGTTTGTTGCCTGGCAATATTTTAAGAACAAATTCTGCAATTGTTTATCATTCTTGGGTCTGTTGCCTTAAACAGATCTGAACTGGCTTCCCTATCACTATGGCCAAATTCCTATGGTGCTAAGGCTGCTAAGGGCTAGATCTGAAGGGAAATAACAATTATTCCTAGAAAGGCCTTCTGGGGTCATGGTTTGTAAGAATCATTTGTTCAAGATGCTTAGGGAAGATGCAAGATAAATAAGACTTGGTGTCTATTAAAACAGTTTACAATCTATTAGGGGCAATAAGATCTACACACTATTAGCTATTGCACAATAGAGGATATAATTAATGTACAACTATTGTGTAAGTGTATTTACTCCTATATGGCTGTCCAGTGCTGGGCCTGGAGTCAAGAAAACCTGAGTTGAAATCTGACCTCAGGTACTTATGAGCTGTGTTATCCTGGGCAAGTCATTTTACTTTTTTTTTTTTTTTTGGCCTGTTTCCTCATTTATAAAATGAACTGGAGAAGGAAATGGCAAATCTTTCCAGTATTTTTGCCCCAAAAAAATCCCAAATGAGATCAAGAAAGGTTGTTCACAACTGAACAACTACCATGTGAAAGAACAGGGCTTGATTCACAAGTCACTGAACAGATTACGAATATCCTCCAGGGGAAATGTGACATGGGTGTGAAATTCAATTAAGACTACAGGATTTTAGCTTTGAAAGTCAGATGCTATGCTATTTAAAACCATAAAGAACTGATTATTGGTTCTATCATTTAATCTATAAGGGGATTTTTGAAGCTGAGAGGCAATTTGTGTGGAATAATATATATGAAAAGAGGTATAATTTACCCTGTAAGAGAGCCTCAGAAAATGACATTCTTTTGGTTGAATAGTAATTAGTGTCAGATGACAAGAGTATGTTTATTTTTATTTGCTTTATCACCAGCTAAAATTCAAGGCAAAGAGCAAATTATTTTTAAAAAGACTCAAACAATGAGGCCTGATATATAGCAATCTGTTGGCATTAAATACATGAAGATAGTATAGACATTAGATTAAATTAGTCTTCTTCCTTGATTCATATTGTGTTTTGAAGTTTATTTGTAATAATAATAACAGGTAACATTTGTATAGCTTTAAGATTTGCAAAATATCTTAGATTTAGATATACATATATTTCCTCATTTTATTCTCATGATAACCCTGTGAAATGGGTACCATAGATATTATTGTTCTCATTTTACAGATAAAACTCAGGCTGAGAAAATTTAAATAATTGGTAATGAGGTCATCCACTTAGCAAATGCTAGGAGTGATATTTGGAACTAGTACTCTCCTAACTCCAAGCTTTATTCTTTTTTATTAATAGTATATGAAACTTTCTTTCCCCTTTGGTCTGATGAAAGAAAAGGAGGGACTGGCTGGGGATATAACCAGGTTATTATCTCCATTAAAACTGGAGACCATTCCTGTGACTTACCTGGCTGTTGGTGTAGGATTAAGTCAAAAGGAAAAATCCAGTTTAAATACTGCCTTTTCTATGAAGCCTTCTATGCCTCCCCCTGGCCAATAACACTTTTCCCTCTAGCATCTTACATATTACTCTATATTTCACTTTTCTGACATCACAGATATCTCTGATCTAAATAAAATTCTCTCACTAGACTATAAGTTTCTGGAGGCAAGGATTCTTGTCATAGTTAGACTTTGTAATTCTCCTATTGCCTTCACTATGCTCTATATGTGATAGACATTTAATAAATAATTGTTGACCTGAATTGAATTGGACTTATCAGCCCTTTGAAAAAAACCTCAAGAAATATGATGAATTCCAGAATTAATGACTAAATTTCATAGATGGTCCTGGTCTATAGGAAAAAAAAATTATTAGGATATTAGGATAAAATTTCATTTTTATTAGGATAATTATTAGGATAAAACACTAACAACTCTCATAAAGGGCATTTCAATCTAGGAAAGCCATTTAAAAAGAAACCTGCCTTCAACTTCCATTCCTGATATTGGTGCTAGACTTAGTTTAATTACCTGAATGGCTTCAGTTCAGGTCAGAACTCTTGAATTCAAGCAATTCACCACACCAAGACTATAAGGTAATGTTTTCTAGTATGGATAGTAAAAAACATTTATTCTCAGACATGAGATTATCAAAGTCAAAATAGACAATTTTTATAATATAAAAAGAACCTTTGCACAAGTTGGCCACTGCAGTTAGAATCAAAATAAGGATGTAATGGAAAGAAATTTTTATGTTAAATATCTCTAATAAAGGTTTGATCTTCAGAATCTATAGGTAACTAGTGCAAATATATATGATCAAGAGATATACTCAAGTGGAGGAACAGTTTTCAAAGGAAAAAAATACAGGCTATCAACTATCATCTGAAAAAAATTTAAATCACTAAAAATCCCCAGGGTTATTCTCAAATTCAGCTGTGAAGCAGATGAACATAATTTGTTCCTTTTATTAGTATCCTAGCAACAGAGAGAGATGGAGAGAGAGCAATACTAAGATAACCTCAAAGTAAAAGAGTAGCAGTGGGGGTTTTTGTGTTTTGTGATTTTTTTTTAAAGCTACTGAAGTGAAAAACTCTGGGTATGGAACATTGTATATGCTATGTGAGTTAATTAATGTTGATTGGTTTGGGTGAACTGCTTTATTCCCTCTCTTTTAAAAACCTTTGTTATCAGGAATGACTCTCTGGGTAAGGGTGGAATATATGGAAATTAAAATGATTTAAAAACAAATCAATTAAAAATAAAAAATGAAGTTGGGGAGTAGTCCCTTAATATAAAAATCAATTAATCTAAGAAGTCAATTTTGAGTCATTCTATTCCACTTTAAACTTCAGGTCTCCAATCTGTAAAATGAAGGAGTTAAGTAATCAACAAATTCTTTCTATAGCAAAATGTTCTACATCTAGTTCTGATCTCTGCTAGATCATTGTTATGCTTTCATCATAAGCACTGCCACCAAATGATATAAATCAAGGCTTGATTTTTGTTCTGTTGATTGAATTTCAAAAAGTGTTAACGATACAGAAAATTTAAACATGTGGGTACATTTCCCCCAGTTGTTGTTCAGTCATTTTTTAGTTGTGTCTGACTCTTCATGACCACATTTGGGGTTTTCTTGGCAAAGATATTAAAGTGGTTTGCTATTTTTTTTCTCTCCAGTTCATTTGATAGATGAGAAACTGAGGCAAACAGGGTAAAGTGACTTGTCCAAGGTGACATGGCTATCTGAACTTGAATTTGAATTTAGGAAGAACAGTCTTTCTGACTTCAGACCAATTGTTTTTTGTTTGTTTGTTTGTCTGGGGGCAATTGAGAGTTAAATGACTTGCCAGGGTCACTCAACTAGAAGTGGTAAATATCTGAGGCTAAATTTGAACTCAGGTCCTCCTGACTTCAGGGAGGTGCTCAATACACGGTGCCACCTAGCTGCCCTCCAGGGTAATTGTTTAAAAAAAAATTTACCATTATATTCCTCTGTACATTTGTGATTCTACTTGCTTAGGGTTCTGAATATACTCAATTCTTTAGAAAGAAATTTGTTCCCAGCCCTTCTGTGACAGCAAAGTCCTTCAGGAAGTTTGACTGATTTGAATGTGTAATTTTTTCTTTTGTGTTGAACAGTAATTCAATGATGTAAAAACAACCATAAAATTTCATTTTGCTCTGAATATGTCAGTATAAGATCCCTTCCCCCATTTTTTCTACCATTTTTCTTTTCTTTTCTTTCTTTCTTTCTTTCTTTTTAAAGGAGGCAGGGTTTAAAACTTTGAAAAACTCATTCATGTTCTAGAAATGAAAGATTTAAGCTACATAAAAGAGTAGAACTGATGATCAAAGACATGTCATTTGGCTTATTTCAAACACTAGTTTACATAAAGCCTTTCCTGATCCCTGCAAATGCTGGTGTCCTCCTCCCCAAATTACCTTGTATTTATGTTTTATATGCATATATAAGTATATATGTATGTGTATACTTATATATATTCATATATATGTATCTTGTGTGTGTATGCACAGAGGCACACACATATAGTGCTAAGCACCGTAGTCAATGCTTAGCATAGCACCTGACACATAGTAAGACATTTAATAAATATTTATTCTTCAATATAGGGGGGAGTATGTGTGCATACATAAATACACACATACTCTCTCTTGGTCTTTCAAAGCAGAGCCCAATTTCTTTTGTTTTTATATTCCTCAGCATCCAACACAGTGCTTAGTATATAGTGGGTACTTAATAAATGCTTGTTAATTGATAGATGGAAGGAGCTATTTTAAAAAAGCATTCTGACAAGAAAGGGGACAAATGAGGGATATTTTTTAAAAATACACATAATTTGAACTCCAGAGAATTCCACTCTCTATGGTGTGTAGTTGGTTTTTTAAAAAATTGTTATTGGGGTTTTTTTGTTTCTTGTTTTTGTTTTTCTTTGCTTTTTGGTTTTTTTGGGGGGTATTTTGATAATAAATCAAATTACCTGAATTATAATGAAGCCAGAAAGCCTCCAGAGGAAAACACATGGACACAGTTTTAGAACACAGAGAACATATTTTCAGACTTTCGTAGGACACACAAATGCCTTATTCCTGCCTCTGCTTTATGCTATCTTGACAGGAAATAAGAGTTGCAAATATCCAGGGCCCCTTGCAAGGGAAATCGGAGCAGTACACTGCAAACTTCTTGTAACCACAAGTGAACACAGCCCGCTTCACATAAGTTCACAGCATATGGACATGTAAGGAAGTCAGAACTCTTGGAAACTTATTAAAGCAGACTTTGTAGTAACGAGATGGAAACCTTTATTCAGAATGAACTTTTAAAATAGTTTTCTCAGATCTATATAGAAGCAAAAATCCAAAGTGTAAATTAAATATTATACTATCAACAACCTGAAATGTTCTCACCTTATATTCTAATTAGACTAATTTTACTGTTACTGCCTTCCAGTAAACTAGGGAGTTGTTTAAAATAAATATGCCCCCTGATTTGGACTTCTTCCAATGCATACCTGGCCACATGTGTCAAGGTAATATAACTAATCCAAACACTAAATCAAGATGAAATTTTTATGTAGGAATTTAGTTCTAAGAAAGGTTATTTTGTTCTCAAATATGAGTTGACCTTTTTGAGACAAGTAGGTTTTTCTGTTAAATATATAGATTTATAGCACAACAGGGAAAAATCTATTGCTATGCATGATGTCTAAAGCTGTTGATACCACTAACTTGCCAAGTTAGGAGGAAACATTGCTATGCTGGAACACACTTGGTCTTTGCTCTCTCTATATGCATTTATGTTGAGTGTGATTCTGTGATTGACCAATTAAAAATTAGGATCTCAAGTACATATCCTACAGTAAACCACCTGATAATTTGTTGGCATAGTGGAAGAAAGTGTTGACCCTTTTATAAGACATAACTAATTAAATTTTGTTCCTTTGACACCTGAAATTTCTGCAGGATAGCAAAAGGTGAAATGATTAGAAATGGGGAAAAAAATGTAGTACATACAGTATTTTCATTGTTTTCAAACACTTCCCTTGCTTCTTCATAAACACATATTTCTTCAAAGCATTCTCTTTCCAAATTTCCCTTTAAAATCTCCTCCAAAATAAAGCTTCTGGCACGTTTCGCTCTTACCATAACTTCATTTGCCTTAGAAGCCGGCCAAAATACTGGAAAGCAGGGCAAGAAAGCACGTGAGGTCAATACTCAAAGCAATCATTCAATAATTGTTGGATCTCTGATTTTTAATAAGTCCATGATATATGGATGTTTTAAAAATAAAATAAAATCCTAGAACCAACTGACATTTGTGCTGATGCAAATACCTTTTTCATTTATTTAAATTTATTTAAAGAAAAGTGAGTCTGTACTAAAACATGACATAAATTTAAAATACCAAGGAAATATTCCTGACTCTGACAGTAACTAGCTTTGTGACCTCGGACAAGTCTCATAAAATTTTTCTTTAAGACCATTTCTATAATTTAGTATGATTAGTGTAACTTTATTTTTTATATATTTTTTTCAAAGTGAGTCTCAGTTTCCACATCTGTAAGATGAGGAGTCAACTAGATTTATCATTTGAAAAAATTTCCCTTTCATTATGAATTCAACAAACATTGCCATTTTAATAAAGAAAACCTGAAAAATGGATTATATATATGAAGCTATTGCACTCTTCTTAACATATACATTTTAAATATACTTATTTCATTTAACAAAGTTTGCGTATCCTTCTAAATTTCTTTCTTTACTCTTCCTTATATTTTAAGTATTTTCCTTAAGTACTTTCCTTAATTTTCCTTCCTTTTCTTAGATTAGCTAATAAGATTATTTAATTATCCTATAAGATCTTTAACTTCTAACATTTTATAATTCTATTTTCAGTGAAATTTAGATGTATTTAATTCCATGTTAAATATGAAATGTATAATAAGAGATTTGTAATTTAGAAAATTGATCTTATCTTATAATCAGTATCACTTTCTTTCAAATGAGATTATTTTAATCACATCACTTATTGGAATAATAACCATTGAAAATATTTAGTCGTTTTGGTGAATGTAAGATCTTATTTCTCCTGTTCGCTTTTCAAAATTAACAAATTGACTGTGAATTTATCTATCTCTCCTTTCTTCTTTTCTTCATTTTGTTATTTTATTATTGTAGAAAAGTACACTTTTGCTCAGGTAAATTCAGTAATTATAAATGCTTAGAAGAGAAAGTCTCTTAGACCATTTGGGAGAGAGGGAAAATGACAGAGCATAAGAAATACTTCTTATTCTTCTACTGCTTAGGCTATCATTAGACAGTATTCTGGATAATTTTGTTTCACAGACTTTAAAAGGGGATTTCGGTGAAATTGATATGGAAAATGAAACAGGAAAAAAAGGATCCCTTTAGCAATGAAAAAAGACAGTGCCCTGATTAATTTGCTCCCTGAAAAAAATAACCACCTTTCAGATTTGCTTCTAGGTTGTCTCAAAAAGGCCATCAGTACAATGGAAAAATGAAAGTAGTAATATAGTAGAATCAAATGTCGTACCTGACTGCTCTGACTGATGGAGAGAGAAGGCAAGGAAACATAACTGCAGCATCCAAAAGCAACCCGCCATTCTGATAGTCCAGGCTAGTTCAATGGAATCCAGTGGCATACCAGTGGGTCTTTCAAAATAGTTAAGCAAATAAAGAATGTTAAAAGTTCAAAGTTCACTGCCATGGGAGTGGGAGGGAATGAGGGAGGAAAGAAAGAAGACTTGCTGCTACAGGATGATTAGTCAGTTATCTCTTGACTATCTCCAGATAACTATGGACTTTTGACTATATGAACCAGGCAAATCTTTGCATTTCTCTATCTAGGGCTCATTTTGCTCTCATTTAGAAATTCTGGAAAATTTTAGAATACAGCTCAAATCTAGCTCAAGTCTAGGTCTTCACAGATATGGGTCAAAGAATCCCCAGCATTTAGTGCAAGCACTAAATTTAACAATGTATATATTGAGAACAAGACAGCTCTTTATTCTATCTCACAGAAAATGCAGAAAATATCTAAATGCCTCACAGTAACCTATAAACATGCAATTATTTTCTATGGTGAATTCCTTATTACCCTAACATTCTCTAGTTTTCTTGTAAACTTAGAATATAATTCTGTGGGTTGGACAGTTTTTAGAAGAGCAATGTATTTTTTTTTCTTTTGTTATTTTCTTCTATTTTTTGTAAATCATATATTTTTTCATTTACATATAAAGATAGTTTTAGTATTCATCTTAAATAAGATTTTTAGTTTCAAAGTTTTTCTTTCTCCCTTTCCCTAAGATAGTAAACAACCTGATATAGGTTATACATGTATTAATCATGTTAAAATATTTCCATATTAGTCGTGTTCCAAAAGAAGAAAGAGAAAAAAAACCCAAAGAAAGTGAAAATAGTATGCTTTGATCTACATTCAGACCATCAGTTCTTCCCCCAGATGTGGATAGCATTTTTCATCATGAGTCCTTTGGAATTATCTTGGATCAATGTATTTGCTGAGAGGAGCTAAATCTTTCATAGATGATCATCACATAAACTTGCTCTTATTGTGCACAATGTTCTCCTGGTTCTACTCACTTCATTGAGCATCAGTTCATGTAAGTCTTTCCAGATTTTCCTGAAATCTGTCTGCTCACCATTTTTTTTTTTTTTTGTTAATTTTTAAATTTGAATAGTGTTTTATTTTTCTGAATACATGCAAAGATAATTTTCAAAATTCACCTTTGCAAGACTTTGAACTCCAAATTTTTCTCCCTCCTTTCCCCTCCTCAAGACAGCAAGCAATCTAATATAGGTTAAATTTGTGCAATTCTTCTAAACAAAGTTCCATATTCATCATACTGAGTAAGAACAATCCGATGAAAAGGAGAAAAAAGAATGAGAAAAGGAAAAAAAAAATCCAGCAAACAACAACAAAGATAAAAATACTATGCTTTGATCCACATTCAGTCTCCATAGTTCTCTCTCTGTTTGTGGATGGTACTTGACATTACAAATCTATTGAAATTGCCTTGAATTACTTCATTATTGAAAAGAGCCCAAAATCCATCAGAATTGATCATCACATAATCTCTTTGTTACTCAATTTTTAGTTCGTTGTCATTATAAAAAGGTTGCTACAAACGTTTCTTCACACATTGCTCCTTTTCCTCTTTTTAATGATCTCTTTGGGATATAGACTAGTAGAGATAAAGAATATGCACAGCTTGATAGCCCTTTGGGATTCCAAATTGCTCTCCAGAATGGTTGAATCATTTCACAACTCCACCAACAATACATTAGTGTCTCAGTTTTCTTACATCCTTTCCAACATTCATCATTATCTTTTCCTGTCATCTTAGTGAGTGAGAGGTGTCATAATTTTCATTAAACAGTAGTGATTTAGAGCTTTTTCCTTTCTATGACTTAAAGTTTCTGAGGAACTAGTTCGGAGATGTTTGCAGTTTACAATTTACACAGGTTAATCCCGGCTCCCGATCTTTCTTCAGATCTTTTCAGGTTGTATCAGTAGGATCCCTGTTCTACCTCAAGTCTTGATTTTTCATGAGTTCACGTTACTCCTGAGTGTAATTTTTTTTTTTTCTATTTGTGGGGGAAATCAGGAGAGTTTGAAATTTTACAAACTATTCTGCTATTTCCCTAGAATCCTTTCCAAATCACTTAGTCCTGATAACCTTCTCCACCCCTATCCTCCCAAAGAAAAAAGTTGGCCACTGTATCAGGAAGATGTAAGTTGAGGCTCTGCTCTGCTGCTATAGAGTCACTTAAATGTTCAGTGACCATATTTTTTTTTCCCTTTTCTTTTTTATTTTCAAAACATATGCATGAATAATTTTTCAACATTGACCCTTGCATAACTTGTGTTCCAAGTTTCCCTCCTTTCTCTCCATCCCCTCTCTTAGATGGCAAGTAATCCAATTTAAACATGTTAAAAATATATTAAATCTAATATATGTATACATAATTACACAATTCTCTTGCTGCATAAGAAAAATCAGATCAAAAAGGAAAAAAAAACTGAGAAAGAAAACAAAATGCAAGCAAACAAATAGAAAAAAGTGAAAATGCTGTATTATGATCCACATTCAGTTCCCACAGTTCTCTCACTGGGCAGATGGCTCTCCATTACAAGATCATTGGAACTGGCCTCAATCTCAGTAACTATATCTTTGAAGAAAATATCCCTTTGTACTTTTACAATTGATGTTGGTTAGCTAAATGGAACTGGGAAGCTAATCAATGTCCAATGGGGGAGGAAACACATCTGGAAGTGGGGCTCAAACCCCCTGCATTAGAGAAAGATACCCTAGAATTCTGAAGTGGAGATGAAACCAGCCTAGCTCTTAGGGTTCAAATTTGCTACTTATCCCTCACCACTTGTATATCTTGTTCCACTTCTCGATTCGATCGCCTCTCTCTCAGGAATTAGACGATATAAGATGCTCTTCAGTCCTCTGGAATCATAGTTGTTCATTGCATTGCATTGATCAGGGATCTCAAGTCTTTCCAACTTGTTTGTCTTTACCATGTTACTCTTATTTGTATATTGTTCTTCTAATTCTGCTCATTTCATTTTGCAACACTTAGTACAAGTCCCCCCAGTCTCTCTGAACCTACTCCTTTGGTGGTTTCTCACACTACAATAATTTTCTATAACAGTTATATGTCTTAATTCAGTCATTCTCTAGTTGATCAGCATGTTTTTTTGTTCCTAGGTTTTTGCAATGTCCCAAAGAGCTGCTGCACTTTTGTACATATGATTCCTTTTCTTTTTCCTTTGATTTCATTTGGCACCAATTGGGACATAGTTACAAGTTGATTCCAGAATGATTGGACCGGGCAGTTAGGTGGTGAAATGGATAGAGCGCCTGCTCTGAATTCAGGAGGATCTGAGTTCAAATTTGCCTTAACATTTCTTAACTGTGTGACCCTGGGCAAGTCACTTAACCCCAATTGCCTCAGGAAAAAAAAGACTTATCATACTTTATTTCTCCATGACAAGCTTTATAGTTCATCCAAACTGGCTTACTTTCTATTTTCTGTTCATCACTTTCTCTTGCCTCTACAGTTTTGCATAAGCTTTTCCTGATTTCTGGAAGGCTTTTCCTTCTCACCTTCTATTCCACACCTTTAACTCCCTTCTAGGTTAAGTAAAAGTGTCATCTCCTCCAAAAGGCCTTTTCTGATTGCCCCAGTTGATAATCCCCTATTTCCTTATCATGATGTATTCAATGTGTGTATTCTGTATATTCTCAGGCATCTATATACTTACAGCAGAATATATATGAGCTCTCAATTTTGTATTTTTATGTCCAGGGCAGTACCTTGCATTGCATTACATTTAATAAATGTTTGCTGGTTGATTGAAGGTTGTTATTGACCTTATAAACTCCTTTCTCTTTCTAGAAGGTATAAATTAGACACTGGAACAAAATTTGAGATTTCTAGAGAAAGGAATATCTTGAGACAAGTTTCACCCAAGAAACTGCTCTTGTATGAGAAGAAGAGCAGATTTCAATATCCTGGAAGTGAATACATCCTCTCTCTCTCTAAGAGGCTGTGATTTAGGAATTCTCAGTGCTTAGACCTCAGTTCCTCTTTCCATAACTATTGGGTCATTGAGAACATGTTTGCCTTAGCCATGCTTTTTTCAGTTAAGGGGCTTGGTTTAGAAATTTTCTGTCCCAGCTTCTATTATCTCTTGGGCTCAAGAAGCTATCTCTGGGATTAAGTAGAATGCCTGAGGGTGACTGTGCTAATGAGCATAGGTATCTACCAGGGACCAAAGTCTACTCTCAGATCTGTGGTCTCCTATTAGTGCTAAAATTAGGAAAAATGCAAATTAAAAACAAAACCCACAACATCAATATTCAGAGACTATGATATCTTGCTATAGGTCAGCTCAAAAAGGTAGCTCCTAGCCACCTCAGCCTGCCCAAACAAATTGTATCTGATGCCCAGGAAATGTCCTTAATCCTTTCCAGAAAGTTTTCAATAGATAATGCTCAAACCTTCCTTGTGAACTGCTATCAAGTCCCATGTGGAGACAACACAGTATAGTGAAAACAGTCAATACAGCTCCATTAAAATTCAGACTTTCCTATTTCCTGTTCACACACTCTGTGTGACACTGGGCAATTCCCTTTACCTCCTTCCCAAGGTCTTGGTTTTCTCTTCTGTAAAATGAGGAAATTAGAGTAGATAACCTATGAGGTCATTTCCATAAATCAGTAATCCTATAACAAGAGCTCACCATGGTATAAGCTTGTCAAATTGATCTGGGAACTCTCCAAATCACCTTCTGTACATAAAAACTAAAGACCAGAAATTCAGGATTGTTCTGAAATGAGAAGGTAAGGTAAACTACTGAAACATACACACCCAAATAAATCATTTGAAAATCATACACAAATAAAAATTTTGAAGGTTTGTAGGTTCTGGTTTGTTTTTTATTTTGTTTTGTTTTTGGCAAGAGGCAAAAACCTTATAATTTCCTCTTAAGATCACCACTTCTAGTTCAATATCCACCCCCAATAACCTCTCACCTGAACAAAGTAGTTTTATTTTCAAAATAATATTTTCTTGATGCATTTTTAAAAATGCACTATAGTTGTCTCCAGTATCATTCCCCCCTCCCAGAGAGTCATCCCAAACAATAAATTATGTTTTAAAGACAAAAAGAAAAAGATAGAAAAATCAGCATAGCTGATCAATGAATCAGAAAAATTTGAAAATATTTTAGATGTCCAATAGTTATGGACCTCCTCCCTCTACAAAGGGGTGGGATGGGGAATGTTTTGAGCCATGCTAATTTTTAATAAGACATCCTTCACTTTTGATTTTTTTCCTTTCTATTTATAATGTTTTCATTGTGTATATTGTTTTCTCAGCTCTATTTCACTCTGCATAAGTTGCAATAGTTTTCTAGTAATGTCTTTCCTTAGTATGTTCCCCACTGCCTATTTCTCCTACATTAGATTGTAAGTTCCATGGGGGCAGGGACTGTCTTTTACCCATTTATGTATCCCCAACTATTATCTGTCTGGAATATACTAGATGCTTAATAAATGTTTATTGATTGATTATCAAAATTATTTTCCTAAGGTACAGAACTAACTATGATACTTCTTTATGCAACGGATCTAATGGCTTTCCATGACCTCTAGTTTCAAAGACATTTAATCTTTTCATGACCTGGTTCCCACTCTACAATCCAGTTGTACTTCTATTTCACATACATAATTCTCACCTATGAGCTTTTACAATGGCATGCCTCTAAAGCTCTTTCTCCTCACTTTATCTTTTTAGAATCTCTGCCTCTGGCTTTCTTCAGGGCAAAAGTTCCACTTAGCACTGAAGACCTTTTCCTGGGTCCCCAACTATTGTTATTATTTTTTTTTTAATTTACTTTTACTTTCTCTCTTGTATGTGCTTATTTATTATATGTTTTCTCCTCCATTAGAATGTAAATAGGTGCATGAGTTTTCTCTCTCTTTTTCCTCTCCTCCCTGCTTCCCTCCTTTTTATCTTTCTTTCTTTCTTTTTCTCCTTTGCTTTCCCTCTCTCCTTCCTTCCCTCTTCTTTTCCTTCCTTCCCTCCTCCCTTGCCTCTTTTCTTCTTTCCTTCCTTCCTTTCTCCTCTATTTCTTTAGCACTCATTACCTCTTTTTCTCCTTTACCTTTTTTTCTTTCCATTCACATTATATTTAGTCTCTCTGTCTATTGTTTTATTAAACTAATTTTCTTCTAGGTTGTACATTTTACCTAGATGCTCTAAAATATAGTGTAATTATTTAGCATGATTTATTACATTTTGGATATTATTTTATACATTTTTTATGATTTTTTGCATATTATTTTGTACATTATTTCTTCTTTTCTTTCTTCTAAATCTCTGGTACTTAGAAAACCCTTAATAAAATGTTTTCTCATTACTTAATTAAATGGGTTAGTAGAGGAGAGGAGGAAAGAGAATTAAAAAAAAATTCAATTCATCACTTTAAAAAATTCAATTTGTTCACTTAAATACAAGTTAGAGATTTCTACTTTGTGTCTGTCCTACCATAATTTGTTTTCCTCATTTGGGTGGGTAATCTTTGCATTTTTTGAAAAATGAATTTTCTGGTCAAAGGATATTAACAGACAATTTTCAGGTGAAGAAATTGAAACTATTTCTAGTCATCTGAAAAGATGCCCTAAATCACTATTGATCAGAGAAATGCATATTAAGACAACTCTGAGATATCACTACACACCTCTCAGATTGGGTAAGATGACAGGAAAAGATAATGACAAATGTTGGAGGGAATGTGGGAAAACTGGGACACTGATACATTGTTAGTGGAACTGTCTACAGATCCAACCATTCTGGAGAGCAATCTGGAACTGTGCTCAAAAAGTTATCAAACTGTGCATACTCTTTGACCCAGCAGTGCTACTACTGGGCTTATATCCCAAAGAGACCTTAAAGGAGGGAAAAGGACCTGTATGTGCATGAATGTTTGTGGCGGCCCTTTTTGTATTGGCCAGAAACTGGAAACTGAGTGGATGCCCATCAATTGGAGAATGGCTGAGTAAATTGTGGTATGTGAATGTTATGGAATATTATTTTTCTGTAAAAAATGACCAGTAGGGTGATTTCAGAAAGACCTGGAGAGATTTACATGGACTGATGTGAAGTGAAATGAATAGAACTAGATCATTATACTCAGCAACAAGAAGATTATATGATGATCAATTCTGATGGACATGGCTTTCTTCAATAAAGAGAGGATTCAAACCAGTTCCGATTGTTCAGTGATGAAGAGAGCCATCTATATCCAGAGCAAGAACCGTGGGAGCTGAATGTGGACCACAACATAGAATTTTCATTCTTTTTGTTGTTGTTTGCTTGAATTTTATTTTGCTTCTCTTTTTTTCTTGTGAGGCAGGATAATTGTACAAATATGTATGCACATATTGGATTTAACATATATTTCTACCATGTTTAAATATGGATTACTTGCCATTTAGGGGAAGGCATGGGGGAAGGGGAGGAAATTGGAACACAGGGTTTTGCAAGGGCTAATGTTGAAGAATTATCCACACTTACGTTGTGAAAAATAAAAAGCTTTAATAAAATAAAAGAAAGAAAAATGAATTTTTCTCTCATTGGCTTGCTTATTTTAATTTCACTGTGTTATTCCATGTTATTCCGTATTCTCCATGTGGGCTCAATATGTTGATCCTTGGCATTAATTTCTCTTTGACTTCCAATTAGAAATTTAAAAGAAATTTCTAACTATGTGGTTTACTAACATGTAAAACTTTCATTTCCTCCCGTTCCTAGATTTTGTTACATTTTCTTTTTTCTATAGATAATTGTGTTATAATGAGTTTCTTTGATTTAAAATAATTTTTTTTACCAGGATATGAAACTTAGTAATGTGGTTGGCCCACAAAGAAAAACTTCCCCTTTGTTGGAGGAGCACACTCATTTTGTGGATTTTAAGGATATTAATGCTTGATACTTTAAAACATTTATTATTGCTATTAGAAAAAATAGATTTTAATAACTAAAGAGAGTCACTTGTGTGGATACAGATAAAGTCTGTATACATATACATGTACATGTGTATACATATATACATAGATACATATATGTATACAACACATACATATATATCCTATTTGGGGGTACTTTAGCTCATGCTAACTAATACACAGAAGAAAAAGTATTTTAAGATCCTAATGAATAAATATAAATATAGCTTATCATTGTGGATAGAGAGGTAGCACTCAACCAGAAAAACCTGAATTAAAATTCCATCTTGGACACACAGCAGTCATATGATCCTGGTCAAGTCTCTTAACTGCTCAGGGAACTCTACAATCATAAATTGCAGGGAAGACCTGCATTGGTGAAGTGAGGTTTCTCATTTGGGAATTCTCTTTAGTAATGAAATCACAAATTTAGTTCCCATCTCTTAATATCTAGGGAAAGTCCCCCAACAGATAACTAATTTTAGAAGACTTTCCAAGTGCCAAATAAAAATAAGAAAAGTTTTCCTGACTTTCAGGTGGGAATCCTCACATAAGTCAACAGATAATAGACTATAGTATATATTATATTATTTCTTTTTTCTGTCCTTCTCTTGCAACCATATTATTCTTGGATCTTTTGATTTTTCTTTTCATCTTCATAATTTTCCAGGCCTAGTTAACCTCTCAATTCTCTTATCTTTCCACTTATTTTGGAAAATCAGAACAAGTATTAATTCCTCTAATCTAGTTTTTCCCAGTTTAATGTGGCTACATATACTTGGAAGGATTCCTTCTTTCTCCCCTTTTACTACACTGTCTCTCTTTTTCCCTTTAAAGAGTCTCTCAAAGCCTGTTTAATTTTTCTTTACTTTTCTTTCTTTCTTTTTTTTTGGTAAGGCAATGAGGAGGTGACTTGGCCAAGGTCATATAGCTAGTGTCAAGTGTGTGAGGCTGGATTTTAATTGAGGTCCTCCTGACTCCAGGGCTGGTGATGCTCTATCCACTAAGCCATCTAGCTACTCCTTAATTTTTCTTATTAGTTATTGTGATATTTACTCTCTATATCCAAATTCACAATAGATAAAACCTAAAGCAAATGTTTACTAATTTTATTTTAATTCCACTGGATTTTCTTTGTGACTAGATATTTACCTTTCTTGTGCTAAATTACATTTCCTTAAGCCTACCTAGATGTTGACTTTTGCACAGTAGAGCCAGCAGATACCAGTCTTATTCTATTTGACAATGGGTTTAGCTTAACCAATGTAAGAGCTTAATAAATATATCTTCTCACTTTTAAAAAAATTATTTTTATTTTTTGCAAAGTTAGGACCTTTATTATATCACTGATCTGAAGAAAAGCTGAAAAACACCTAAATAATAGAAGAAATCATAATAGGAAAAAGCACAGAACTACCTGCTAGTCAGCTCCCATCAAATTAATTTAATAGAATACTAACATAAAAATGATTAGTTTTGTCCACATCTAAATGAACCTAATTAATTAATGAGAAGAATTAAGTTCTTACCAATTAACTAAAATAAGCAGTGGCCAAAGAAAAGATCATGTTAGGGTAGAAAGAAAATTTCAGTTTTCTCTGCAACCCTTAATAAGCTACTATCAATTAGAGGGCAGTCAGCTCTTAAACAGTGACCAACCATGATTGGATTAAAGTTTTTAAATTAGAGGGCTGAAAAAAGGAAAACAGAAAGTAAGGAAGATGGAATGGAAAAATGAATCAATTTACTGGTCTTTTGATCCATTTAATACTACAAAGACAGGAATTATCTGTGAGACATTCAAATGTTTCACTCAAAGATCTGATAACGTGTGATTCAGAAACTTTTTTATTTGGCCCTTGGAATGAATTTTATCTTTCTCTTAGCTCTAGGTTATATTTAACTTGAGATAATATTGAGAGCACTGCTTTATTTCACATGTTTTCGGGAGAGAAACAAACAAAAGTCTGAATAAACCAGTTATATAAGTTTTCCTTCTGGATCACAAAGAACAAAAAATTTATTATTATTATTACTTAGTAGTACTTCCAAATTAATGGGTGTCTAATTTGTTTCTAAACCTTTGCTAGTAAAAAAAAGTGTTGCTAAACATATTTTGGTGTATATTTGAGCTTTCTTTCTGCCTCTGACCTTCTAGGAGTCTGCCTAGTTCTAGGATCTCTGACTCAAAGGAAATTGATGTTTTAAACATGTTTTTAGCGCAACTCTAAATTGCTTTCTGTAATAGATGGATCAATACTCGGTTTCACAACATTTTATTACTATGCCTATCTTTCTATTTCTCCAAATAACAAAAAAGCAGATTTCCTCAGGAAAAGCATTCCTGTTCTCCTTTCCCATTACTATACCTGCCACAGCTGTTGGTTGCAATGTATACAAAACTATGTACAAAAAAATCAATATTTGTCATCCACAAATCGGGTACCTGTTTTCTTACTTTTTTTTTTTTAACTGGGAGAAGATTTCCTCCTTAAAACTTCCTTGTAGTATAAAGAAAGCATTTTCTAAGAGACTTTCTCTGAATCACAGTAATCAAGTGAGACATTGGATCAGCCAATATACCAAGTGCTCCAAAAACCCTGTCTGGTAATTCAGACTCTTCTATAAATGTGGCAAAAGTTTAGTGAGTGGGAGGAATTGGACTCATACTATTCTTTGGACTCAGTGCAGTGTTGATAACAATGATGAGGATTATACAGCTTAGTTGTTTTGTTTTGTTTTGTTTTATCCTTGATTTAAAGAACTTGAAATTCAGGATTTTTGTTAACTGAAAAAGGAGTTGATTTTCTGATTTCTCATGGCTGTTCCCATTTCAACTACTGTTTTTTTCTTTTCCCTACCTTGATTTAGATAAGTAGCCAATTATATTTTTCAGTCTATGCAGCTCAGATTACTTTCATTCTTTATGTCAACCACTTGATGTCAGCATATCCAAAGGACCTGATAGTTAAATACAAACTGGACCATAATCTGTAAAATTTAGTTTTATTGAGTGTTATTGTCTCATTGTTCAACAAGTTCTAATATGGGGGTTCTCAGCATGTGGTTGTAAGAGAACTAGAGAGGATCTTCAAAACCGTATATAAACCAGCCATTTCATTAAATGATTCATTACCATAAATAAGCTATCACTACCTATTGTTCTTTCTAACAATAAGAATACCTAATATTTATAAAGCACTCTAATAGCAGTATAAATATCTCATTTCATCCTCACAACAACCATAGAAAATAGGTGCTATTATTATCTCCATTCTACAAATGAGGCTGAGACAAGTTAAATGACTTATGTAGAATTACATAGTCGGTAAATCTCTGAACTCAGGTTTTCCTGACTCCAGGTTCAGTACTCTTAATAGCTCTTCCAGGTCTAAATAGATTGATAATAATATGTCTTGAAGATGTTCAGGTATCTCAAGGCTACTATTCCAAAGGCAGTTATAGTAAAGAGAATGACAGAAGATCTCATCATCTAGTGCCTTTTAAAGGCTTCTATTTCCAGCTATGCAATCAATCAAAAAGGCTCCTCCATATCACGTGTTTAGCAGACTGGAAGCAGTTCCAAAAATATTCCAAAGTCTTTCCAAGAATCTTCCAGTCCAAGTCACCACAATTCTCCAGGAAGCAGGCTTCTGGACCTTTCCACATAGGGGAATTGCATCAGCGGCATTCTGGACATGCTCAGAAGGCCCGGGTCCCCTGGTCAGTTCCCCAGTACAAAATAAATGAATTACTATGAATTACTATTTTTCAAATACATGTCATTGTTGGGGTGCTTTACTTGGGCACAAACTGGGTGGGCCTGGCAGACTTGTTTAATTGTTTTGCCCAGCTTGTGACCAGTGAAAATGTTTCACAAGGGATGGGAGGACATGCTTTCCCAAGTAATTTGAGGTAGGCCAAAAAGAAGTTTACCTCTGGGATTAGAAGTTGGCCCGAAGGTATTGGAAACCACCCAGAAGGAGAAAAGGTGTATCCCCTTTCTTTAGCAAAGGCCTGTTCTTGGGACCTATATGAGGGAGGGTAAGAATCGGGGAGCTGGAGAATCAAAGGTACCATGGTCAAGGGCAAACGGGCAGCTGAATCTACAAGCATGTTTTCCTTGGCTTGAAGTGAATTTCCCTGCTGGTGTTCTTTACAAAACATAACAGAGACCTCTATAGGATTGTGGATAGCTTGCAGTAATTGTAGAATTTCCTTTGTAAACTTAATAGAATTTTTTGCTGTTAAAGATTCCCTTCCTTTCTATATCATCCCATGAGCATGAAAAACGTGAAAAGCATATGGAGTCAGCATAGATGTTCACTCTCATTCCTTTTCCCATTTCCAAAGCCTTAGTAAGGATAATAAGTTCGGTTTTCTGGGCAGGAGTCCCAGGAGGCAGTGGCTTAGCCTCCAAGGGGCTATGGAGGCCCACCACAGAATAACCTGCCTTTTTCCCTTGTTTTCAAGGAAACTGGACTCATCAGTAAACCATTCACCAGCTGGGTTGTCTAGAGGAATATCCCTCAAGTTAGACTGATTGGAATAGATAGAATCTAAAGCTTCCTCACAACTGTGAATAATGTCACCCAACTGAGTGCTGTCAGGGAGCAGAGTGGCAGGGCTGAGAATGTGATACACCCACAGAGTCAAGTCAGGGGGTCTAGCGGGAGAGCCTGATATCTGGTAAGCCTCCCACCATGAGGCCCCTGATGCCCTTTGGCTTCCAAGATGCTTTGAACCAATGGGGAGTTAGACCCTCCAATGGTTGGCCTGGGATGTACTTGGAGACTTCCACGATTAGAAGGGCCATAGAAGCACTGCTCTAAGGCAGGAGGGCCACCCTAAGGACACTGAGTCAAGTTTCTTTGAAAAGTAAGCAAGGGGCCTGGGATTGGGGCCCAGAGACTGAGTGAAGGGTCTGGCCCTGGCTTTTATCAGAAAACAGAGTAAAAGGCTTTTTTCTTTTTTTTTTTTTTCTAAATTAGGAAGGGCGAAGGCAGGGGAAGAGGTAATTTAGCTTCCAAAACGCTTGATCTGATCAGTGACCCAAGTTTGTCAAGCCTTGAATAGAATCACAAAGGGGCTTGGTAATAATCCCGAAATCAGATGTCCAGATTCTACAAAATCCAGTCATGCTCAGGAAAGTACAGTTGTTTCTTAGAGGCAGGTTCAAGAAGGGATAAGATGGTCTGTTTCCTTTCTGCTTTGAGAGAATGGGAGGTGGGAATTAATTCATGGCCCAAATATTTAACAGACTGATAGGCAATGTGGGCTTTGGATAAAGAAACTTTATAGCCCCTGGAAGCCAGGAAGTTAAGAATCTTTATGGCCTCAGCCAGAGAAGTCTCTCTTGTGGGCTGCAGATTAAGATATCATCTACATATTGAATAAAACTGCTATCAAACAGCTCCAAATCCCTGAGATTAAATTTTCCCTATAAAAATCTACTGATGAAGTGCAAATGATGAAGTAAGTGGTAATAAAGATATATGAGAATTGGGGTGGGGAATCCCCTCTGGTCGGCACAGATCCAATGTGAAAGAATTCACAAACCTGAAAAGTCTGTATGGCAAAAGGGAATTTTATTGTTCACTAAGAAGCCAGCCTGTTAGGAAGACAGACTTTTTAGTGGCAAAAGGTCTTGTCAGGGAAATAACAAAGGTTAACACTGAGAAGAGAATATCTTCACAGTGGGCAAAAGTCCTAGCAGGCAGCCTTGCCAAGAAGGGAGATTCCTTAACAAAGCAAATTCCTGTTTCAGATTTCTGTAAACATTTGGGGTTCAGAGTTGTCTTTTATTAGCAGTCTGAGGCTCAGGCTTGCATTCAAAATTGAATGAAATTCCTTCAATGTTGTCAATGTCTGGAGCTTAGATTTCCAGTTGAAAAGAGATTACCCATCTTCGAATTTCAAGCCACTTAATAGGAATATCAGGCCAAGATCTCCAACTGAATGAGACCACTTAACTTGGGAGGGCGTTGTTTGGGAAAGGTTTGTTTTTTTCAGGGGAGAGTCTGAGACCCCAAATTTCCCTTCTTTTACAGATTAAAGGGGATACAGTTTCAGGGTTCATCCCGATCACTACTTCTAGTCCATCCCATAGCTGCCACCTTCCTCTGGGTCAGTCCACCACAGCATTCTGCCTTGTGGTATCTTTTCCTTTCTCTTATACTACATGGTATCTCTCCTAACTTCATATAATTTCCGACCTCATTTCTTCATCCTAAAAAGTATTAATTCAGCTTCCTTCAATCTAGGAGTCTCTATAAAATATAAATAACAGGTACAACATCAATATTGTTAAAGTTCCTCTAAGCACAAACATTCCCACCTCCCACCAAAACATTCCTAATTACAAAGTCAATTTTAGAGATTATAAATTGTCCTTAACAATCCATTCTTGAGGTTCCTCCATAGGTCCTTTAAGTCTGGTGTTCTCAGTCTCCAGACTACATCTGTAATGTCTGGTAAGGTACTTCCCATTTTGCATCTTCCAGGACTCTTGGAACCACAGATTTCAAAGGTGTTGTCTGGATTAGCAATACTTGTTTCCTAAAGACTGAAAAGTGATGAGAACATGGCCAGTATATAATTTCTTAAAAACTTATCCTTTGTTTCAAAAGAGGGTATTTCCCTTTTCCTCCCAAATAAAATTAACCAATCTCATAGAAGGAAAGTCACAGATCACTTCTGGGAACAGTTCTAATTCTTTTAACAAAGCATAGGCAAACATTTGGTTCAAGAAAATTTAGTCTCCAATGGCAACTTAGTAAGAAGCTATTAATCATCTCCCTAAGAAAAAATCTCCACAGCTAGATGGATTTACATGTGAATTCTACCAAACATTTAAAGAACAATTAATTCCAATACTATACAAACTATTTGAAAAAATAGGGAAAGAGTCCTACAAACTTCCTTTTATGACACAGATATGGTACTGATATCTAAACCAGGTAGGATGAAAACAGAGAAAGAAAATTATACACCAATTTCCCTAATGAATATTGATGCAAAAATCTTAAATAAACTATTATCAGAGATTATAAAAAGTCATCCCCAGGATAATATACTATGACCAAATAGAATTTATGCCAGGGATGCAGGGTTGGTTCAATATTAGGAAAACTATTAGCATAATTGACTATATCAATAACCAAACTAACAAAAATCAAATGATAATCTCAATAGATGCAGAAAAAGCATTTGATAAAATCTAACACCCATTCCTATTAAAAACATTAGAGAATATATGAATAGATGGAGTTTCCCTTAAAATGATCAGTAGCATTTATCTAAAACCATCAGCAAAATATCATATGTAATAGGGACAAACTAGAACCTTTCCCAATAAGATCAGGGGTGAAATAAGGTTGTTCACTATCACCATTACTATTCAATATTGTATTAGAAATGTAGCTTTGGCAATAAGAGGAGAAAAAGAAATTAAAGAAATTAGAGTAGGTAATGAGGAAACCAAATTATCATTCTTTGCAGATGATATGATGGTATACTTAGAGAAGGTTAGATAAACCAAAAACTACTAGAAACAATTCACAACTTTAGCAAAGTTGCAGTATATAAAATAAATCCACATAAATCATTAGCATTTTTATATATTACCAACAAAGTCCAGCAGTAAGAGATACAAAGAAAAATTCCATTTGAAATAACTGTTGATAATATAAAATATTTGGGAGTCTATCTGCCAAGGCAAAGTCAGGAACTATATGAACACAACTACAAAACATCCTTCACACAAATAAAAATTATTTATATACGAGATTATAATAAACTCCTTTTTGCTTTTACTTACTCTGAGAGTCTCTGTTTTTGTGGTCAATATTGTCACACACATAATTAAGAGATACAAACCTGTGACCTCTTTAGTTTGTAATCAATATTTTAAACTTCAAATCAAATACAGATTTAAATTTCTGGTAACAATACTTCAATATCAATGCACACATATTTCTAAAATCTTTTACCAGAATAAACAAATTTACAAGTTTAGCAGGTACTTGTTAATAGTAATTATTTCATAGAATTTCAGAATCAGAATTCCAATTTAAACACATGCAGTCCCAAAATTTAAGGTGGCAGAAAACTGACCTTTCAAGTCCTTCCACAGGGCTTTAAGAAACTGGCAAACTTTAGGACCCTGGGGAAGAGGGTTGGAGAAATTTGGACCTAGGTGTCCTGATGCAGGTCTGTGGCCCCAGTTACCCAGGGAGCTCACCAGTTACATGGCAGAGGAAAGTCTTCTTACAGATAGAGTCTCTTCTTTTCTCCCCCACCCCCAACTAGTTTTTGCTCATTTGGACTGTGCTATACAACTTAACCTGACTGATTTCAAACTTTTCTCAGCTGGTTTATCTCCTGGGCCGAATTACTTCTCTTGCTAGCCCATTTCTGTTTTTGCTTTCTCCAAACGTTTCTCTTTGGGAGTTTACCCTATGGGAGCAGGAATCCCTGAGCCAAATCCAAGGACCACCAGAGAACTCTCTGGAGGGCGCCTGCCCATGGATTTGGTATAGGAGCGAGCCCTCAAGAACAAGAAATATCCCAGAATAGGGCCAAAACTGTGTGGGACAGTATTGGCCACAAAATCAATCAGAGACTCTCAGAATAAGAAAAAACAAAAAGGGGTTTATTACGATCTCAAAAGCATCTCCAATTTGACAAAGTATTTGTTAAGTAAAGAACTGCAAAGAAAAAACAGTTTTTAGTAAAAAAAAGTTTAAAAAAATGCCCCACAACCTTCCATTCCCTCCTGGCTTACATTCTAATAACAAAAATCTATCCCTGAAATAAAAAAATAAATTACCTTTAAAAGAGACACTTAAATGCTAGTTAAGAAGTGGTGGGAAACAGGAGGGGAAGAACACCTGCAACTTTTTTTTTTTTTTACTTATAGCTCTACTTGTTATTATAAAGTCTCAGGTCACAATTGAGATATATTTTGAGGCTATATTCTCATAAGAGTGTCTTCACTCAGTTTATCCCCTACACTGATCATGACACCTGAAGCACAAATTCCTACAGTTCCCAAATATGGCAGCACCTAAAAATTGAATCTGTTTTTTGTTTCTTGCTCTGTCTCTGCAGTCTTGCCACTCTGCTGCTTTTCGGTCCTTATTATTAAAAGCACAAAAAATTGTTTCCAACAACTGAATCTGGGGAGTTTGAGGACCCATGGCTCACTTCTGCAGCTTCCTCCGAATGTCTGGGGCAGACTCACTAATAAAATGCATGCTGAAGACTGTAGTTCCCTTTGGAGAAGTAGGGCCAGGTTAGTGTACTTCTATGGAGCCTCTATAAGGCACCCCTGAAAGAGGGCAGATTTCCCTCAGCTTCTCGAGTAACTTCCCTAAGTCTGTCATAATTAATCTGCTTTGTATTCCCTTCTTCATGCCTTCAGTGAATCAGGTTAGAACATCATCCCTTCTTTCTCTATCACCACTTCCCTCTGGGCTAGATCCCAGATTCTTTTTCTTCTCTATGGTACAAGAAGAAGAAGTAATAATATTAACATCTCCCCAGGAAAGATCAAATTTGAGGGAGATAGCTTTAAAGCCTTCAATATATTTAGAATTCACAAACTCAGTTTGTCTCCAGGGGGCAGATTTATTATGCTGGCAACCATGGGCTAAGTTCCAAAAAGGATTAGTAAAGAACCAGATGCAAAAAGATAAATTTAAAGGAAAAAGAGAGATCTGATGTTTCATGTCACTGATAGTCTGATTTTATGGCCTAAAAGTAGAACTAAGGAGTAGTCTATTCACTATTGTCTCAGGAATTCAGTTAGCATTGACTAGCAAATTACCTATCTGACAGTCAGCAATGTTTGTAGGACTATCCTAAAACCAAAAGACTTTAGAATCATTGATAGTCAGATTTTTAAAACAAAAGCACTCTAAGGTCAGGGGACCTCATCATTGCTGTGTTTCCCCTAACATATTATGTTATCCATCATTATGATTGTCAAAATACACATTCACTTATCTACCTCCCATTTCTGTGCCTTTGCAAGTGCCCCTTTTCTGAAATGTACCCCTATCTCATTTCAATCCCACTTATTTCCTTTAAAGCTTAGTTTAAGTGGAACATTCTACAGGAAGTCTTTCTTGGTCACCATAGCTGCTAGAACCTTCCTCTCTAAGATTAACTTCTAGTTATTGTATAGATATTTACTCTTCCTCATTAGAATGTAAGCTCCCTGAGAAGAGGAATTATTCTACTTTACTTCATAAATAAAATTGGTTAAAAAAAGTTTGCCAATTGATTTTTACATTGTTATCCCTTCCTGATTATATGGGTACCACTATGACCTGGAATATCTGCCTAAAATTTTTTGACTCTCCTTTCATACCGGAGAAGAAATTTGAATTTTTTTTTTAATGGGATGTTTACAGTATCTCATTGTAAAATTTGGGTTAAATATTTGGTCATAGGCTATATTATACAATACTATACATATATTTCATGTATTTCTGAGTTTCTGAGCTTTTTTGTGATATCCACTAACTTTTGTGCGTCATCTACAGCTCTCACAAAATTTCCCCCAACTTCCCATTTAATTTCTTAAGCTGACTCACAACATATTGATATGATGATAGAGACAATCAAAGTGTAGAAGAGATAATTGATGTTGGTTCAATAGAATGTAAGCACCTTGAGAACAAGAATTGTTTTGTTTTTGTCTTTACCTCCCAAGTACATAGTATAGTGCCTAACACTATGCTAATATGTGTTTTTTGCAGGTAGCAGATATTAATTCTGTGGTAGAATCTGATCTTCATATTTGAAGGTGGATACCTGGATGACAAAGTAGATAGAGTTTGGAGTTAGAAGGACTGGAGTTAGGACTCATCTTCTTGAATTCAAATTTGGCTTAGATACTAGTTTTGTGACTCTGGGCAAGTCATTTGTTTGCCTTAGTTTCTTCCTCTGCCAAATGAACTAGAAAAGGAGATGACAGCTCACTCCAGTATTTTTCCCAAGTGGGATCATGAAGAGTCAGACAGGATTGAAAACAAATGAACAATAACAATATTCTTAAAGAGATTCCATTGACCTAATAGACTGGGGGTCAAGAGACCCAACTGTAATATTGACTAGCTAGGTGACTGTGAATAAGTCACTTCATTCACTAATTTGGGCCTCCATTCCTTCATCTGTAAGATGAAAGAGTTGGGCTAAATTATCCTTTGCAACTCTAAAATTCTATGATTGCTAAGCAGATTTCCAGCTAAAAGATATCATTTTTATGTCACTATAAATACCTTATTTTGCAAATAGCAAGTGTCTCCATTTAAAGTGCTAACGACACCATTGGTGGTCATTTCTGGGGCCTTCTGAGAAGGAGATATCATAAATTCCTTCCAAAACTCATTCAATTCAATAAACATTTTTTGAGTGCTTACTTTACGGAAGGTATTTAGGATAAAAAGAGAAAAGAAAATGATCTATTCCTGCCTTTACAAAGTTTACATTTTACTGGCAATACACAGAAAATTTTAGAATTTGACAGAGGTAGAAGAATTAGACTAACTTTAAATTAATGCTGATTTATTTATTCTCAATAGAAGCAGAGCAATTGTCCCTACTCATCATATTAATAATCATAGTTAGTATTCGTATAGTTGTTTAATGTTAGCAAAGCCCTTTATAAATGTCTCATTTTATTTTATTTTTTTATTATTTTTTATTAAAGCTTTTTATTTACAAAACATATGTATGGTTAATTTTTTTCAACATTGACCCTTGCAAAAAGCTTTGTTCCAAAATTTCCCCTTCTTCTTCTCACCCCCTCCCCTAGCTGGGGGTGGCAGGTAGTTAAATCCTGTTAAATGTTAAAATACATGTTAAATCCAATATATGTATACATATTTATACAGTTATCTTGTTGCACAAGAAAAATCAGATCAAGAAGAAAGGAAAAAAAAAAGCTTAAAAAGAAAACAAAATGCAAGCAAATAACAATAGAGAGAGTAACAATGCTATGTTGTAGTCCACAGTTGCCAGGGTTCTCTCTCTGAACAAGTGGAATTGCTTTGAATAATCTCATTGTTGAAGAGAGATCACATCAAAGATCCATAGATAGTTCCAACAACAATAGTTTTCCCACATCCCCTCCAACATTGGTCATTATCATTTCTGGTCATCTTAGCAAATCTAACAGGTGTGTAGTGTACCTCAGAGTTGTCTTAATTTGCATTTCTCTGATCAATAGTGATTTAGAGCACCTTTTCATGTCACTACAAATAGTTTCAATTTCTTCATCTGAAAATTGTTCATATCCTTTGACCATTTATTAATTGGAGAATGCCTTGAACTATTATAAATTTGAGTCAATTCTCTATATATTTTAGAAATGAGGCCTTTATCAGAACCTTTGAATGTAAAAATGTTTTCCCAATTTATTGCTTCCCTTCTAATCTTGTCTGCCTTAGTTTTGTTTGTACAAAACCTTTTTAATTTAATATAATTAAATATAATCAAAATTATCTATTTTGTGATCAATAATGATCTCTTGTTCTTCTTTGGTTACAAATTCCTCTTCCACAGATCTGAGAGGTAAACTATCCTATGTTCTTCTAATTTGCTTATAATATCATTCTTTATGTCTAGATCATGAACCCATTTTGACCTTATCTTGGTATAATACCATGTTAGGTATGAGTCTATGCCTAGTTTCTGCCATACTTGTTTCCAATTTTCCCACCAGTTTTTGTCAAATAGTGAGCTCTTATCCCAAAAGCTGAGGCCTTTGTGTTTGTCAAATACTAGATTGTTATAGTCATTGACTATTTTGTTCTGTGAACCTAATCTATTACACTGATTGACTGCTCTATTTCTTAGCCAGTACCAAATGGTTTTGATGACTGCTGCTTTATAATATAGTTTTAGATCTGGTACCATTAGGCCACTTTCATTTGCTTTTCTTTTCATTAATTCCCTTGAAATTCTTGACCTTTTGTTCTTCCAGATGAATTTTGTTGTTATTTTTTCTAGGTCGGTAAAATAGTTTCTTGGGAGTTTGATTGGTATTACACTAAATAAAAAGATTAGTTTAGGTAGTATTGTCATCTTTATTATATATGCTCGACCTATCCAAGAGCACTTGATATTTTTCCAACTGGTTAGATCTGACTTTATTTCCATGGAAAGTGTTTTGTAATTTTGCTCATATAGTTCCTGACCCTCCCTTAGCAGATAGATTCCCAAATATTTTATCCTATCAATAGTTATTTTAAATGGAATTTTTCTTTGTATCTCTTGCTGTTGGATTTTGTTAGTGATGTATAAGAATGCTGATGATTTATGTGGACTTATTTTGTATCCTGCAACTTTACTAAAATTGTGGATTGTTTCTAACAGTTTTTAAAATTGATTTTCTAGGGTTCTCTAAGTATACTGTTGCTATAGTATTCTTGTTGCTAGGTACTCTAGCAGTATACCATCATTCTTCTAATTCCTTTAATCTCTTTTTCTTCTCTTATTGCCAAAGCTAGTATTTCTAATACAATATTGAATAGTAATGGTGATAATGGGCAACCTTGTTTAAACTTTGATCTTATTGGGAATGGTTCCCCATTACATATGATACTTGCTGATGGTTTTAAATAGATGCCACTGACTGTTTTAAGGAAAAGTCCATTTATTCCTATACTTTCTAGTGTTTTTAATAGAATGGTGTTGGATTTTATCAAATGCTTTTTTCTGCATCTATTGAGATAATCATAAGGTTTTTGCTAATTTGGTTATTGATATAGTTAATTATGCTAATAGTTTTCCCAATATTGAACCAGTCCTATATTCCTAGTATAAATTCTACTTGGTCATGGTATATTATCCTGGGGGTGATTTTCTGTAATCTCTTTGCTAATATTTTATTTAAGAGTTTTGCATCAATATTCATTAGGGAGATTGGTCTATAATTTTCTTTCTCTGTTTTCATCCTACCTGGTTTAGGTATCAGTACCATGTCTGCGTCATAAAAGGAATTTGGTAGGAGTTCTTCATTCCCTATTTTTTCAAATAGTTTATATAATATTGAAGTTAATTATTCTTTATATGTTTGGTAGAATTCACATGTAAATCCATCTGGGTCCTGAGGATTTTTTCTTAAGGAGTTGATTAATAGCTTGTTCTATTTCTTTTTCTAAGATGGGACTATTTAAGAAATTTATTTCTTTTTCTATTAATTTGGGAAATCTATATTTTTGTAGGTAGTTATCCACTTCACTTAGGTTATCAAATTTATTGGCATAAAGTTAGGCAAAGAAACTCCTAATTATTGCTCTAATTTCCTCTTCATATGTGGAAAGTTCTCCCTTCTCATTTTTAAGACCAACAATTTGATTTTCCTCTTTCCTTTTTTTAATCAGATTTACCAAAGGTTTATCTATTTTGTTGGCTTTTTCATAAAATCAACTTTTAGTTTTATTTATTAATTCAATAGTTTATTTTTAAAATTTTATTAAATGCTTTTTCTGCATCTATTGAGATAAATGGTTTTTGTTAATTTGGTTATTAATATAATCAGTTATGCTAATAGTTTTCCTAATATTGAACTAGCCTTGCATTCCTGGTATAAATCTTACTTGGTTATAGTGTATTATCCTGGGGATGATTTTCTGTAATCTCTTTGCTAATATTTTATTTAAGATTTTTGCATCAATATTCATTAAGGAGATTTTCTTTCTCTGTTGTCCTCCCTGATTTTTCTTTTGATTTATCTAGTTCTGAGAGAGCAAGTTTGAGATTTCCCACTATTATAGTTTTGCTGTCTATTTCTTCTTATTTTCCCTGATTTTTGTCCTCCCTGGTTTAGGTATCTGTACCATGTTTGTGTCATAAAAGGAATTTTGTTGGAGTCTTTGTTTCCCTATTTTTTCAAATAGGTTAGATAGTATTGCAGTTAATTGTTCTTTGGTAGAATTGACCTGCAAATCCATCTGTTCCTTGGGATTTTTTCTTAGGGAGTTGATTAATAACTTGTTCTTTTTCTGAAATGGGACTATTTAAGCAATTTACTTCCTCCTTTGTTAATCTGGGAAGCCTATATTTTTGAAGGTAGTCATCCATTTCACTTAGATTATCAAATTCGTTGGCATAATTCTACACTATGTTGTTTACAAGAAACACATTTAAAGCAGAGCGATATATACAGAGTAAAGGTGATATATACAGAGTAAAGATGAAAGAAAAAAAAAAGCAGAGGCAGCCATCCTGAAAGGCATTTCTGCCTTTCTGCATTTGATTTTGAGGTCTTTATATCCTAATATATGGTCAATTTTGTATAGGTTCCATGAACCTGAGAAGAAAGTGTACTCCTTTCTGTCTCCTACATGTAGGAGATTTCCCACTATTAGAGTTTAGCTGTCTATTTCTTCTTGCAACTCTCTTAACTTTTCCTTTAGGAATTTAGATGCTACATCACTTGGTGCATATACGTTTAATATTGATATTGCTTCATTATTTATGCTACCCTTTAGCAAGATGTAGTTTCCTTCCTTATCTTTTTAATTAGATCAATTTTTGCTTTTGCTTGATCTGAGATCAGGATGGCTGCCTCTGCTTTTTTTTTTTTTTCTTTCACCTGAAGCATAATAGATTCTGCTCCAGCCTTCTACCTTTACTCTGTATGTATTGCTCTGCTTTAAATGTGTTTCTTGTAAACAACATAGTGTAGGATTCTGGCTTTTAATCCAGTCTGCTATTCACTTACATTTTATGGCAGAGATCACTCCATTCACATTTATAGTTAAAAATACTAATTCTGTATTTCCTGCCATCATATTAACCCCAAATTATACTTTTCTCTTTCCTTTTCCCTTTCCCTCCTCCCCAGTATTTTACTTGTGAGCTCTACTTGCCTCAAGCAGTTCTCCCGCTTTAGAGACCCTCCCTTTTTCTTATATCTTTCCCCTACTATTTCTATTTTCCCTTCCATTTAGCCTATCCCTTTCCTTTTCCCCTATCCCCTCCCACTTTTTTGTAAGGTGAGAGAAGTTTCTTGGTGAAACCAAATATATATATAATATTCTTTCTTTGAGTCAAATCTGATGAGATTAAAATTCACACAATATTCAATACCCCCATCTTTTTTTCCCTCAATTATACTAGATTTTCTTTGCTTCTTCCTGAGATGTAATTTCCCTCATTTTACCTCCACTTTCCCCTTTTTTTCTGGAATAATCCCCCTTTCACCTCTAGTTTCTTTTTTATATTATAACAGCAAAATCAGAATATACATATATATATGTATACCCATAAAAGAAATACAGTACTCAAGGATTTTTTTCTTTTTACCTCTTTATGCTTGTCTTGATTTCTATATTTGGAGGTCAAATTTTTTTTTGTTTAGCTCTGGTCTTTTCATCAAAAATAAGTGGAATTCACCAGTTTCATTGACTGTCCATCTTCTTCCCTAATAAAATGCTCAGTTTAGCAGGTAATTCATTCTTGGCTGCATCCTAAATTCCTCTGTCTTTTGAAATATCAGAATCCAGGCTCTTTGATCCTTTAAAGTGGAATCTACAAGGTCCTGAGTAATCCTTATTGTGACTCCTCTATATTTGAATTGTTTCTTTCTGGCTACTTGTAATATTTTTCCTTTGGTTTGATAGTTCTGAAATTTAAGCACAATATTCCTTGGAGTTTTAATTTTGGGGTCTCTTTCAAGAAGTCCTAATTTCAGAAGAATTAATTTCAGTTAATTCTTTCAATGGTTATTTTACCTTCTGATTCTATGACATCAGGGCAGTTCTCTTTGATGATTTCCTGAAAAATAGTGTCTAGGCTCTTTTTTTCATTATGGTTTTCAGGGAGTCCAGTAATCCTTTTTTTTTTTTTTTTTTTAATTTTATTTATTTATTTATTTTTTAATAGCCTTTTATTTACAGGATATATGCATGTGTAACTTTACAGCATTAACAATTGCCAAACCTCTTGTTCCAATTTTTCACCTCTTACCCCCCCACCTCCTCCCCTAGATGGCAGGATGACCAGTAGATGTTAAATATATTAAAATATAAATTAGATACCCAATAAGTATACATGACCAAAACATTATTTTGCTGTACAAAAAGAATCAGACTCTGAAATATTGTACAATTAGCTTGTGAAGGAAATCAAAAATGCAGGTGTGCATAAATATAGGGGTTGGGAATTCAATGTAATGGTTTTTAGTCATCTCCCAGAGTTCTTTTTCTGGGCATAGCTGGTTCAGTTCATTACTGCTCCTTTGGAAATGATTTGGTTGATCTCGTTGCTGAGGATGGCCTGGTCCATCAGAGCTGGTCATCATATAGTATTGTTGTTGAAGTATATAATGATCTCCTGGTCCTGCTCATTTCACTCAGCATCAGTTCGTGTAAGTCTCTCCAGGCCTTTCTGAAATCATCCTGTTGGGAGTCCAGTAATCCTTAGATTATCTCTCTTAGATCTGTTTTTTAGGTCATTTGTTTTCCCAATTAGGTATTTTACATTTTTTTCTTTTCTTCTTTTTTTTTTTTTGGTTTTTCTTGACTGATTCTTGTTGCCTCATTAAGTCATTCATTTCCATTTGTTCAGTTCTGAATTTTAGTGAATGTTTTTCTTCATTTACTTTTTTTGAACTTTTTTTTTTATATTTGTCCAATTGAATTTTTAAATGAGTTGTTTTGTTCTATGGAATTTTCACAAATTCTGTTTTTTAAGGAGTTTATTTTCTTTTTTTGTTTCACAAATTCTGTTTTTCTGGGAGTTGTTTTCTTTTTTCATTTTATCAAATCTATCTTTTAATGAGTTATATGCCCTTTTACAAACCCTCTTGCAAAGTTTTCATTTCTTTTCCCCATTTTTCTTCCAACTCTCTTTTAAGACCCTTTAAAAATGTATTCTAGGAGAGCCTTGTTTGATGGGGTTATATCACCCTTTGGGGGCTTCATCTGGAAATGATCTGCTTTTAGTCTCCTTGGGTTTGAAATCTGTTCTTTTCTTTCACTGCAAAAGCTGTTTATGGTCAGAGTTCTCTTTAGTTTTTTACTCATTTTTTTTAAGTTAAGGTCTGCTTTTAGGGCAGGGGAGGTTTTCCATGCTTCCCCTACAAGTAGCAGCTTCCTCTATAAACCACTGTGGTTGCACTGGATCAGTGCTGATTTACTCTCTGCTGTGTGGGTGTGGCCAGGTCCTGTGAGATTTTGGCATTTGAGGGTTCACATTTTGTGTCAGTGTTGGATGTTTTATAATTTCTGTGCTGATCTACTAGCTTGCAACCAGGGCAGAGTGCCCAATACTGCTGTAGATTCCTCCCTGTAAATTCTCCAACCTGAAGGGTATGCACTGTCCTGGGACTCTGAATTGTCTGTGTTGGTCTTTGTTCTCAGCCTGCTTGCCTTTGGCCTGCCTCCCTCTCATTTCCAATTGAAACAGAACTTTTCTGGTGATCTTTGAAAGTATTTTTTGTTGGCAATTTGTTACACTCCCAATATTTGTGGGTTCTGCCAGTCTAGAGCTAATTCAGAGGCTGGATTTGGTAATCAGTCTGAGGATTGTAGAGAAGGTCAGAGGTTTCTACGTGTTTCTACGTTTCTACGTGTATCCTCTTCACCATCTTGGCTCTGCCCCAAGAAGGCATCTCATTTTATTTTCACTAGAACTCTGAGAGGTGGTTGCTTTTATTCCTGTTTTAAAGATGAGGAAACTAAGGCAGACAGCAGTTAAATAACTTGCTCAAGGTTACAAACTAGTGAGTATCTGAGGCCAGATTTGATGTCAGTTATTCTTAGCTCCATTCCAGTGCACCCCTAAACTATCCCTACTGTACAATCTGTGCCATAATCTGGCAAGTAAGTGTTTGTTATTGAGCTTTTAATCTTATTTGATGGCTAACTAATACCATTTCCTTTAATATTTCCATGTGAATCTTATTCCCTAATCTTTTAATTATCATAATCACTCCCCTCTAAACTCTTCTAAGGTTTTCATTCCTAAAATCTGTCCATGGAAATGGATGAATAACTTGTGGTATTTGATTCTGATGAAATACAATTGTTCTATAGGAAATGATGCTTTTGGAGAAACCTAGGAAGACTCCCATGAAGTCATGCAAAGTGAACCAGAAGAACACTAAACACAGAAAAAGTAATATTGTAGTGATTATCAGCTGTGAAAGATTTAGTTTTCTGTTCAAAACAATGATGATGTTCAAAATAAGTGAAATCTCATTGCCGAACAGACATAATAGTGGTATTGCTACATAAAAGGGCACAGTTTTATAGCCCTTTGGGCAGATTTTCAAATTGCTCTCAAGAATAGTTGGAGCAATCAGTTGTGATGCAATTCTAATAACACTTTATATCATGCTTTATACAATTAGCAAGAAATTTTATTTATATTAGTACTCAAATTATTTAGTCCTTACTATAATTTTTTTTGAGGGAGGTAAGGCTGATATTCTCATTTTACAGATGAATAAGCTAAGGTTATGAGATACAAAATGACTTACCTGCTTCACTCTGAAAAGATCTTAACAGGTACACAAGGGCGCATTAAAAAATATTTAGTCCTCTTTCAAAATGAATGTAGAGTCAACCTTCCTTTGCCAATGATTTCTTAATAGCATTCCAGGAAATGGAATACTCACCTTGATTACTGTTTATTTTTCTGTATTGTCTTGTTTATGTAGTTTTATGCCTCTAATGACCCTGTTTGAGATCTTTGTACTAGAACTTTAAACTTTGCTTAGCAAAATTATGTAAGTGCAAACTACACACAAACCCTGGTAAAATAAGTTAGAGAATTGATTTTTGTTAATAACATCTTCTTTTTCTTCTTCTCCTTTTTTTCCTCCTCTCCCTTTTCTTCTTCTTCTTTTTCTTTCCTCTAACATACCTTACTATTTTGATCCAGAGAAATTCAGATACTTTTGAACGCATCTTAGCCAAAAGAAACTTTAAAAAAATGATTAGGGTTTAGTGAAAAAATGATTAGATTTAGTGAAAAAACAAGAAGTGGATACAACCTCTTATCTTCTCCAGAATATACATTTTGCCTTTCACTATCTTTAACCAATGGATCAACAAGAATTGATTAAGCACTTTCTATATGCTAGATATTGTGTTTGTGGCTGCATATATAAGTACAAGAATGAAATAATCCTTACTTGTCATGAGATTACATTCTAATGAGGAAGACAAGAAGTATATATAATTATATATACACAACATAAACATAAACTTATTAAATATTTAAACACACACTATATGTACAAAGTAGATAAATACAAGGTACTACAGGAGAAAAAGCACTAGAAATTGGTGGAATCATGCAGAAGATAGCATCTGAGCCAGATCTTAATGGAAGAGAAGGACCCTATGAGATAGGAGTAAAGAGAGATTAGAGAAATGAAGTATCATTAGTGAGGAACAGAAACAAAAGGTCAATTTTTCTGGACCACAGAGTGTAGGAGAGAGAACAATGTCTAGCAAATCTAGAAAGGCAGATTGGGGCTAAGTTGTATAAGATTTTTTTTTTAAATTATAGCTTTTTATTTACAAAATATATGCATGGGTAATTTTTCATCATTGACAATTGCAAAACCTTTTGTTCCAACTTTTCCCCTCCTTCCCCAAACCCCTTCCCCCAGATGGAAGGTTGACCAATACATGTTAAATATGTTAAAGTATAAGTTAAATATAATATATGTATACATGTCCATATAGTTATTTAACCATATAACTCTTTTTTTTTTATTTAATAGTCTTTTATTTACAGGATATATGCATGGGTAACTTTACAGCATTAACAATTGCCAAACCTCTTGTTCCAATTTTTCACCTCTTACCCCCCCACCCCCTCCCCTAGATGGCAGGATGACCAGTAGATGTTAAATATATTAAAATATAAATTAGAGTTGTATAAGATTTTAAAGACTAAACCAAGTTTATATTTATTACATTTTGCCAGCAATCGGAAGGTACTTCCTCACTCTCACCCACGACTGGTCCACTTTTGGTCAATCCATTGATGAATCATGGTTAGATAGTTAGATCTGCTCTTAAGAAAAATTTAGCCTGGAGAGCAATTTGGAACTATGTTAAAAAAGTTATCAAACGTGCATACCCTTTGATCCAGCAGTGCTTCTACTGGGCTTGTATCCCAAAGAGATTTTAAAGAAGGGAAAGGGACCCACATGTGCAAAAATGTTTGTGGCAGTTCTTTTTGTAGTGGCAAAAAACTGGAAACTGAGTGGATGCCCATTAATTGGAGAATGGCTGAATAAATTATAGTATATAAATGTTATGGAATATTATTGTTCTATAAGAAATGATCAGCAGGATGATTTCAGAGAGGCCTAGAGAGACTTACATGAACTGATGCTAAGTGAAATGAGCAGAACCAGGAGATCATTGTACACAGGAACCACAAGATTATATGATGATTAATTTTGATGGATGCGACTCTCTTCAACAATGAGATGATTCAAACCAATTCCAATTGTTTAGTGATGAAGAGAGTCATCTGCACCCAGAGAAAAGACTATGGGAACTGAGTTCCATAGTGGGAACCCATAATGGTCCACAACACAACATACCATTCTCACTCTTTTTATTGTTGTCTGCTTGCATTTTATTTTGCTTCTCTTTTTTTTTTTTATTGGTTTGATTTGATTTTTCTTGTGCAGCACAATAATTATATAAATATGTATGCATATATTGAATTTAACATATATTTCTATCATGTTTAACATATATTGGACTATTTGCCATCTACGGAGAGTGTAGGGGGAGAGGAGGAACATTGGAACACAAGGTTTTACAAGGGCTAATGTTGAGGAATTGCCCTCGCATATGTTTTGAAAGATAAAAAGTTTAAATAAAGGAAAAAAAATAGCAACAGTTTATATGATAAACTGAAGTAGTCAGAAACTTGAAGTTGGGAGAAAAATTTGGAAGATGTTACAGTAATCTGGTGAAGAGGTGATGGAGGTTCTGAACTAATGGCTATTAGTTATATATTAGTCATATATATATTACATATATACATATACATATATATATATCCTATATACAACACTAAACCCTTATTGGAGAAATTTGATATAAAGCTTTTTTCTCTATTTGACCACTTCTTTTCTTCTCCTAGATATATTAATTTTGTCTCTATAGGCTTTCAATTTCAAATAATCAAATTTATCTATTTTATCTTTTATAATTGCTTCTTTTTCATGGTTGCTTAAGAACATATCCATCTCCATCCATAGCTTTGAAAAGTATGATCTGTTTCACTTCTAATTTTTCTCTTATAGTATCATCTTTAATATTAAAGATTCCATATAACTAGTTGCCTATTAAATTTTTGAAACTGAATGTCCTGGAGACATCTTTAACTAAACATATCTAAACTGATTGATTAGCTTTCTCTCAAGACTCTCCCATCTCCATGCCATCTCAAACTGACCTCCTATAGATATACAAGTGTTAGCTTCTTGGGGTGGTTATATCCCTATTCTCTCTTTAAGTACCTGTAAGACCCACACAGGAAAAATTCCTTTTTAATTCTCAACATCATTACACTTTTTATTCAGATTACTTCATGCTTGCTCCAGGATCCCCTCAGTAAGAGGACTTTAGGCTATAAGGCAATGACTAGTAGGAAAGATTCCACCAATCTCAAACACAAATTTGTGTTTGTATGTGTGTGTGTGTGTGTGTGTGTGTGTGTGTGTGTGTTATTATATTATTTTCCTTCTCCAAACTCACCTCTCTTCTAAACTCCCCTATTTCTGTTGAGGGCATCCCTAATTTTCTAGTCTTTCAGGTTCTCAAACTCCTTGTCATCTTTGACTTTTCACTCAACTGAAACTGTTCTCTTCAGAGTTATTGCTGGAAGGATTATTTTTCAGGTTTGTGGGACTCTTTATGACTTTTTTGGGGGTTTTCTTGGCAAAGATGTAGAAGTAGTTTGCTATTTCCTTCTCATTTTATAGATGAAGAAAATTGAGGTAAACAGGAATAGGTGACCTGTCCAGGGTCACACAGCTAGTAAGCATCCAAGGTCAAATTTGAACTCAGGTCTTCCTAATTCTAGGCCTATCAACTGGGCCATCTAGCTCTCTCAACCAAGGATTTCTTAAATGCTAAATATGGTTCCTTTTTCTAAATCCCAGTCTCCTTGAACTCTTTTTAGCATTTGACAGTATTGATCATCCTTTCTTTCTATGTACTTACTTTCTCCTTTGTAGGTTGCTTGAAAATAATGTTACATGTGACACTTATGAAATATTCTCATACTTGAATATTGAAAAATCTTGGGAGTCTTCCAAATGAAAAACTTCAACAGTTTTTAAATCCATTTGTTAAAAAAAAATAAAAATTCAGTATTTTCTAATTAGTTTGCAAGAATAGTCAATTGACATTAGAGAAGATGGAAATAGACTGCATTTAAACAAAAACTTTTATATAAATGTTGAATGAGATTGAAAAATGATCACCATGATTTAGTAAAACCAATCAATGATGCATTTCTTCCACTTAGATCTCGAAATCTTTGTGAAATATCTTTTTCAGTTAACAGTTAATAAAATTATGAATCAAAATAAACCAAATTCATGACTAGGCTTTGAGATTACTTTATCAACAAATGTTATATGAAGATTTTCAAAAATAATGAAGCATGGTCAAAACATTGTTTTCACCAAATATATCTTTATTGATGATAATATTAAAGTGAAAATAAGGAATTTTTACCTGTAGTAAGTAAAATATTTTCAGTCATTTTTACATCACTTAAACTTTTTATATATCCCATGATATATAATTATTAATATAGTAATAATGCATGTGATTTACAAATAAGTAAATATACAAACATTGGGGTGCACATTCAAAAATGTTTACTAAAAGAAGTTAATGATAAGAAATAGTTTAGAGACCACTGCTCTAATTAAACTAGAAGTGTTGAGGACAAAATCAGGGGTTTTATAACTGTGAAAAATTGTGGCCAGTTAGCTAAATAATTTAAAACAAATGAAATGTGGCATAGTTCATGAAGCAGCCTGGAAGAGGAAGTTGGCGTTGGAGTGAGGAAAACCTGGGTTAAAGTCCTGTCTCTGACACATACTATGAAGACACCAGGGAAAACATTTAACCTCTCAGTGATTTAGGCAATTAAGAATCTAAGCTGGATTGATGGTGCAGACCTTCAAATTTTCTTTCTTTCTTTCTTTCTTTCTTTCTTTCTTTCTTTCTTTCTTTCTTTCTTTCTTTCTTTCTTTCTTTCTTTCTTTCTTTCTGTTCTGCTTTAAGACATCTTACTTGTCCTCCTCAGTCCACTCTATGCTGTCTCCATCCACTCAAGATTGTAACTGGAATATTCTTACTCTCTCCATTGATACTCAACTGTCCTGTGTCTTAGTTTTTTCAGAGCCGGGTACTCAGTACTTTCTAAGATACCACCTAATTCTGTAGCTTCATCCACATTTGCAATTAGGGATTCTTTTGTTAAGGACAAATTTACCTGATTGGGGATATGAACAAGCCACCAGAAGACTATTAAATCGCTAGTTTAGCACTTGATACTGGGGTAATCTATCCATGAAAGCAGGATTCTTAACTTTTCTGGTCTGTCATGGACCCTCTTGATAGTCTGATGAAACCTATTGATTCCTTCTCAGAATAATGCTATGTCTTTAAGATAAAATACATAGGATTACAAAAGGAACCAATATAATGAAATACATTTATGAAAAAAATTAAGCAAAATTAATATATCCAAGGTTTAAAACCATTGCATTGGAGAATTTAGCATGAGACACTTGGGCTGTTGGGGCATGAAAAAGGTGAACTCTGAGAGAGGGGATTTATGATGACAGGATCATGGGGATGGGCTTGAGATATAGGATAGTTGTCCCCATAGGAAAGAAGCTCACCCCTACTTTAGCCATCAGCATCTTGGGCAAAATCCTAATCTCACCACAGTAATTTCAATTATGTACGGATCTATCAAATGCATAGATTGAATGATCTGTCAGGTTCCTTTCAGAGACGTCTATCTCTAATTCTAAGAAATTAATCCACAATAATTTGGATGAGGTTCCCTTTGGCAATATGCTTGGGGATTAAAGGTGGCCTTTTAAAGAATTGTTCCTACCTTTAGTACCTAACCCAAAGCAGTGACTTTTGCATATTGGGAAATTGCAGACTAGGTCATATGAGAAATACTGCCAAATGTGTTTAGCCTCTTTCAAATTTCTTGCTGTCTTGGGGGATGGGGGGAAATTTGGAACACAGGGATGAATGTTAGGGAGTATCTTTACATGTATTTGGAGAAATAAAACACTATGAAAAAAAAAAAGGTGCCAAAGAGACAAAATGCTTGGAGGCTGGTTGAGGTTTTTAAGGTCTAATCACATTATACAACTACAGAAACTGCTTGCTTTGCCCAAACACAGAATAAGTCTCCCTACAGTTTAAAACAAGTCAGAAATTGTTTTTCTTAAGATTAAGAGGGATAAATAATTCTGTTAATCAACCAAGACTATAATCACCTTGAATAGCGTGATTGGGATTACTGTCCCATCTGGGTATACCCAGGTCCAGTTGAAAGTTCCCATTTAGCTTTCTATTGGATTGTGAGATCATTGTGTGCAGGGACTGTTTTAGTTTTTCTTTTTATTTAGGTTCTATTTATTTATTAAAAAATTTTAGAGCATTTTAAAGAAAAGTTTTGAGTTCTAAATTCTATCCTTCCTTTCGTTCCTCCCCTCCCCTATCATAAGTTTTTTTTTTTAAATAACAAATGTTTGTTAGTTTACTAGATTTCCCCTAATAAGCTAACAGTTTGTGTGAAATATGCCAAGCAGATGCCTGAGGCTTCAGAATTTTCTACAGCTGTTCTATAGCCTGGAGCAGCAATGAGCAATATATATATATATCCTCAAGTGGTATGGGCGATTGACAGCTAAGCCCACCAGAAACATTGGTGGAAAGTGGAAGGGGAAGTGGTCTTTTCTTTCTATATTATATGTGACTGTAACAATGAAATTCCCTCATGCAACCCTGCTATTGTCTACCCTGAGAGGCAGTTAGGTGGTAAAATGGATAGAGTATCAGGCCTAAACTCAGGAAGACTCATCTTCGTGAGTTCAAACCTGCCTCAGACATTTCCAAACTAGGTGACTCTAGGACAATCGCTTAATGAGTTTCCTCAAATATTAAATGATCTGGTGAAGAAATGGCAAGCCATCCAGTATCTTTGCCAAGAAAAACCCAAATGGGGTCACAAAGAGTCAAATACAACTTAAATGACCAAACAAAAAAATTACCTACTGACCCTATTAATACATGGCTAATTAAATAAAACATTACCAAGTAAAGAAAAATACTATGCTAATACAAATTTAAACATTTCTTTTTAAATGGCACTTCTTATGAAACAGTAGAGATAAAATACATAGATGTCTCCCAAAATGTGGTGGGATTTCTAAAAGAAAATCTATCCAAGTTGGCAAGGGAGAGGTGAGAATAAGCTGTCTAGACAGGCATTTTCCGGTTCAAATTGAATATGAGAAAACCAATGTCAACAACAGACAAAATGGTAATTTAGCAATTTAAGAAAAACCTGAAATGGATGGGGAATTGTATGGAATCTTCTCTTTTGAAACCTGGAAACCTAACCATGGATTCAAACCACAGAGAAAGAGCATAAAATACATCCCAAAGGCTACAAGAAGATCACTTGAATAGAATTCTTTTTAATCAGAATGTTCTCCAGTAACTAGAACTAACCTATAGAGGAAGCACTTGGACAGATGAGAAGGATTAGAAGGGGAAGTGAAGCCTCAGTCAGTTCTATGGAGCTTTCTTTGTTCTCATGGACCTTTTTATCCATCCAAGGTAGGCAGTGACTTTTGTGTAGATTCCGTATTTTCCCTTCCTGGCACACCCTTCTCCCCAGCTGACAATTCCAGTGACAAAATACGTGTCCTTATACTTTGTCACATGTGGGCCACCACTGTCTCCCTCGCAGGCGTCCTCAGATATGCTTTCATAGCCAGCACAGAACATGTTGGAGGTGACGGTGAAGGTACTGGACAGTTTACACGTGTTCCGATCCACAAAGGGGACCGTGAGCATCTTGAGAGTTTCGGAAGTGCGGCCTTTCTCGTGGATTCGCCCAAAGCCGCTCACCACACCCGCTTTCTGATTCATCAGGACGGCCTCGGCCCAGTCCTTTTCTGGTAAGCAGGCCGGAGCTACGTTCCTTCGGAACCGGATGGGTTTCTTTAACTTGATGAGAGCGATGTCGTTGTCAAAGGTTTCTAGGACGAATCCTTTGTGTGTCAAGACCTTTTCCACTTCATGGGCCTCTTCATTGCCATCTTCCTTTCTTGTGTCCCGCTCACCTATAAGGGAGGGATTAAGAGTTCATAAGGTCCGTATTATTTATTTTCATTTAGGAGACTTTCATAATCATGTGGATTTTCCTCCCCAATAATTATAATAGTAATAGCAGCAGAAATTTAGTTAGTGCTTATTTCACACACACACACACACACACATACACTTTTTGCTCCAGTTGGACTACAAGTTCCATGAAACAAGTAACTGTGTCTTAGCCAAACTTTGCCTTTTCCAGGGACTAGCACAACAGATGGTAGACACCGAATATATATTTGTAGAACTGAATTCAATAAAGCAAAGTCATGAGAAAGGAAATTACAAAGGTGCAGATTTTTATTATACTTTTCTCAGAGATTCTATGAAGGGAATAATATATTATTACTGAGGCATATAGAACCATAGTTTGTAGGTATTAGATTCTAACTACTTTCTTGACTCCATGCCCAGCACTTCTTACATATAAGGAGAAACTTGGGCTTAAAATGTTGAGGGGACTTGCTTAAAGTCACATAAATAAAAGGATAAAAGTAGAGACTCAATCTCAGGTATTCCTACTCATGTCCATTTGTACAATTCTAGGATAGGGACTATAGTAGAGTCCTAGCTTTGCAGCCTGGATAAGAAATTAGATTTCTTCTAATTTACTCTTTCTTTCTCCAGTTCATTTTATAGATGAGGAAACTAAGGCAAACAGGATTAAGTGACTTGCCCAGAGTCACATAGCTGATAAATGTCAGAGGCCAGATTTGAACTCAGGAAGATCAGTCTTTCTCATTTCAGGCCTGTCATTCTATCTATTTTGCCAGCTAGCTGCCCCCAAGGTTATAGTAAATGATGTTTGAGGTTCTTTCTAGTCCTAAATCCCATGATACCACTTTATATTTCTTTTGTCTCCCTCACAATGCTGAGTATATAGTCCTTGGTATAGCAGGTATTTAGGAAGTGCTCAGTGATTGATTCATCTAGGCAACTAGTTGGTATGATGGCTAGAGCTGATTTTGAATCCTTCCTTATTATTAACTAAGTGGGTCTTCTTCACCTGAGTGTGAGTTCTTCGTCTGTAAAAGAAGGCAGTAACAGGACCTACCTCATAGGGTTGTTATGAGAATCAAATGGGATGACATGTGAAGTGCTTTGCAAATTTTAAAGTGGGGAAGGGGTGGGAAGGATCTAGCACCTACTATGAACCAAACAGAGTTAAGTACTTTAAAAAAATTATTTTAGGAAAAATGTTATATACATGCTAGCTATTACTGTTTTTGTTACTATGAATGCTAGCTATTATTAATTTTTTAAAAATTATTTACAGAGATATCATACTGCCTGGTACTACAGACAAAGGCAATTATATCTAAATTTTAAACAGATAGCAAGCAGCTAGACATGGTGGCCCATTTCTGTAATTCTCATTCTTGGAAAGGCTGAACTGGTGGAAAACTTGAGTTTGGAAGTTCTGAGAAACGTAGGACTAAAGGGCTCTGTACTAAGTCTCCAGCATTAATAGGATAAATCTTTAGGAATTGAGGGTCACTAGGCAGTCAGTGAACATTATTAATTGCTTACTGTGTGCTAGGCATTGGACATAACAAAGAAAGACAAAAGACTGTTCTCAAAGGGCTCACAGCCTAAGGAGGAACAAACTGTTTCTGGTCAGAAAAACAAAGCAGGTCAAAACTTCTACATCCACCAGTATTGGAATTGGGCCACGGGTAGCTGTTGTACATCTAGCTTGAGTGCAAGGAGAACCCTATCTTCAAAAAAAAAAAAAAAAAAAAGACCAAAATAGAGCAAAATACCCACAACAAATTAAACAACAACAACAACAACAGCAACATGGGACCAATTAGCCACTAAAAATGAACCTCAAACCCCTGCCAATTCTTGATGATTTAAGATGAGTTGTGTAGTTTGTAAATAAACCAGCCTCTTGTTGTCCCATTAGTGCTGGCCATTTAACTTCCCTTTGTCCAGAAAATAAACAAGAGTAGTCACATTGTCTTAGAATCAGATGCAGAGTCAGTATTTAATTAGGATCTGCTAATTGACCATGAAGAGAACAATATTTGAAAAACAAGGTAAAATAGTAAAATGAGAAATACACTCAGAATCAGATGATCTGGGTTTTAATCATGAACTCCAATGCTTTTTAATTGTGCCACTGTGGGCAAGTCCATAAGTTTCCATTTCCTCATAAAGTGTGAATTAGTTATAATTGCATAAGTCACAGGATTATTAAGAAAGTCTTTCATGATGCTCCCTCTACTCCACTTTCACTCACTTCTGTTAATGTTGACCCCATAATTTCATCCAAATGGAGAAATACCAACAAGGGAAAGTCAACTGTCACTTCTAGTCTTAGAGAGATGTCGGGGCAACTAAACGTTAAATGACTTTTCCAGGGTCATGTAATGTGTCAGAAGTGGGACATACTCATCTTCCTGATCCTAAGGATGGCTCTCTAAGCCCTATGCATCATTTTCCCTTGTAAACATGAAAAACTTCGTGTACATAAGCTGTTATAAGTGAAAGAAAGTGAGCTGCTTTGGAGTTAACTTCACATTTGGATTACCTACTTAGGAAGTGATGTTGAATATGTGTGTGTGTGTGTGTATGTGTGTGTGTGTGTGTATGTATGAGAGAGAGACAGAGACAGAGATAGAGAGACAGAGACAGAGAGACAGAGGCAGAGAGACAGAGAGAGAGACACACAGAGACAGAAACAGAGAGACACAGAGAGACAGAGAGAAACAGAGAGAGGACACACACAGATAAAGAAAGAAACAGAGAGGGAGAGAGAGACAGAAAGAGACAAAAAGACAGAGAGAGAAAAGAGAGAGAGAGAGGGAGGGAGGGAGGGAGAGAGAGAAAGAAAGAAAGGGAGGGAGAGAGGGAAGAAGAAATAGAGAAACACACAGAGAGAGACAGAGACAGAGTCAGATAGAGAGGGAGGGAAGGAGAGAGAAAGAGAGAGAGGGAGGCAGGGAGAGAGAGAGAGAGAAAGAGAGACAGCGACAGGGAGAGAGAGAGAAAGAGAGGGAGAGGGAGAGAGAAAGAAGGAGAGAGAGAGAGGGAGGGAGGGAGGGAGAAAGAGAGACAGAGAGACAGAGACAGAGAGGGAAGGAAAGAGAGAGAGAGAGGGAATCAGGGAAAGAGAGACAGAGGAAGAAAGAGAGGGAGGTGGAGAGAGAGAAAGGGAGGGAGAGAGAGAAAAGAAGAAAAGAGAGGAAAGGAAAAGAGGGAAGGGGAGGGGAGGCACTTAATAAGTACTCAATGGATTGTATTGGTAAGACATTCACTATGACAGATTTATGGCCTTTGCTCTTATTTCCCTCACTCTTTGAGGTGATACATGAATTGTAATCACTTACCTACTAAGACTTGGAATCTTTTCAATGGGTACATGCAGTGAGCAGCAGAAAGGACAAAATATTCATTCAATATTGTACCTCCACAGAATCCTTCTTTGTTCTCATATATGAGAAGAGCCTAGAAGGAGAAGATAATTAACTTCAAAAACAATATTCAAATAGAAGATTGGACCTCTCTCTCCAAAGGACATGGAAAGTATGTGGCAAATGTCAGATAAGTTGGTTTTATTTAGCTATTTTAATTTGTAGCAGGGGAAAGCCCACTGGGTGAGTTAGATTTAGGGGAATATATCCAGGGTAATATCTAATAATAATATAATATTTATGATAGGTAATTTAAAATAAATTCCTTAAGAGTAGGTTCCATTTCATGTTTCCTTTTGTATCACTGATACCTAGCACAGAAACTGGTACATAGTAGGAACTTAATAAGTGTTTGTTGCTTGATTGATTTAAGGGAAAGCTGCTGAAAGCAAAATCATCACCATTAAAAAAGAGGAGGCAGCTATGGCTGAACTTTATCTTTCTGATTAGCACACTAGTTCTTAGCACAATGCCTGGCACATAGTGGGCATTTAACATGTTTATTGATTGATTAACTTGTATTTATAACGTCATTTGTGTTGGAGGAGTTGTAGTACTCATACTAAACAAATCACAAGAGGTTTTTAAAAAATAAAATTAATTTTCCAATTATAATATTATAGATAGTTTGAAATAAGTTTGGGTCAAATTAATGAAATTTTACTGAAAAAAAATCACAGGCATTTTTTAAATAAATAAAAAGTCAATAAGTAAATCACAGATAGTTGGAAACAAGTTGGGAACAGCAGATGAATTAAGAATACTAGCCTATGGAGTCCTTTTAGTGGGAATTTATGATGAAGTTTCTCAAGGGTTGATGATGAGCAGGGATGTCCTATTCAATTATGGACTGATATAGGTGGTCTATGAATGTCCTAACCGCTCTGGTAGCCTGGGATTTCAATCTAATTGTACAATTTGAGTCTAGCTAAGTCTACTCATTTCATATCTGCACCATTAGTTCCCTAATTCCTGTCACCTTCCCGTTTTAATCCATGAAACTGTCTTGTTATTCTTTATAAAATGCCCCTTTATTCATTCTGTTTTTTGATGCCAGAATTCAAAGTAGTTTATGATATTGGTCTTAATGCTTTACCCCAAATCTCCCTTAGTAAAGCCTATCTTTAGATTATATTTGTTATGTGAAGAGTAAGGATTTTTTCCCACTTTTCTAACAGGTTCTCAGTGTTGTGGAGACAAAACTAGGCACATGTCCTGATTTTTGAGTAGAGGAAATATTTGTTTATATAATATAATTTTGGAGACATTAGAGAATTTGCAATACCCCTAAATGTTTATCCCTCTCAAATGCCACAGAGTCTAAAGCTCAGCCATAAAACATTATTCTCTTTGTATTCTTTCTACTTTCTGACATTAAAATGCAAATTGAACATGGAAGGGATAACATCAAATTGATTCACAGTTAGTGATATCACATTTTCTCTCTTATCTGTTTTCCTCTTTATGGGGATTGCATTAGGGCTCAGGTGCCTTGGGAGAAAAGATGGCAGAGGTACCAAAGTTACCAAAGACTAACTTCATTTACCTCATAGTTTTGCCATGCCTGTTTCTGGTACGAAAGTTTTAAATCATATTTTCTTTATCAGAAGACTAATAGCTCATATTTTCATAGTGCTTTGCAACTTTCAAAGCCATCACAAGAACCCTGAAGTATGGATAAGGCAAGTATTATCATATCCATTTTCAGGATGAAGTAACTGAGGCAAAGAGTTTTAAGTCTCATGTAACATGACTGGTAAGCTATAGAAATAAGACTTATAATCTTCTCCCTGCTATTCTTGTCATTTACCACTAGATGCTTTAAGATACTTCAACTATTATCATGGATCCATGCTAATCTGTGTGAATCAATGAGTTACTTATTACAAAATGCTCTGAAAATACAAACTATTAAAGGCTTTTAATACTACAGTCTAACTAGCAACTTTTTAAAATTTAAGTTTTAAATTCTGAAACTAAACACCCCTGCCCAAAATTTCATATATGTAGTTACTACACAAAAAAGGACTGTGGGTTAAACTGAATCTTCTTTTCATATATGTGTGTTTTTTAAAGTATATAGTAACTTCCATATGTTACTTTCAAAACTATCCTGTTTGTGCTTCCTTCTGAACTTCCTGCTCTTCCCTTTTGTTGATTTAAAAAAAATTGTAAAGATTCTTTTTTGGTTATCACTATCACTTACTTACACTTTTCTTCCTCCCTAGAGGGGGAAAAACAACCAAAAACCTTTTTTTGCCTAATTGAAAATTGAGAGGAAAATTTTTTTATAATAAATACAAATCAAGCATAGAACTTTAAAAAAGTCTGTTAATTCATAATCTGACCTACATAAGGACTATCCAAAAATTTGACAACACTTTTTCTTCTGAAAACGAAAGTAATGAAATTCTTCAAAACTTTAAACTGGCAAAATTTCTACCTGATATGCATTGTTTTCTGATAAAAATTATAAGGCTGTCAACACTGAGCCATGGTTATAGGATCATATAACAAATTATATTAGATAACTATTAACAATATCAATAAAAGTTTTTACCATGTCCTTCCTTTTCTTCCTTCCTCTTCCATTAAAAAACACTTGTTTTTCTTTCCTTATCCTTTGCAACGATGAAAACAATAGCATCTCTCAATCACCATTGTTACCAAAAACTAAACCAGTCTGTCATGCAAAATCATAGAATAGTAAAAATAGCAAAAATCAAAATATGCTAAATAAGTGAATTTCAGAAAATTTGTCACAATTTCCTCTCCATGATTTTGCTCCTATTCTTTCTGGTTGGGCAGTCCCTTCTTACTAGATGGTGAGCTCTCCAAGCTCGATTTATTGAAGTCTTACCCATTCTTCCAGACTCAACTTCAATGCTACCTTCTCTATGAAGACTTTATTTATGTCCCCAGGGAAATGTGATCTCATTCTCCTCTGAACTGCTAAAATACATTTTGTCTTTTTCTACCTGATGGGGTTGTTGTAAAGAAATCTTTTCACAAACCTTCCCATTGTATAACTGTACTATTATATAACAAATGATGTGTGTGCATATCTTTGCACACATATGTATGTCAGGTGTGCATTTGATGTGATGCTATGATCACTTACCCACCCCTAGTTCATTACCCTACTTTCTCCAAACTGCAGAGAAGCAGGCTGTCACTTAATTAATTGATTAATCAAACATCCAAGTATGGAGGGTAGTATATATTTTGGCCACCAGATGATGCTATCCTTTGGCCAACAATCCAAAGGCAACATTGGGGGATAGTCAGTGCAAATATTTTGGTATTTTTAAAGACTGCAGTTTTCCCCTTTTCCCACAGACCTTATTCAGTCTTCATACTCTAATCTATTCTCCTCTCTCAGCAGAGCTCTTGAGTAGATCTAGAAGTATAATCTAGCAAATATTATAAATTATTTAAATGCATTAATTCCTCTTCTTTGCTCTGAGCTTGGATCCTGCATTTGGCAAGCTTTATCAAATGATGTCATTTATAAGACTTATATAAATGGTTATGTAGATATGACTATATAAATGATTGGATTGTGACCAGTTCCTTTAAAAAAATAGAAAATTTTGAGAGTGGTTGAGTATGGAATCCAGATTTAATTACCTCCAGAATATCTTATTATGTATGGGTCACTGAAGAAAAAGTTGGAAGAACATTTTTTTGAACATGACTAATGAGGGAATTTGTTTTGCTTAACTATGCATATTTGAAATAAGAATTTGTTTTTATTTTTTGTTTTTCAATAGGCAATGAGGTGGGAGGGAAAATAGATTTCTTTTAATTTTAAAAAATTTAATTAAAAACAAAATAAAATTAGCTAGCTTATTTTTTTTAAAAAAAGAATATAAGCTGAGTGAAGGCAAGGACTATCCCAATTTTGTGGTTGTATTTTTAATACTTATATCAGTGTCTAGAACAAAGTTGACACATTGATATTATTATATTATTATATGTTGATATTATATTAGCCATTATTAGTAATAATAATAATTCTAAAAACCATTTATTAACCTTAGGGACTCCTTGATGAGCAGCCCTAAACTATCGATGGATAGTTGGTTAACTATACTCTAAGAGATTTTTCAATCAGTTGTAGAGAAGCTGAATCAAGTAATAATTCAGAAAGTGGACTTTCCAGTAAAGAAGACACTAAATAATGTAAGTACTTGCTATCCTAGATTGAGAGACACTTTGGGTTCTGATGAGGGAAAGGGGTGGTTGAATCTATAGGTAGTTCCTTTTCTGCCTATTCCTTCCACTGTGGGGACCCCAAGGCAAACTATAATGTTTAAAAAGTTAATAACTCACTGGGACCATTTACAAACAAATTTGGGAATGGAGACTTTTAGGTCTAGGAGCCGTGATGTCCTGCTGAAATGTTATCTATCAGTTTAGGTAGAGTTACTGAAAGATCAGCAAATCCCCAAAGAACCAGACCCACCTCATCTGTGATCATATTATGTAGAGATGTTACATTGGGGGAGTAGGGGCAGGGCAGGAAAATTGGTTAGACATATGGCAAATGACATTAATGCTTATGTATGTAATATATGCTCTCCATATAAATTAATATATCTCATATGTTGATAAATGTGTCGATTATTATCCCAGATTTTATTTATATGTTTTATTATTATTATTGTGATGTTAACATTTAAGCTTATGCTGTGGCTATATTTGACAATTAGTGATTGATTCTTTTGATGCTTGTTTTTATTTTCTAATATACTAATAATTATGCATGGGTTATTGTTCTAGAGAACTAAAAGCACTGTTTATATTCTGTATTGTTTGCTGCTAACTGTGCCTTGTTTTTGCTATTTATGCTTAGCTGCTTACTTTGGGTACACACACACTATTGCTATGTGTACATCTGATATATTCTACAAATAATTTAGTAATTTCATTAATGAAACAACTGGTCACTACTGAGGTAATGTTAATGTGAATGTGATTCAAATAGTCCTGAAATGCTTACCAATGAAGTTGGGATAATTATTCTTGTTTTTATGATTCTTTTGATGTATTCTTGCAACTAGGTGGTATAGTGTGTAGAGTGCTGGGCTTGGAGTTAGGAAGACCTGAATTCAAATTGCCTTCTCAGACACTTAGTAGCTGTGTGATCCTGGACAAGTCACTTAACTGCTTTTTTGTCGCAGTTTCTTCATCTGAAAAATGGGGAGAGTGAGCCTACTTCCTAAGGATCAAATGAAGAAATATTTATAAAGCCCTTAGCTTAGCACATAGTAGGTGCTATAGAAATGCCAGCTCTGATCTATTATGATGATGTTCAAATGTACCTCAGGTAATTTGGCAGGACTATGGGTGAAGTGTAGAATATAATAAATGCCTCTTTTGAATGCCTCTTAGAAGTGAGACCACGGGGAACTCCATTTTTTTGCCCTTGGAGCAAATTCCAGTCTACAATTCTATCACATTTAAGTCGCTCTATTTAGCTTTTAAACTCCCTCATAACCTGATTCCCGTCTGCCTTTCCAACTTTATTTCACAATATCCCCCTTCTCAAACTTTATTGTCCAGTCTTTCTATTCCTTTCATTTCCTCATTTCTATTCCTCATACACAACTCCCATTTCCCATCTCCAAGCTTTGCATTTATTGTTCCCCATGCCTGAAATGGATTCTCACTTTATCACCACCTCTTAGAATTTCTTGTTTCCTTCAAAATTGTTTGTGTGTTACCTTCTACACTCCCCTACTCCAATTTATTATTTTTTTTTTTTTGCTGAGGCAGTTGGGGTTTAGTGACTTGCCCAGGGTCACACACTAGGAAGTGTTAAGTGTCTGAGGTCAGATATGAACTCTGACTTCAGGGCTGGTGCTCTATCTATTGTACCACCAGTTGCCCCACTCCAATTTATTTTTATTTTGTGTATAGTTGTTTAGGCATGTTTTATCTCTCCTGATAGAACAAATAAGGGATTATTTCATTTTTATTTTTATTTTCTCAGAGTCTAGCAGAGTTCCTAGTAAGTACATATTACATAATTATTATTATATTATATATACTTATTACATGATTATTGATTAATTGATTGGCTTGAGGACATTCAAAGTACCAAATTTTAAAGATCTGGCTTTTTGTATTCTTATAACCCTCTTTTCTATTGAGTTTGCCTTTTAACACAGTAGACAGAGTACTGGGCTGGGGATCTTTCTGAGTTCAAATCTAGTCTCAGATACTTAACTGTGCGACTGTGGGCAAGTCCCTTAACCTAGTGTTTGCCTCATTTTCCTTATCTATTAAATTACCTTAGAAGGAAATGGAAAACTACTTTAGTATGTCTGCCAAGAAAACCTCAAATTGAGTTACAAAGAGTCAGACATGATTGAAACAACTAAATAAGTACAGCAATATTGCCTTCTAAGGATATGGTACTCATCTTAGGCTAAGGAACAAACACATTTTGTATTTTGTAGGCCACACCTGTATTTCCACATATGTTTTTATTCTTGCCTTTGTTCCATGTGTGTACCTGCGTCAGCAAATCTGGGTAAGATAGAAAATTCTTAGATTATAGGATCTCAGATTTAGAACTAGATGGGACTATGGAAGAAATCACTTGGTCTAACCATCTGATTTTGCAGATGAAGAAAATGAGGTCCAAATTTGCACAAATGGCAGAAGCCAGGATTTGGACCCAAGTCCTCTGGTTACAAATCCAGCATTCTTCTATTTCTACCATCCTATCTTATTTCACAAAGGGGAAGTGACCTAGGGCAGTAATTCCCTTTGTTCCAGCACTTCAAGAATAAGGATAGCTTACACAGTAATAAGGATTGATGGAGCATGTTTAAAAAATGACCATTGATGACAATTTTAGTTAACTTCATGTTATTAAGAGATATCGAACTGTAGTTCTGACAACAATATTGATACAAATAGTAATTACCTGCCATGGACATTCTCCCTCTTGGCAATCTCTTCCTCCAACAATCCTTGTTAAATCATTTCCTTTATCATCACTTTCTGTGTAATTTGGGAAGAGTCCCTTTAAAGGATCTTTTGTGGGAGCCAGGGTCTCTGTCTCTGGCCCTGAAGGTGGATTCTCATTTAACTCTTGAAAAGGGATACTTTGTAGGGCAGGTTCTATGACTGACCTCTTCCTTCTATCCACTGTGTATTTTCCACATGGGTAGGGTTCTGAAAGAAGAAAGAAAATAATTGATGTCTTAAAGTATCCCTAAATTATACAACCAATTCCTTTGTCACAGTTAGCTTCAATGATCCTATCTCAACTTTTTTTGGGTTCCATTTTCTTTTTCTTTTTGCTAGATATTACATAGTATTTTATTTTTCCAAATACATGCAAAGATAATTTTCAACATTCACCTTTGTAAAAGCCTTTGGTTCCAAATTTTTCTCCCTCTCTTCCTTTCTCCCCTTTCCCTCTCCCCAATTCAGAAAGCAATCCAATATAGATTAAACGTGTACAATTCTACTAAACATACTTCCATATTTATCATGCTGCACAAGAAAAATTGAATCAAAAGGGAAAAAAAAACATGTATCTCATTTTCAAAGGGAAAGTTTCTTAGCTTCACAACTAGGTGTGAATTATTTCTTAGATCTATTTATTCTGAAGTTGATTGTTTGGTGATTGTATCAGTCATGTCCCTCTCTTTGTGGCTCCATTTGGGATTTTCTTGGAAAAGATACTGGTGGGTTTGCCATTTCTTCCAGAAAGATTAAGGAATTTGTCGAGGGTCACATAGATAGTGAGTGCCTGAGGCCAGATTTGAACCTTAAGAAGATGAGACTTCCTGACTTCAGGCCCTGCACTCTATCCCAGTGCCACCTATCTACCTCTTTATTAAAATCTTTTGGTTCTCCTTGCTCCTTAGTATTTTTGGATAGTTCCTGGTGTGTGTGTGTGTGTGTGTGTGTGTGTGTGTGTGTGTATGTATGTGTGTATGTGTGAATTATGCACAACCAAAAAACAGCTTGTTAAGGGAGAAAAAATAGAAAATAATTATTTTTTAAACTTTTAAAAATTAATAATAGGGAATAGGAAAAACTAATCATAAGAACTAGCATTTAAATGGCACTTCAAGATTTTGCAAAGTGCCGGACATTTGAACCTCACAACAATCTTATGACTTAAGTGTTATTATTATCCTATACTATAGATAAGGAAACTGAGGCTAGGAATTGCTAAATGACCTGCCCAGGGTCACACAACTTCTAAGCATCCAAGGAGGAATTTGAGGTCAGGTCTTTTTGACTCCCTGTCCGAGGAAGTGTGAATTGATAACTTTTCCACCCATTATTCAGTTCTATGTCAAGAAGGATTTCCAGTGCATTTGGGCCCTAACCCTGGTGTCAAGGGATATGTTATGGGATAGCATGGCTGTATTCTTCCCCAAGAAGGTAAGGATGCAGACTATAATAATGGTGTTATACTCAAATAGAAAGTGGGCTACTAAACCATACATTAGGATCTTTGTTGCATATTGATTTAGAAAACCATATAAAAACACTATCTATGTTCCATTCTATTTTTACTTATTTTGTTAACGATTTCCTAATAACATTTTAATCTGGTTTGGGCTACACTTGGAACTCTTGTTTTGATTGTGTGTTTGACATGTCTAACCTAAAATAACTTCCCTTCCCTTAATAAACTGGCATGGATCTATCATTCTTTTTATTGGGGAGGGGTCAACATTTTGCTAGATGCTATCATGTTGAATATTCACAAATTCCAGATTATATAGAACAACATTATGGAGGAAATAAAAATTATGTGGGAGCAGGATGTGGTTCATATCATCCCTGTCAGCATGTACTGGACCAATACAAATGATGTGTTCAGTTAGCCTGAGTTTTTTCAGTGTGATATCTTCTTCTGTTAGGTTGTAAGCTCCTTGAGAACAGGGACTATCTTTATTTTTTTTTTTAGTGACCTGGCAGGGCATTCCAAGATCAGTGAAATCATCTTTTCTCCCACTAGTATTTTTTCCCACATCTGTCAGAGAAGCTGTGTTGATGTTTAGGCCAGAGCTTATTAATTCAAAGTCATTTCTCTATAGCACTCTCCTTGCCTGATATTACTGGACCATGGCAACATGGATTTATTATTAATTGTATTAAATTATATGGCATATGTAATATAACACATGATATTATATATTGCATATATAATATAACACACATAATATAACACATTATATTACATATATTATATAATATAATTAATATATAATACAATACTATATATATATATATATATATATAAAACATTATATCATCATTGAACCTGTTTACACTTCAGTTTGAACTGCCTCTCAAGAAAACAGTAATTGCAATTCTTGCTTACATTTACATTGTATTTTGACAAAGTGTTTTTTTTCACAGTGTCTCTGTGAGATACACAGACCTCATGTTTACAGATGGGAAATTTGTCTAAGACAGGTGGAGTGATTTGCCAATATTTACTGTTCACTATATAAAGTGCCCTTTTGTTGCCAAAAGTGGATGACTCCCAAACTTCAAGAAATAGCTTCTTTTTTCCTAGTATTTAGGGCTTTGGGGAATAAATCCATGTTCATCCCATCTATATTAATTTTATATTTATATTCATGATTTCATATTTATATTTTTTTGAGAGGCACCATGACTTTGTGAGTTGAATGAGGGACTGAGAATGGAGGACTTGGGTTTGAGATCTGCCTTAGAATTGAACACCTGGTTAGGGTGATGGTGGTTAAATCATTTCATTTCTGTCATTCACTGTGTCCATCAATAAAACAGGGATGTATCTATCTCACAGGCTAAATGAAAAAACTCTAAAATTTATTACAAATCTTAAAAGTGCTTCATTTTATAGAAGCAAACTGTTATACTGAATGAAGATCAGATCCAAATCATCTTTCAAAGAACTCTCTTCTATATCCATTCCCAAATCTCTTTAATTTACTTTCTCCTTTAGACATTTATTCCTTGGAACCCTCTACATCTTGATCTATTCTCTGTTTCCCACACTTTTGCTCTCTTATAGACTTAGAGCTTGGAGGATACTCTGAAACTTTCTACTTCAAACTCATTTTCAAGGATGAGGAAATGGACACCAGAGAAGTGCCCAAGATCACACAAATGACAAGTAGGAGAGCCAGAATTTGAACCCAGGCTCTTTCAATTTAGAGTCCTTTCCAGTCACCTATATTGTGTGTACACTATATTGGTTTTCTATCTTGAGAAGACATCTCCAGTTGCCCTGCTGCTTCATAGACCCACACAGCTTCCTACCTGTAGGGATACAGGATTTGCCATCATCTCCCAGGATGTAGCCACTGGCGCAGCTACATACCACAGTGCTCTTTTCTTCTTTGCAGAACTGGTCACACTCTCCATTATCCAAGCTGCAGAGTGTTAGTTTTGCTGCCCAACAGAGAAGTGTGTTAGACTTGATGGAAGTATCAGTATGGCCCAAACTCAATTTACTTTAGTACCTTCAGGAAACCATTAATTTTTCCAGAAGGGGCAGCCAAAGCAGCAGGCTGCCATGTTGTGCCCCTGTGTCCATTAATTTTGAAAACTCTACCATTCCAGAAGTTTTAATCAGACAGAAATTCCTCCCTTCCCCCACCTCCACCTCCTCCATCATCATCATCACCATCATCATCATCATCATCATCATCATCATTCTGGTGTGCTGATTGAAAGATCCAAAAGATTAGAAATTTAGAACTGGAAGAGACGGGGAGATGAGCTCTAACAGCCCCTTCTTTTTGTAAGCGGGGAAACTAAAATCCAGAAAGTGACTTTCCCAAGGATGCATAGTTGATAAGTAAGCAGAAACCAGACTCAAACACACATCTTCTGACTCCAAGAGTAATGTCCTTTCCAGTGCCCCATGGGAATCCTTCCCCAGATTTACTTAGTAACCTTCTACAATATTTTTGTGCTTATTTTATGCCTTTTGATATTTTATTCTGGTTTTGCTTGCATGTATGCTTTGAGGACTTATATTTAACACTGGAAGCAGTCTATCTATTAACTGGGAAGGAGGCTGCATTATTGGGGCAATATTTTATGCTCCATAAAGACATTGACCACAAAAGTAAGAGTGAATACAATATGTTTATGGAACCCCATAAATCTATCTTGTAGATATTTTCTTATATGTATATCGTTTCCCTCACAGAATGTAAGCTTCTTTAGGGCAGGAACTATTTAACTTTTGACTTGGTATAACCAGTGCCTAGTACCTACAAGGTACTTAATAAATGATTGTTGATTGATTGACAATTCCATTGTCTAAAAGTCCTTCCAAAGTTAGACTATGTCTAAAGGACAAGTGATTTGTATACTTAAGAAGATATATTTAATGCACATACAACCATGCCCCAAATTTCTTATTTTATTTAATTAGGGACATTATAGATATTTTAAAAGTATAGTTGTCCCTTCCACATTGTGGGATTTAGGGATATGTTGTTCTTTTCCCTGCATCTGGAAAATCAGTTTAAAAATTTTGGCCTTTCCTTCATACCAGAGAGGTCTGAATTATTATGGCATTAAATGTAAAATATGTTGATATGATATGATATTATATATTATGAATTTATGAATTACTAAAATTTTCTGTATCATTTGCTGGCCTTTGCATGTTGTCTGTGGCTTCTGTAAAACTTACATCAAATTTCCATTTCATTTCTGATGGTGACCCATAAGAGTCCATATCCAAAGTATCATGAGAAAAATTATGATGTGAAAGAGATACCTGTAATCTGTTTCTATTTTTTTTTAGCAATAGAAACAAATACTAAAATACCTTTTGGATGAAAATGTTTTTGTTTATTGATACATTAGCCTTCCCTCCAAGTTCCTACTTCTCTCTTCTTTTCCCTTCTCTCTGTAAGTCTTCCTCCCCTCCCCACTCCTACAATCCATTAGTATAGATAAGTATTCAATGTAATGTGTAAATCTGAAAGGCACAGCATTTAAGAACTTATGTGTCCATCTTTTCTTCATCCCTTTTCTCCACTGCTTATTCCTTAGTTAATATGTTAAGGTACTATGATAAATAGGACTTACAAAATTCACAGTTTTTGCCTTCGTATCCTTCCATACATATGCAGGTGTATTCTCCAAGGCCATCTTTACAGTTCCCTTGATTCTGACAAGGGTTGTTTTCACACTGGTCACCATCTGCAAAGAAAAGTCTTGGAAACCAACGTTTGCAAAGGTTTTCCATCATCCCTAATGGAAACTCCTTGACTTTGCCGACAATATCACTTCCAGACAAACCCAATGACCTTGCTAACTGTGCCCAACAAAGTTCCATCAGCTACTCTCTTACCTTGTCATAGCTATACGTTCTCTCTGTACTTATGATACTCCACATTTGGATGTGGGATTGATGATTCAGGATACCTAACCTGAACTGAATCTTTCCAAAGGGAAGTTTTGGTTGGAAACACAACCCAAAGGCAGAGCTATTCAGAAGTAGGAAAACAATTTGACTTTGTGAAGGGAAGAAAGGAAGTAAAAAATATTTATTAAGCATCTACTATTTGCTATGGATTGTGCTAAGTACTTTATAACCCTCATCTCATTTGATCCTTACAATAACCCTAGGAGTTGGTGCTATTATTACTCCCATTTTTCAGTTGAGGAAATTGAGGCAGAAAGTAATTTATCCAGGGTTACACAGCTCATAAATGTCTGAGATGGGATTTGAACTCAAGTTTTCCTGATTCCATGCCTAGCATTTTATCCACTGTTTTAGTTTGGCTTAAGGGAGTATCGACACCATTGTATTTTGATAATGAGTCTCTAGGATTCCTTGCAAATGACATTCTATTTTCCAAAAAAATCACAAATTATAAGAGCTAAGAAAGATCTTTGAGATCATCCACCCATGACCTCGTTTTATCAGTTAAGGAACTGAGGCCCAGAGAGAGGAACTGAGTTGCCTAAGACCCAATAATGAGTTAATGGAAGTGTTGGGTAGAATTAAAAACAATAACCTAGACTTCGGGGCAAAAGGCTTTGAGTCTAGGATTGGCCATGCCTTTCATTTGCAGTATATCTTAAAAAGTGACTTAAAATGCAAGTTCCTTGAGGACAGGAAGTAATTTTTTTTTCACCTTTGTATCTATAGTGCCTTAGACAGTAGGGGCTTGATAAATGTTTGTTGATTGGCTGATGGCAAGCACAGCAGGACAGACTGTGTCCTAGGTCACCAACATGGTGGTGTTGTAGAACATAATTCCTTCCCTTTTCTGAAGTTGTTACCCTATTTCACATATTTGTATGTGTGTTTGTATACACACACACACACAAACACACAATTATATACACATAGCCAAGCAAACTCCAAGGATGGACATGACTGAAACAACACATATATATATATATATATATATATATATATATATATATATATACACCCACAGAGACAGCTAAATGGCTCAGTGGAGAGAGTCAGGAAGATCTGAGTTCAAATCTAGCCTCAGATACTCACTAGTTGTGTGGTTCTGGGCAAGTCACTTAACCCTGTTTCCCTCAATTTCTTCATCTGTAAAATGAGTTGGAGAAGGAAATGGCAAACCACTACACTATCTTTGCCAGGAACACTCTATAGACAGACAATATTAGCATGCTATGGTCCATAGGTTCACAAAGAGTTAGTAATGGTTGAACAGCAAATATACATATATGAACACACATACATATATTATGTTCAGATATTTCAGTTTCATCTAATTCTTTGTAACCCCATTTGGGGCTCTATCCCCTTTGCCATCTAGTTGCCCATATGCTTAACACTACATTAAGACTTTATTCTGATTCTGATTCTAAATTCTGATATCCAATCAATAGTCAATATTTTTTTTTTACTTGCAGTTCAAGGTAGATTCACAAGGAGATATCACTTCTTTTATGTTTCTTTTATTCAGGGGAAAAATAAAGGAAGTGCTTATCTGCTTGGCTACACTAACAGGACCCAGAAAGATATGAGAGTAAAACTATCCTCCTTAACAGGAACAACACGAATTCATAGGACTAAAAGTATTCTGCTTTAAGGAGACATGGATAATATATGGTTTAAACAATTAAAGCAGGACACAGGTAATATATAGTACAATCCATTAAAGAAAGATTAAAGATATATAGAATCCCCAAAGTCTTAGTATAGTCTTTTCAATAGTTTAAATAACTTTTTAAAACTGCATTAAAACTTTTAGGATGGTCTATATAGTACAGATGATTAACTATAGTTAAGAAATATCTGTTTAATAGGATACTGAGTAACAGGCATTCTTCACAGATAAACATTGTTTTTCTTTTCTATCAAACTAAGGCTAAGCAGTAATTGCTTAAAACCAAGATGGAGTTACTTTTCTTTCAAATTAAATTCCATTCCTATATATGCATCTATCTTACTTGTAAAGATAAGATTTAAATGTAACTCACCTCTATATTTGTTCCAGAATTCCATCTGATGAGGAAAAATAGATTTAACAGATTAGAAAAATAGAAAAGCACAGACCATCATATGTTTTCACACAATTAAAGAAAGATAATCTAATTGGAGGACTAAGACAAACTGAAAGTGATATTTTGTTTCCTACTTTCCATACGTTGACCTTCCCAAATGATAGTGAGTGAATAAAAAATGAAAAATCATTCTACTTTTATGAAAGTGAGACAATGTCACAACCACTGACATAATAATTAAAAAAATATTTTTAATCTTTCTTGAAAATCAACAAGTTATAAAAAAAATTGTATTATAACTTCTCTGAGGTTTCTTGTTCAGTACTCATCCAATGACTTGAAGAGGCATTTAATATATGTATGATGAATGTGAAATGAATTTATATCTCAATAATACTAGTCTATCAGTTGACAAGAAAAGAATACAATTGTAAACGTGTAGTATTTTTTTCTACATCTTATGATCTAGTCCAATCCTCTCATTTCACAGATGAGAAAACTGAGGAAGTAATTTGTCCAAGGTTACTCATACAGTTGGTAAAGGACAGAGCTGGGACTAAGGATCAGTTTTGTGGATTTCAAATCCACTGTTCTTTCCACTGTACTTTTGATATCAAGTAAAGAAGTTAGGTGGTAAAATAGAGAGTAAGGACTTATGTCAAAAAGATTCATCTTCCTAAATTCAAATTGATCCATAGACACAAGTTGTGTGACGCTGGACAAGGCACTCAATCCTGTTTGCTACAGTTTTTTCATCTGAGAACCTGAGAAGGAAATAGCAAACCATGCCAACCATGCCAGTGTCTTTGCTAAGAAATGTTCAGAGTTGGACACAACTGTAAGTAACTGAACAAGAACAACAACAAAAAAATGTAGCTGAACATGACGAAGGGGCCAAACAAACCTCTCCCACAAATATAGTGTACTGAAAATCTCTTAGATGGAGCACAAAATTAGTTAATCCTTTAATTAATTTAGTTAGTTTCATTAATTCTTACTGTTTTTTCTTGGTTTTCAAAGACTTCTCTGGCTTCTTCAAAAGAACAGGTTTCTTCAAGACATTCTCTCTCGAGATTTCCTTTCTTTAGTTCTTCAAATAGTGTATTAGCCCTCCGGGTCCTCTTCAGGACATGGTTAGCCTTTTCTTGATTTAGGAAAACTGTAAGATAATTAGCAAAACACAGTTAGTGATATAAAATCCATTTTGGTATAAAATCAGTCAAAATCTTCTCCTGAGACCTCAATTGTACATTATTCAAAGCAGAGAGACATGGTGCCCTTTCCTCAGCCTTTGGAAAGTTGGTAAAGGTTAAGGTTGTAGAGGGAGTCTATGTAGAGATGACCTGAAGGTACAAAATATAGATCTGGAGGTCAACTGGGAGGACACAAAGTAGGTCAGATTCAGGCTAAAAAAATCCCTCTTTGGGAATAATCCTAATGGGGCAAAATATGAGTGTATAAAACTGAATTTCATGCTTTTCTCTATGACTATCTAAGATCCTGGTTTCAGACTCCTGTGTTGGAGAATTGAACTGAGATCAGACAGTTAGTAAGCATTTATTAAGCACCTACTATGTACCAGGCACAGTGCTAAGTGCTAGGGTTAATAATAATATTTAGGACTGATGTAGTGTTTACTATGTGCCAGGTACTGTGCTAAGCACTGCACAAATAGTCTTTCATTCAATTGTCATAACAACTCTGTGAGATACCTACTCTTATCCTCATTTTATAATTGAGAAAACTGAGGCAAATAGATATTTAAAAGATTTGTCCAGGGTAACACAGCTAATAATTATCTAAGGGAAGATTTAGTCTTAGGTTTTCCTGATTATCCAGTGTGTCACCTATTGTCTATTTGAAGATACAAACAACAACAACAAATGATGGTCTCTGGCTTTGAGGATCTCATAATCTAACGGTTAATATTTATTGTTGTTGAAAAGTCATTCGACTGTGTCTGATTTTGTGACCCCCATGGACTATAGTACACTGATACTGTCCATGGGATTTTCTTGGCAAAGATATGGTAATAGCTTTCCATTTCCTTTTGCAGTGGATTAAGGCAAGTAGGTTAAGTGTCTTGCTCAGAGTCACATAGACAGTAAGTGTCTGAGGCTGAATTTGAGCTCAGACCTTCCTGACTCAAGGCCCAGAACTCTATTCACTTAGTTACCTTGTAGTTCATAATGATTAAAATACAATAAATACAAAATGGGACTCTGTTACTTTCAGAACAATTTTTAAAGACTGACTTGTGTACAACAGTTTCACTTAAGGTTATTTCTTAAGATCAAATCAAATGTTCCTATAGTATTAACACTTTGCTCTGACCCAGGGATTAATAATGAATGATATGATATGGCTAGATATCCTTCCTTTCTTGAAATCCTTTCCTCCTTTGGCTTTCATGTAATGATGCTTCAATTCACTTACTATTTCTGAGTATCAGTTATCTCATCTGTAATGTGAGGAAATTCAATGATATGATTGTTAAGATTCTTTCTTCTAGGCTTCCTCTTTCTGAGTTCCCTGGTTGCTCCTTTTCTGACTCAGCTTATTATCTCTTCCTTCTTTTAATATCTCCTAAATGTGGTCATTCCACTCAGCTTATCCTTGACCTTCTAGGCTTTTCTCTCTGATCTGTTTCCTTTAGGAACCCCATCCAGTTTTATGATTTCTTGTATTGCCTCTATGAGAATGATTCCTTTTTTTTTTTTTTTTGATGGTGATGGTGATAATTTACTTTATTTTTTTATATATATTTTTTATTTAATAGCCTTTTATTTACAGGTTATATGTATGGGTAACTTTACAGCATTGACAATTGCCAAACCTCTTGTTCCAATTTTTCCCCTCTTACCCCCCACTCCTCCCCCAGATGACAGAATGACCGGTAGATGTTAAATATATTAAAATATAAATTAGATACACAATAAGTATTCATGACCAAACCGTTATTTTGCTGTACAAATAGAATCAGACTCTGAAATATTGTACAATTAGCTTGTGAAGGAAATCAAAAATGCATGTGGGCAAAAATATAGGGATTGGGAATTCAATGTAATGGTTCTTAGTCATCTCCCAGAGTTCTTTCACTGGGTGTAGCTGGTTCAGTTCATTACTGCACCATTGGAAATGATTTGGTTGATCTATGAGAATGATTCCTAAAGAGAAATGTTTACCCTCTCACTTCACATTCAGTTCCATGTTTGAATTATCTTCAGGACATCTCTACTTGGATTCCCTCCATAACCTTAAAATTATTCAAGTTAAAAACTGAATTTATCTTCCCATCTGAATTGACTGTTACATTTTGGCCAATTAACATTCTTTAAGACCCTGAGGTTTAAAAATATAGTTTATATACTATGCAAAATGTAATTCTTTTTTTATAATATCACCTAGATTCAATCTTTCCTGTCTCTTCTCACTGTGGCTATCCTTCTCTAAATCTTTATTACCTCATGCTTGAATTATCTATAGATTATTGCATTTTGTTTCACAAATTTTTAAATTTTATTATTCCACAAATTATTTTTATTTGTTTTGTTTGCTGTCTCTTTAAATTATTTTATTTTCAATAAGTGGTTTTATTTATGTTTGCTAGCTCTATAAATTTTCATTTTTCTTATTCAATAATTTTTTTATTTATTCTGTTTGCTATTTCCATAAATTATTTTATTTTTTGTTCCATAAATTATTTGTTGTTTTAAAATGATTCTAGATAGTATTTATAGGTATGTGTTAATCTCATGTTTGTTTTATTCTTTACTTTTGTTGTTTTTAAAAATTTTTTAATTGTGTTTTATTTCTTATCAAATAGACATCATAAAACTTTGGTATGAATCATTATACAATAATAATACTTGCAAATCTGTTTATTTTAAATATTTTTCAATAAATATTTTACTTTTTTTCAAATGATATTTAAAAATCAGAGATTTTAAAATTAAATTAAAAATAAGAAATTCTTCCTTTCTTCATCTCATTGAATTTATCCTTATCTAAATCCTTATCATCGCATGCTACAATAGCATGTTTTCTTCTCCCATACTCTGGTCTTTTGTGACTCCAAATTTTCTTTTTCTACTACCATTTTATTGGATTCAGATCAGTGATTTGACTGATATGGGAGAACTCCTGGTATGAAAACTCTCTCCACTGATGTAGATTAATTAATGTAGATTAATTTGTATTCTTGGATAGTTCCCAGGGTCCCTGGCTTAAGTAATTTGCCCATGATTAATATATATCCGATGCAGGGCATAAACCCAGATCTTTGGGTTTGCCTTGCAGGATTGCCTTCTAAGCTACCTTTCTAGCTACTACTCTATACTGCTTTTTAATTTTCCTAAATACCTATTCTTTAATGTCTTTTACAAAAAAACTGAACAAGCAGTTTTATTTGTCTATAGAATCTAGTTACTCAATTTAGAATTCAAGGTTCTCCACAATTCATTCACAGTTTACCTTTCTAGCATTAAACTGCTAGTTCACTAATGTATATTATCTACCTCAGTGATTGGCTACTCCAACCATGTTCATTACCAACTCTGTTCATTTTTAGCTCTGCTATTGCTCATGTTTTTGCATCTATGTTGGAAACTTTCTTGTCTCCCTCCACTTACAGTATTAATACAAAACTTTTTAGTAAGTAAAGCACTTTCCTCACAATGACCTTGTGAGGTATGTAGCAAAAGGAATATTACCTGACAGATTTTCCACATGAGAAAACTGAAGTAAAGTGATGAAAGAAAGAGAGGAAAGTGATTTGTCTGAAGTCATTTATCTAGGCAATGGCAAAGTTGGAACAAAAATAGTGTTATTTCCCAATGACTGCCTCTGACCAACCTTTCTACCAAGTGACAGAGAGAGAAACCTTCCCTTGTAACAAATAATCACAGTTAAAAGAAATTCTATCTTATACCTTTAAAACATTTTGGAATGATGTTCCATAAGTTACTTGCATATGTCTTTAGACTCATCAACACCACTCTGAGGTATATATTTCAAAAGATCAAAAAAGAAAAAAGAAAAAGAAAGGACTCATATGTACAAAAGTCTTTCTTGTACTTCTTTTTATAGTAACAAAAAATTGTAAACTAAAGGAAGGGGTGCCTTTCAAGTGAGGAGTGGCTGAACAAACAATCACGTATGAATGTAATAGAATATTATTGTGCATAAGAAAGGAAAGATGATATAAGAAACTTGGGGAGATGGTTATAAATTTAAGCAGAATGAAATCAACAGAAACAGAAGTTTTACTTTAACAATAGCATTGTATGGGGCAGCTAGGTGGGGACACATAACACTTCCTAGCTGTTTGACCCTGGGAAAGTCACTTAACCCCAATTGCCTCAGCATAAAACAAACAAACAAAAAACAATAGCATTGTAAAAATGGCATATTTTGAAAGACTTAAAAATTCTATCACCTCAATGCTGTACAATGGTACCCACCTCCTGACAGAGAGCTGATGGATTCAATGTGTGGAATATTGTTGTTTAGTTGGGAATTTTAGCAAAAACACCAGAGTAGCTTGCCATTTCCTTCTTCAGCTTACAGATGAGGAAATGGAGGCAAATAGAGTTAAGTAACTTGCTCAAGGCCAAACAGATTGTGAGAATCTGAGATCAGATTTTAACTTAGATTTTCCTCACTTCAGACCAGCACTCTTTCAGTGTCATTTTCCTTTGTGCTATTGTGGTAATTGGGTAATTTTTTTTTCTGATTCTGCTTACCTCACTCTGTAAGTTCATACAAGTCTTTCCTCAAGTTTCTCTAAATTCTCCATATTAGTCATTTCTAAAGACACAACAATATTCCAAAAAAAATTCACATATTGCAATTTGTCTAGTCATTTGTAAACAATGGGCATTCACTTGCTTTTCCAATTCTTTACTATTGCAAAAATTGTTCCTATAAATATTTGGCATATGTGGAACCTTTTCTCTGAGGTTTGAATCAATGGTTGAGCAATGGTATCATTGGGCTAACATGTAGGTTTCAGAAACTTTCTTTAGTTTAATTCAAAATTGTGAAGTACAGATCATCTGGCTCCAAATCTAGTTCTGTTTTCCCACTGCCCAAATTCATTATCTTAACATGCAAGTATCTATATAATATGACTTCACTTTACCTCATCCAACTTTATCTTCCATTATATTTCATAACATATGTTTTCCATTACAAATAAACTAGCCTCTTCGTACCCAAAATATACCATTCTCATTCACATTTTCATGTGAATTTCAAACACGAGTCTTGACCTTTGGATTCCTTTCCACTAAATTAAATTCTTCCCCCACTTTTAGGACAATTATTTTAGAACTGGAATAGACTTTAGAATGTTATCTAGTCCAGTTCTCTCTTCTTACAGATAAAGAAACTGAGGCTCATAAAGTTTAAGTAATTTGCCCAATATCACAAATTGGGCAAATTTGTCCATATCCTGGACCTATTTTTCAAGATCAATGTCTATTCTTTTTTCTTCACAAAGATTCTCTGATTACTTTAACTTCAATTTATTCCATGCTGATTTTTCCTCTTCTAACTTTGTATGACACAATAAATACTTATTAAATGGAACTGAATTATCAGGCAGGAGGAGATGTCCATGACATGTCATGCAGATGGTGATGCCTACATAAAATGGGAAGCAACGTTATCCACAGCCATATCCAGGCTGAGGGCTGCTAACTAGTGTAGTGAATAGAATATTGGCCAGAATTCAAGAAGATTTAAAATCAAATCTAGCCTCAGATACTTGTTTTGAGTCAAAATAATAACCTTCTAGGGCATTCCTTTTTTTTTTTTAATTCAGTTCAATTCAATTGAATTAATCTTGTTTCCTGAAATATTATTGTTCAATAAAAAATGATAAACAAACTGATTTTAGAAAGGCCTGGAAAGATTTACATGAACTGACATTGAATAAAATAAGCAGAACCAGGAATACATTATATACAATAACAGCAAGAATGTGTGATGATCAACTATGAAAGACTTGCTTCTTTTCAGTGGTTCAGTGATCTAAAGCAATCCCAATAGTCTTTGGACAGAAAACATCATCTGCATCCAGAAAAAGAACTATGGAGATTGAAAGTAAAGCAACACATGCTATGTTCACTTATTTTTCTGTTTTTTCCCTTTTTGTCCTGCTTTTTTTCTCCCAACATAATTTATAAAACAATGTGTATTAAAATAAATGATTTTTTTTAAAAGCTTGATTCCTGAGCACCTATTATGTGCTCAGTGCTATGCTAACTTTGTTCAGGATCACATATATATGATACATTGCCTGCCCTCAGGAAGCTTACCATTTTATTGGGGAAACCAGACTGATATTCTTGAAATTGTTAGATAACTATGCTAAATAATTTATAATAAAATGTGTATTTAAATATAGTCAAGCACTAAAATACATTACGGACAGTAAGGGCTATGCATGGTGATAATAGCTCAAATCTGTAGAGCATTTATTCACCAAAGTACAATGCTTATTTTAACAAATGAGGAAACTGAAATTTGTCTAGTTAGTGTCTGATGTGGGAGCTGAATTCTTGTAGTATGACTTTATTACCTAAAGTTATCTTTATCTAAGGTTATGAAGATTAGAGTTCAATATTGAATTAGAATCACTTGTGTAGTATTAGACAAATTACTTAAACTTTATGGGTTTCAGTTTCCTTATCTGTAAGAAGAGAGAACTGGACTAGATGACATTCTGAAATCTATTCCAATTTTAAATCAGTTGTCCTAAAAGTGGGGATAGAATTTGATTTGGTTGAAAAGGGAGGACAATCCAAGTGGCAAGATTCTTGTCTGAAATTCACAAGAAAATGTGAATGAAAATGGTATATTTGGATGCAATGAGACCAATTTGGTTAGAATGGAAAACATATGTTATGAAATATAATGAAAGATAAGGTTGAATGAGGTAAAGTGAAGTTATATTATAGATCTACTTGAATGCTAGGATAATGAATTTGGAATTTATCTAAGAGATAGTAGGGAGCCAGGTAGCTTCTTGGGCAGAGTAAATAACATGAAAAAAAATGATGTTTCAGGAAGATGTACCTGGGGTTGTGTGCAGGAAGGAATGTGAATTATTTGTTAATTGAAAGTGTATTGGCATAGACTTTAACTACACTGCTTTTATCCCCTGGTATTTACCAACAGTGCATGGTTGAATTGTATAGTAGAAAGAACAGTTGTAATTAGAACATGGAGTTTAAGTCCCATGTTCACTGTTTATTAGTTGTATGACTCAGGATAAGTCACTTAAACTCTCTTGAGTCTCGATTTCCTTATTTGTGAAATGTTAGCAGCCCCATCCACTTCACAGGGTTGTTGTAAGATGATTGGTTTATAAGTATTTTGTGAAAAGTAAAGAATTCTTTCCATTTTTATTTCATTTTTTTCTTCTCTAAAGTGTTCTTTACAGCCTATTATGTGGGTTGCTGGCACCCCAGTCACTATTTTTATCACATCCTATCTAACACATGGATTAATGCCCACTTTGCCAACTCTGTTGCGTCATTGTTGTTACTATTATTAGGTTCTCATTCTTATATTTTTGGTTCCCTTTTGCATGGGACATTTTGTCAATCAGTTCTATTTATTCTCTGCTTATCTTTTTTTTTGATGTTATCTTTAATTCATTTATTCTGTGTAGCAAATAATGTTTCCTGGAGAATAAACTCTCCATGAAGATTTTTAGTTTTCAAATTTGTGCCTGCTTAGGATAGAGCTTTCTGTGAAAAATATATCCTTAACAAGTTCTCTGCTCATCTTTTACCTTTTCATTCATTTTGCTGGAAACAAAAACAACTCCCTTATGTTTTCAGCTCAGATATATAGTGCCCCTTTCACCCTAGTTTCTTGCATTTGTCTGGATTTTCTCCTTCCATGAGTTCTTCTCTTCTGCTAGTCTTTTTCCTAGGAAGTGAGCTCCCTATTGAACTCAGAGCAACTTCTCTTATTTTAGCATCAAAGATTTAAACAGAAAGGAAACATAGAGATCAATCCCTTCATTTCACAGATGAGGAAACCAAGGCACAGAGAGGCTACTTGACTTGTCAGGTAGTATCAGAGCTGATGCTCCTGACCCCCAAATAGTCATCGTCCTACCTTACCATGCTGCCTTGTCTAATCTGGACCCTGATTGAGTCAGCCTTCTTCCTGTTGTTTGCCACTTCTCTAGTGGTTACCCTCCATCTGTCATTCTCCATTCCCCCCCCTCCCCCTTCTGTTTCTCATCAAAATCTTGGCAGAGACAGGAAAGACTTTTTCTCAATTCCTGGTAGTCAAAGCAGGGTTATTATTCTCAGATGCCACTCAGAAAGAGGATAATAGAGTAATAAATTCAGAACTGAAAGGAAACTTTAAAGACCCTCTGGTTCAAATCCTATATTTTTTATACATGAGTAAACTGAGGTCCAGAAAGAATTCACTTGACCAAAGTCAGTAGCGGAGCCGGGATTCAGGTTCTGGACCCAGCACTATTCCCACTGTTATTCCCCTAGAGAAGCAGCTGAACTGCTTCGGATCAGAAAAGGGGCTGAAACATAGAGTAGGAAGCTCCCAAGCTGCCCAGATGACACCCGCTGCCCCATCCGCCTCCTCTGGGGAGAGGTCCATCCTCATCTCAAGATGAAGTCACCTGGGAGCAAAAACAGAAATGTCAAAGAGCAGGGTCCTACCGGGTTCCCCGAGGTGCAGGAGGCCTGCCAGAGAGGTGCCAAGGAGGAGGAGGTACAACTGGCTTGCCATAGTCTTTGGCCGAGAAAAGAATAGTGCTGCTCTGCCTCTTGTGCTGCGGGCTGGCTGGGGCAAGGTTCAGCTCACACTGGGCTTCCCTGGCTCGCTCTGTTGTCCTTCTATTTATCATCACAAGTCGGATGAGGCGTCTGATTGGTGGATGGGGCTTCCTGGTGAGGTCAGGCAGGCAGGGCCAGATGAAAAGGGTGGAGGAAGACGCCGGCCCTTGCTGGTTTCCTCATCTCTTAGATGGAGCAGAGAAAGGTTGTACGAGGTGGTCTAAAGTTCTTCCAGCTATAAATCCATGACTCTGCTATCCTACCCCTGCCTGGATCCTGATGACAAGGGAAAAGCAATTCAGAGGCATAGAAAACTCAATTAACATTTATTAAATGTCTCTTAAGTCTATTAATTGCTAGACATCCAGGATATGAAATATGAATCACGTCCTGCCTTCAAGGAGCTTAATTCTATTGGAGAAACAACATGGTTAAGCATCTATACCATACAGGTACCTGTGTATGGATGCGTCCATGTACATAAATGCCATAGTTTTTCCTTTGGCTTGGGGCATCTGGTGGGCGAGCAGATAAAGTACTGGACCTGAAGTCTGGAAGACTCATCTCCCTCAGTTCAGATTCAGCCCTGAACTGAAGTCATTTAACTCTGTTTAACTCAGTTTTCCTCAAGAGCAAAATGAGCTGGAGAAGGAAATGGCAAACCATTCCAGTATCTTTGCCAAGAAAACTCCAAATGGAGTCACAGTCAAACAGGACCACAAAATGATTAAACATCCTGTTGGCTTGGCTGCTATTTGAGGAGCCAAAAAGACATTATATATATACAGATATGTGTGCATATGCTTATGTATATTTATTGGAAAGGATCCAGGATTTCATTGCTAATGGGAACTTAATGAAGAAACTATACATTGCATGTATGTGCACCTGTACGTACATGTACACGATATGCACAAGACATATATGTATATATATAAAGTTTGTAGACATATATGTGTGTGTGTATATATATATATATACCTCCACTTCAAGCATCACTTCATATTTATTTTGTATATATATATATATAGAGAGAGAGAGTAAATATATTGTATATATAGTAAATATCTCTATATATACATAGTAAATACAAAAGTTAATTTTGAAGTGGGAAGGAGACATTACCATCTGCAATGTATATTATTGAGACTTAGAAGACTTACAAAATAAAAGTAAAAGTAAAACATGATCCTGTTCTTGAAAGGGTAGAGGTATTTATATGTGTAAACGTAATTTTGGGCAATTGGACAAAAGGACATTCCTTGGAGCTTTCACAGATATTCCTAGTTGCCCCCAAGGAAGCCTGGGGAGACTGCTTCTGGTCATATTGTGGCTCGTTGGTGAAAGGGCTTGATATGATGTGAGAATCCCTAAGTCATTCATTCCGCTATCACTGTGACAAAAACTGGGAAGGTAAGGTGGTGCATCTGTTAAAAGAAGAGACAGCTAAGTGTCATAATGGATACAGCACTGAATTTGATGTCAGGAAAATCTGTCTAGCCTTGGACACTTTCTAGCTGTGTGACCTTGGTCCAGACATTTATGGAGAGAGAATAAACATTTATTAAGTATCTATCATGTGGTAGGCGTTGTGCTAAGTGTTTTACAAATATTGTCTCATTTGATCTTTATAACAAACCTGTGAGGTAGGTGCTATAATGATCCCCATTTTGTAGGGGAAGAAACTGAGCCAGGTTAAGTGGCTTGCTCAGGATCTCACAGTTAATAAGTATCTGAGGCTGGCTTTGAATTTGAATTTGCTTCTGGCCTAGCATTGTATCTACTGTGCTATCTTATTAGTGTCCTTATCTGTAAAATGGGGATAATTGTAGCACCCAAATCCTAAGATTGTCAGGATAAAATGAGATTCTATTTATGAAGCACTTTATAAACATTAAACTATTGTATAAATGCTCTCTCTTCTAAATGAAGAGATAGCTCCTGGCTGTCTTGCCCTTCAGTCCCTTGAATAGCAAGATATGACTCGAGTAGAGGATGTAGGAAGACAGGGTCATTTTCTGATGCTATATGATACCAAACATGTGGTAACTAGTGCCAGGGGCCACAGATAGGGTCACTTGGGACTTCAGCCTCTTTTTGTGTTTCCTTTCTTTGAGTGCTTAAAAAATCTGGAGGTATTTGAGGAATATTGGCAATGTTTACTGGTTTTAGTTGCAGTGGGGGCAGAAGGGAGTGATGACCACTAGAAAGGAAACTGGCCCAGTTGCTGAACTTCCTTCCCTTCCCTTGCAAGCTTTCACCAAGGTGGTGTTTGGATAGCGTGGTACAAAGGTAATATGCCAAAAGCCTAATTATTTAATTAAATTGTTTTATCCTGGAAAGACTTACATGAACTGATGCAAAGTGAAATAAGTTGAACCAGGAGAACATACATACTGTATGTATACAGTAATAGTGGTATTGTAAGATGATCAATTGCAAATGACTTAGCTATTCTTTTTCTCTCTCTCCTTCCTTTCTCTCTCTCTCTCTGTCTCTCTCTGTCTCTGTCTGTCTGTCTCTCTCTTTGTCTCTGTCTCTGTCTCTCACTCTCTCTCTCTTTGTCTCTCTCTCTCTCTGTCTGTCTGTCTCTCTCTCTTTCTTTCTTTCTCTCGCTCCCCCAGAACAAAAAGATCACTCAAGATAATAAAACTTATATGATACTACTTTCCTTCAGAGGTCTGTTTTTTGAGAAAAATGCTTCAGAAATCTAAAAGGGTTATATAAAAATAAATGTAAATGATTGTGTAAATGTAAATATGAATTGTAATTTTAAATAATTCATCCTCTTCTTTGGCTCCCTCATCAGACAGTGAGCTCTTTGAGACCAGGGAGTGCACTGTTTTACCATTTTTTTTTTTTCATTTTCAAGATTAGCATAGTGTCTGGCATAAAGTAGATGTTCTTCTTGCATAAGCAGTTGCCAATCCCTGGAATGCCTTTAAGGCTTGGACCATATGATAACTCCTACAGAAAGCTTTTCTTGATTCTCTTATCTCTTTTTTCCTTTAAATTATGGTGTGAATTTATATTGTATATTTAAATTATATATAATATATATTTATCGATATAAATATCTCTTTCCAGGGGAATGCAACCTCTCTGAGGGCAAGGATTATTTTCATTTATCTTTGTATCTCTAGCACCTACATAGTAGGGATTTAATAATTACCTATTAAATTAAGTCTAAATGATCTCTAATATACCTTCTAGTATAATTTTTTGAATCTTCTATTTTATTTTATTTTTAAATTATGGATAAGAAAACTGAGGCCCATAGAAATGATGTTGCATGCCCAAGAACAATAGTCTTGGTAGGATTTACATTCAAACCCAGGCTAACTGGCTTTCATTCAATTAGTTTTTTCTTTGAGACTTCATTTCCTCATTTTCCTCCTTATGTTATAAAAGCTATCTGACAATGGAAAATCTACTTCCTTAGTACTTCAGGTATGTCTTCACCTTTCTTCTACTTTGAGCATTATAGTACAGAATGAAGATGGGTATGTTTGATCTAAGTTCATACACACACACACACACACACACACACACACACACACACACAAACAATTGGTTGGTTGGTTGAAGAGGACCAAAATTACATCATTATGTTAGAGTCACCTTACAGTACTTCCAGCTGTGGCTGATCAGACCAATACGAGTTCGTAATGCTCTGCCACAGTCAGATATAACTAGTCCCTACAAATATTTGGAGTTGATTCTCTGACTTTGCACACCTCATGTTCCTTCAGTTTCTTCAGTAATTCAGTTGTTCATAGAGCACAGCACCTTCTTTGATAAGGGCACACCGTGCGGACTCCTGTGCCAGTCTCCCAGACAGACCTTGAGAGTGTATTTGTATCACTTTTCCAGACCACCATGTGAGTGCTTGCCCTATGTGAGTGTTCCACAAAATAAATTTTGAAAAATAATTTAAATATATATATATATGTGTGTGTGTGTGTGTGTGTGTATACATATACATATTTAGATATACATATATACATACACACACATCAGGGCAGGGCACATGTAAAACATGTAGAAGCCCAAGTTAATGCTCAGGGACTTAGGAATCACCTCTTTCAAGGCATTTCTGGACACAAAAGTCCCAACCCCCTCAATTTACAGATACCATTTTTAGTTCTTCTGGGAAATGTGTACAGAAAAGCAGATAGCATTATCATCAGAGCTGCAGCTCGGGCAGGGAAATTGTGGCTTTCCTGATCCCCCTAATATGTTTGGGGGTATGTGCTAATTCTGGTTCAGTTGGGATGCACTTCCTCCTCAACTCAGCCCAGAAACTGTTGTTCTCATGCCTCATGGCTCTCTCACATCCCACTCTATCTATAAGAGCTGGAGGGGAGGAGGAGCGAGAATAAGGCAGTTGGGGCTGCAGAGATTGGGGAGAGGGAGCGTCTGATCTGTGCTGCTGCCTCTCCAGTTAATACTCCCTGGGTCTGAATTTCATGAGAATTGGGGGAGGACATAAGGGAGCTTGGGAGAGTATAAGGGATGAAGGCTGAGCTCTTTTCTAGATTACCCTCTCTCAACTGACTGGATTTCTAGGGATTCTAGAATATAAACTCTGTAGGATAGAATCCTCGTTTTAAATGGAAACAGTTTGGAAATTTTTCTTTTCCCTAATTAGGGTTAAAATCAGGGCTGTCTTTCTTGACAGTCTGAAGTTCTGTGAGTCATGTTTTCAATTTTTTATAAAATTTGTTCTTTATCGCAGCTGATTTTTTGTAAGTCAAAACTGACTTATTTTATATTTGGGACTTATACACAGTGTTTGAGGAAAGCTGAATTCCAAGCCAGGTGTTGGCAAAAATAGAAAGCAGCCAAAGAAAGAAAAGCAATGGTAAATGATGAATTATCAAATGTTCCACATAGCATCTTTGCTTCTTCTGCTCTTGTGAAATTCAGGGTGAGGTCTTAAGAAAACTACAGTTATTTTTGTTCTCATGTGTTTTATGTACTAAATCTACAATTGACACTGGCTATGTGACTTTGACCAAGGGCCTTGACCTCTCTGAATTTATGGTTGAAATGTAAAATCCTCCATAATCTGACTTTTGATGTCCTATCTAGGTTTATTGTATATTATTTCTTTTTATCAGTCACACAAACAAGAATTAAATGAACATTTATTAAACATATTTATTAAATATTGGGATAGATGGGTGGTACAGTGGATAAAGTGCCAGGTTTGGCCTCAGACACTTATTAGCTGTGTGAACCTGGGCAAGGCACTATTTGCCTCAATTTTCTCTTCTGTAAAATGAGTTGGGAAGGAAATGAAAACCTCTCAAATATCTTTGCCAAGAAAACCTGAAATAGGATCACAAAGAATTAGACATGGGGCAGCTAGGTGGCGCGGTGGATAGAGCACCAGCCCTGAAGTCAGGGAAGTCTGAGTTCAAATCTGATCTCAGACACTGAACACTTTCTAGCTGTGTGACCCCGGACAAGTCACTTAACCCCAAGTACCTTAGCAAAAAATAAATAAATAAATAAATAAAAAACAAAAACAAACAAAGAGTCAGACATGATTTAAATGACTATGAACAACAAAAATTAAATATACTTGTACCAAATTCTAAATTACTGGTTAAAAGTCCCAGCTTTCAAGGAGCTTAATATTTTGTGGAAGAAATAACATATAGTTAAATAAGTTGTTACAAAATTAATACAAAGCACATTTTGTGTGGGGTGGGTTGGGGGAAAGGGATAAAAAATCAGGAAAGGCTTCATGTATAAAGTATTGTTGAGCATGATTTTCAAGGAAACAAGGCATTTTAAGAAGTGGGGATAAAATGGAATTGCATTCCAGGCAAAGGCTGTGTGTGTGTGCGTATGTATGTGTGTGTGTGTGTGTGTGTGTGTGTAGACATATACACACATATATCTGTGTTCGTATCTATATATTCAGCTTAAACAAAAGTATGAACACAGGACATAGAATTAAGCTTCCTATCTTCTAGCCAATGCACCCTGTTTGTGTTTCCTAAATTTGGCTTCATCTTTTTTTTTTTTAAATAATAATAGTTCTTTTACTTTTCAAAATACATGCAAAGGTATTTTTCAACATTCACCCTTGCAAAACCTTGTGTTCCCAAATTTCCTCCCTCCCTCTTCCTCCCCCCGTCCCCTAGACAGTAAGTAATTCAATATAGGTTAAATACATCCAATTCTTCTAAACTTATTTCCACATTTATCATGCTGCACAAGAAAAATCAAATCAAAGAGAAAAAGTGAAAAAGAAAAAACAAGCAAGCATGTAGATCAAAACATAGTATTTTCATCTTTGTTTTGTTCATCTACCTATACTCCCCATGGTCCTCTCTCTGGATATAGATGGCTCTCTCCATCACAAGTTCATTGGAATTGGTCTGAATCACCTCACTGTTGAAAAGAGCCAATTCTATTAAAGTTGATCATCACGTAATCTTGTTGCTATGTACAATATTCTGTTGGTTCTACTCACTTCACTTTATTTAGCATCAATCAGTTCATGCAAGTCTCTCCAGGCTTTTGTAAAATCATCCTGCTAATCATTTCTTATAGAACAACAATATTCCATAACATTCATATACCATAACTTATTCAGCCATTCCCCAGTTAATGGGCATCCACTCAGTTTCCAGTTCCTTGCTACCACAAAAGGGCTGCTACAAACATTTTTGCACATGTGAATTCTTTTCCCTTTTTTTATGATTTCTTTGGGATACAGACCTGTACAGACACTGCTTGATCAGAGGGTATGCAGTTTTATTAGCTGAATCTTCTTGCACAGGCAGTGCCCATTCCCTGGAAGGCATTTAAGGCTCAGATCATATGAAATCTCCTACAGAAAGCTTTTCTTGATTCCCTTATCCCTTTCTCCCCTCATATTATGGCAAATATTTATATCATATATTTAAATTATATATAATATAGATTTATTTATATTTCTCCCAATAGAATATAAGTTTCTTTAAGGCAAGAATTATTTTTCATTTGTTTGTGTCTCTAGCATCTAGCAAAGTGTCTTGCAAACAGGTTTAATAATTTTCTTTATTGGATTAGATGTAGATGATCTTCATTGTACTTTCTAGTAAATTTTTTTGAATCTTTCATTTTATAGATGAGGAAACTGAGTCCCAGGAGAGATGGTATCAAATACCCAAAGTCTCATGACTAGTCATAGCAGAGTTTACATTCAAACCTAGGCTAACTGGCTCCCATTCAATTGTTTTTTAATTTGAGACTTTGTCCTCCTTGTCTTACTGGGTTTTCTGGATCATTAAATAAGATAATAAGAGCATTATAGAAATTTAAGGTGATTTTATCACTGTTTTTCCCCCCATACCTCTTGGGGCCTTTGCCTGCATCAAAACATGTCAGAAAAGGATTCCAAACTCATTCACACAGAAGTGTAAATGACTGAAAAAGAAGCTCTCAGAAGGGAATTTGTTTTCATTGTAACAGAAATAAAAGAATTCAGAAAAGCAATGGAGTTCTAAATTCCAATTAATTAGCTTGGTTGAGGTAAAAGAGCTGCAGAGAATGTTGTCTTGGGTTTTGTTAACCTTTGAAATTACATTATATAGGTGGTTGCCTATTTCTCCTTTGTCTAAAGGCTGGATTTATCTGTTGAAATGGAAACGGCTTTGTTTCAATAACAAGCCTTACTCTTGGATAAAAAATACATTCATTACTGATGTTGAGTGATGCAAACAGAACTAGGAAAATATTGTACACAGCAACAATAACACTGTGTGATGATCAACTCTGATAGACTTGACTATTCTCAGCAGTTCCAATAAACTTTAATAGGAAAATGCCATCTGCGTCCAGAGAGGGAACATATTTTTTCTTCTTTTTTTTCAGTTTTTTTCCTCTTTTGTTTTGATTTTTCTCTCCCCAAATGACTCATATGGAAATATGTAAAAAAAAAGAATGTACATGTATAATCTAAAAAAAATGCCTCAACCGAAACTAAATTTTTTTTGGTACTAGGAAAAACTGGTTTGATTTTTATTAATAATGATATAAAACTTCATATATACTATCTTCTTTGAATCCTCATAGCAATCCTGGAAGGTAGTTTGTACTACTGTCTTTATAAGCCCCATTTTACATATGTAGCAACTAAGGTAAAAAAAGTTAAAATGATTTGTCCATGCTCACCCAGATAGGAAATCAAAAACTGTGATGTGAAAAAAAAATGTTTTTAAAAAAAAGTTTATTTTGGAGTTCAAAGGTTTGTTTTCTACTTTAACTTACTACCAATTTAGGAAAATGGAAAGCAAGGCACAAGTACAAAACTAATTTTTTTTAAAAGTACAGTCATATATGTCCAAGTAATAATGTTTCAGAAAACAAAGATGCCTCCCTCTCCTCTCAAAAAAAGCCAGTGGAAAGGTATGAAAATTTCCCCTGTGGTGGCTATAACTAAGGATGGCAATGGTTGAAATAAAATCACTCTGGTTAGGAGATGAAGAGTATGAACACTCTGAATTTATCATATTTATGAGTCATGATGAATCACTTTCCGGGATGAATGAGGGACCTGACTTGTGAAATGTTCGTCTGGGTTGGAGATTAGATAATTCAGCTGTTTCTCATTTCAGTAAAAGCCACATTAAAAATTTCCAGAATATCTGGCAAGTCAGAATGAGGGGCAGGGACAAAACACCTAATTGAATCTAGAGTGTACACTATAGTCAACTTCAACATCCTTGGGTTCACCCTTATTTTGAAATACTGGCTTGGCTCCCCATCATCAGAGGGGAGTTAAATTAAAAGTCAATTTAAATCAATTTATATATTTTTAAAATTATTTTAAATATCATATAATTAATTTAAAATTTCATTTAAAGATTGGACATCTATTTATGGTAATCTTTTAAAGAGAATGCTTGCACAGGTATGGGTTGGGTAGATGGCCTCTTAAATCTCTTCCTACTCTGGGATTTTTTGTGATGTCTTAAATATGCCTGTTTTGTTGTTTAGTCGTTTTTCAATATGACCCCATTCAGGGTTTTCTTGCCAAAGTTACTGGAGTAGTTTGCATTTCCTTTTCTGACACCTTTTACATATGAGGAAAAGGTAAATAGGATTGAGTGACTTGTCCAGGTTAACTGGCTAATAAGTATCTGAAGCTAGATTTGAAGTTACCAAGACAAATATTTCCGATTCCATGAAATATTCTATTCACTCTGCCATCTAACCACAGAAGTGAGCTTATACCCCGTGCCCTCAGTTTTTAGAACTAGTCTTGGGACATCATCAAATGAAAGCATCTTTCCTGCATTTTGAATCCTTAGTTCTATTTCTGTGCACATAGTAAGTACTTAATAAATGCTCACTCATTCATATATTTGTTTATATGTTTGTTCATTCCATTCATTGAGTTTCTGAGAGGGGTTTTTAGAGATCTTAGGCTGACTTGTTTCTTTTCCTTTGGAGATCCTAAAGTTTCTGAAAGGAGCCATTCTCATAAAAAAATACTTGGGATCTCTAGGATCAGGGGAGGAGGGCAGACCCATGCATTCTAGAGATATCAAAGTCTGGGGTTATCTCTTGAAATTACTCTCTCGCATCTTCTAATTTAAGGATCTTACTACAAGCTGTTGTTTCTTGAAGATTCTGCTTGAGCTGGAGAACATGGACAATTTTAGGAGGACTGAAGTATGTTAATAATACACTATAGTTATAAAGTGGATGCTAAATTCACAGAAAACTGCAACTTCAAAAAAAAGTCAGATAAAATTAACTATATTCTGCTTGAGAGAGAACAGAATTTTCCAAAAAAAAAAGAGAAAATGGTATTTCATATTTTGCTTTCTCTGTTGTGACAGTGATCAGTGCTGAATTCATCTTTGAATTGCAGGATTCATGATCTTGGCATCTCTACAGAATTTTTCTGTTATTTCTAAATAGGTTCTGTGGATGACATTGGAAGAAGCTATTTTTCTTAGTCTCTAATAGTCCATAAAAGCAATTTTCATTTAAGTGTAATTCAACATTTAGGAAATTCCTGCTATTTATAAAATACAACAAGTAACTATGGATATTAATGCATCCTGTGGCTCAAAACTTATTTACATAAAACTCTTTATATTAGGGGAGATTGTTTATTCAGTCCTCCATGCGTGAGGGATTGGTGAGAGCTTGAAAAAGGAAAGATTCCCAGCTTTGAGGTAAGAGACCCTTGGTTCCAGGGAAAAAAAGACAGAAAAAAGCTAACATACAGAAGAGTTGGCTTATCGATGATAGCTCAGCTTTCTATTCCTGAGAGCCTATTACTTTGACTTCAGGTATTTGTCCTTAAGTGAATTCTGGGACTCTGCTTGGTTGAGCTGAGATATCTTGCTCCCACTTGGAATTCCCATATCTTCTGGGTGCTATTTGGTACATTCTCACTTCTTTGCCGTTTTTTGCTTTTGGCTTAGATAAATGGATTTTTTGCTATGGACTACGTGTGGTCTTTGTGGAACTAGAATTTTTTTTTTTGGTAGAAAGGGAGTGAGGTCCTGGATATGTGCTTGGGATACTCCTTCCTTATTAAGGTCCATTAAGAGATGCAATCAGGAGTATAGCTTGAACCTAAAAAATATCTTCCCTACATTAATACTAATTAGAGGGCCAAATAGATATAATTCTAGCCCTGCATTCTTTCTCTAAGATGAGCAGAGTGGCTAGCTTCTGGTGCCAATATCCTGTTTCTATTCTTAATAGAAACCTAAATCCTTCTTGGAGAAAGGTGGATGAAGGAGACTTTAGAGATGTCTCTTCATGTTTCTTTGTGGAACCACATCAGAATAGATCCATATGGACACATCTGCATGAGGAAGGCATGTTCATACCCACATTAGGATGAAAAAAAATGGAATAAGTCTTGTTCTTAGGGAGTTTATACACTAGGGAAAGAAATGGCATAAATATGGTTTTGTATATTACAAAACAGAATGGGTTGGGAGCAAGGAGAGGTCCACAAAGTGCTCTAGGAAAATTTGAAAAGTAAGAAAAACACTTTTATGGGGTGGAGATGCATTGAAAAAGTCTTCTCAGAAGAGATTGAACCTATTATTAATCTTGAAAGGTGAATAGATTGTTTACAGGTGAGATGAAGAGATGATACATTGCAAATATGTATATAACTTGTGTCAATGCATATGGGTGAGAGATGGCATTTTGTTTTTGGAAAATAATTTGACTAGAGCAGAGCATATGAAGATGAGTTATGTGAAATAAGTCTGGAAAGGTAAGTTAGAGGCAAATTGTAGAGGATATTCAATTTCAGGCTAAGGAGTTTGTTTTGTACTAGAGGCAACAGGGAGCCACTGAAGATTTTTGATTAAGAAAGGAACATGGTCAGAACTGTTCCTTAAGTCAGTTATTTTGATAGTTTTGTGGAGGATGATTTGGAGAGGAGAGGTACTATAAATGGGGAAACAACTTAGCTATTACAGCTGTTTAACAAGATCATATGAGCTACATCATATGAGAAGGAGATTCTCAGCAGTACAATCATCTGCAATTCCTCTGAATTTATGATGAAAAATCCTCTCCACACCCAAGTCAGTTCCTTCCCTTGAATACAGCTCTATTTCTCTCTCCATCTCTCTCTTTATTTTTAACTTAATTTTTCTTAAGGGTTTTTATTTTCATTAGGGTAGGAAATTATGTTTTCTTTTTTTCTTTTTTATTTAATAGCCTTTTATTTATAGGTTATATGTATGGCTAACTTTATAGCATTGACAACTGCCAAACCTCTTGTTCCAGTTTTTCCCTTCCTTCCCCTCACCCCTTCCCCCAGATGGCAGGATGACCAGTAGATGTTAAATATGTTAAAATATAAATTAGATACACAATAAGTATACATGACCAAACCGTTATTTTGCTGTACAAAAAGAATCAGACTCTAAAATATTGTACAATTAGCCTGTGAAGGAAATCCAAAATGCAGGTGGGCAAAAATAGAGGGATTGGGAATGCAATGTAATGGTTTTTAGTCATCTCCCAGAGTTATTTCGCTGGGCGTAGCTGGTTCAGTTCATTACTGCTCCATTGGAATTGATTTGGTTGATTTCATTGCTGAGGATGGCCAGGTCCATCAGAACTGGTCATCATATAGTATTGTAGTTGAAGTATATAATGATCTCTTGGCCCTGCTCATTTCACTCAGTATCAGTTCGTGTAAGTCTCTCCAGGCCTTTCTGAAATCATCCTGTTGGTCATTTCTTACAGAACAATAATACTCCATAATATTCATATACCACAATTTATTCAGCCATTCTCCAACTGATGGACAGCCACTCAGTTTCCAGTTTCTAGCTACTACAAAGAGGGCTGCCACAAACAGTCGTGCACATACAGGTCCCTTTCCCTTCTTTATGATCTCTTTGGGATATAAGCCCAGTAGTAATACTGCTGGATCAAAGGGTATGCACAGTTTGATAACTTTTTGAGCATAGTTCCAAATTGCTCTCCAGAATGGCTGGATGTGTTCACAATTCCACCAACAATGTATCAGTGTCCCTGTTTTCCCACATCCCCTCTAACATTCCGCATTATCTTTCCCTGTCATTTTAGCCAGTCTGACAAGTGTGTAGTGGTATCTCAGAGTTGTCTTAATTTGCATTTCTCTGATTAATAATGACTTGGAGCATCTTTTCATATGGCTAGAAATAGTTTCAGTTTCTTCATCTGAGAATTGTCTGTTCATATGCTTTGAGCATTTATCAATTGGAGAATGGCTTGATTTCTTATAAATTAGAGTCAATTCTCTTTTGGAAATGAGGCCTTTATCAGAACCTTTGACTGTAAAAATACTTTCCCAGTTTATTGCTTCGTTTTTAATCTTGCCTGTATTAGTTTTGTTTGTACAAAAACTTTTCAGTTTGGTATAGTTGAAATTTTCTATTTTGTGATCAGTAATGATCTCTAGTTCTGCTTTGGTCATAAAGACCTTCCCCTTCCACAGGTCTGAGAGGTAAACTATCCTGTGTTCCTCTAATTTATTCATAATTTCATTCTTTATGCCTAGGTCATGAACCCATTTTGACCTTATCTTGGTGTACGGTGTTAAGTGCGGATCAATGCCTAGTTTCTGCCATATTAGTTTCCAATTTTCCCAGCAATTTTTATCAAACAGTAAGTTCTTATCCCAAAAGCTGGGGTCTTTGGGTTTGTCAAACACTAGGTTGCTATAGTTGTTAACTATTTTGTCCTTTGAACCTAACCTATTCCACTGATCAACTGATCTATTTCTTAGCCAATACCAAATGGTTTTGGTAACTGCTGCTCTATAATATAATTTTAGATCTGGTACAGCTAAGCCACCTTCATTTGATTTTTTTTTTCATTAATTCCCTTGAAATTCTTGACCTTTTGTTTTTCCATATGAATTTTGTTGTTATTTTTTTCTAGGTCATTAAAATAATTTTTTGGGAGTCTGATTGGTATAGAGCTAAACAAATAGATTAGTTTAGGTAGTATTGTCATCTTTATTACATTTGCTCGTCCTATCCAAGAGCATTTAATATTTTTCCAATTGGTTAGATCAGACTTAATTTGTGTGAAAAGTGGTTTGTAATTTTGCTCATAAAGTTTCTGATTTTCCCTTGGCAGATAGATTCCTAAATATTTTATACTATCAGTAGTTACTTTAAATGGAATTTTTCTTTGTAACTCTGACTGTTGGATTTTGTTAGTGATATATAAGAATGCTGATGATTTATGTGGGTTTATTTTGTATCCTGCAACTTTGCTAAAGTTGTGGATTATTTCTAATAACTTTTTAGTAGAATCTCTGGGGTTCTCTAAGTATACATCATCATCAGCAAAGAGTGATAATTTGGTTTCCTCATTGCCTACTCTAATTCCTTTAATTTCTTTTTCAACTCATTGCCAAAGCTAGCATTTCTAATACAATATTGAATAGTAACGGTGATAGTGGGCAGCCTTGTTTTACTCCTGATCTTATTGGGAAGGAAATTATGTTTTCTTTCACAAATTGACTTTTATGGAAATGTTTTACCTAGCTTCACATGTAGTTTCTTAATTGTGGATGGGGATAAAGCAGAGAATCTAGAACTCAAAAATCTTAAAAACAAATAGAAAAAATGATTTGAAAGTAATCGGGGAAAATATTAAATAAATAAAATTAGAATTTAAAAAGTGATAGGATAAGAGACTGAACTCCAATGTGTTGATCTAAATTAGTGAAGAGAAGGGGAAAAATGATGATTACATGTGGGACAGAACAAAGAAGGAGAGAGGAAGGGAGGAGAGTGAAAAGGAGAGGGTGAGAGAGAGGCAAGGGAGAAGAAAAGAAAGAGGAATAGGGAACAAGGTCTTCAGTCTGAATGACTAAGAATGGTAGTTCCCTAATAAATATTTTGTTGAATATTTAAAAATACATATTGAAGGACCCTATTCAGATTTAATATGGGTACTGCTGATATCTATAATATCTCTCTATGAATCTTTTGATCATATACACATAAACATACATATATCTGCAGATTATTTAAGAAAATAATTTGCTTCTTAAATTTGATTTTAGTGGTATCCACCTTCAATCCCTGAAGTGGAGAATTCCCCACCTATTCTTCACCTACTCAGTGAAGTTTGGGTAATCTGATCCAGCTAGAGTTGTTTAGGGGCATGAGAGAAGAGGAAGAAAGGAAAGAGAAGAAGGGTACGCTATCCAGGGATAAATTAAAAAGAAAAGAGAAAGGACATAAGAGGGGAGAGCAAAGAAGTGAAGGAATTTCTATAAGACTAAATCTGAGATGGAAATAAAGGAGGAAAAGGAAAAGGAGAAAAAGAAAGAAAGGAAGAAAAGAAGACTGAATTCAGGCCAAGACTGAATCTAATCTAGAAGTAGAATCCCCAAAGGAATAATTTTTTTTCTCATATATTTCATAAAAAGAAGAGAGGGAAGATTCCTGTTTTGTCAGGGTCTCCATATACTTCTGTTCTAGATCAATGTTATGCTCTAGGACCCTGGAGAGGGCTTGGTGTCCCAGGGTACTTCCCAAAGATTAGTAGGATGTGAGGTAGCCCTCTGGTGCAATGACATATGCCAGGTGGTTTGTGCATTGGTATGTAATACCATCTGGCATTAATGAGATACTAAGAAGAGCAGTTCATGCAGGAATCATCTTCATGGCATAGTGGGGGATTATGACATTTATATATTTCTTTATAAGACTGCTTTAAGCAGAAGCAGAGCATGGAACCCACACAGAAAAAAGAATTATAATCACAGTACCTTATCAACAGAAAGGGTGCAAGGTGGGATGACCATAGTAGAAGACATGAAATTGCAAATTTGAGCCTAAGGGATGACTTTCTTTACCATACAGACCATACCAGACTGATGTTATTATTCTATTTTTCCTTCTAAAGAGTTACTAAACTAGTAGGTATGGAAAATGTGGAAGTTATAGTTTACCTAGGTAAATTACTGGGCAGCTAGGTGGTATAGTGTAGTTGAGGACTTTAGATCTTAATTCAAACCCAGTTTCAGATATTTATTAACTGTGTAATTCTGAGTTCCTTAATCACTGTCTGACTCAGTTTCCTGTTAAATTGTGATATTAATAACACCTCTCCTTTTTGCTTTACTCTTTTTTTTCCTGTTTCTCTACTCTTTTTAATTCATCTGGCCAGTATACCCCCACTTCTCTTTCTTTCCTTCCTCATCCTCTCTTTTTCACCCAAATATACCTCTTCTCTCACATCCCTAAACAACTCTAGCTGGATCAGTTCACTCTGATACTGATGAGAGCAGATGAGGATTTATCCTCCTTGTAAGGATAAAATGATAATATATATATATATATATATATATATATATATATATATATATATAAAACACTTTGTAAACCTTAAGGTGTTATTTATTTTTATTTTTTATTTTTGTATTAAATAACTTTTTATTGACAGAACCTATGCCAGGGTAATTTTTTACAACATTATCCCTTGCACTTACTTCTGTTCCGATTTTTCCCCTCCCTCCCTCCGCCCTCTCCCCAAAGATGGCAAGCAGTCCTATACATGTTAAAATAGATTAAAGTAGATCTTGGATACAATATATGTGTGCAGAACCAAACAGTTTTCTTGTTGCTCAGGGAGAATTGGACTTAGAAGGTATAAATAACCTGGGAAGAAGAACAAAAATGCAAGCAGTTTACATTCATTTCCTAGTGTTCTTTCTTTGGGTGTAGCTGCTTCTGTCCATTTAAGGTGTTATTTAAATGCTAGCTATTATTATTATTATTATTTATCCTGATTTAAGTCAAGTATTAATAAAGTAGCTTAAATTATTCTTGTGGACAAGATAGAGATACAGGGGACTATATAATAAAATAGATTTGGAACTGATTGACAGTCCAGATTCAAATAATAGTCATTAATAGTTCTATCAACTTGAAAGGAAGCCCAAGGACCTATGATTTCATCGGAATAGGAAAGTTTGGGAGAGGTTACTAATGCAGATTTGTTTCTCCTGAAACTGTTCATTTTCCCATTGGTGCAATAGTATTTCATACACTGTGATTTATTTATTCTCCACTTAAATTCACATTTGGGGCTACTATGAAAAGAGACAATATAAGTCTCTCTCTCTCTCTCTCTCTCTCTCTCTCTCTCTCTCTCTTTCTCTCTCTCTGTGTGTGTGTGTGTATGTGTTCTTTTTTTTTGGGGGGGTCTCTTTGAGGTATAGGAAGTACTTAATATTTACCTGTTTATTTGATCTGAATAACAAAGTATTGTCATAATTTAGAGGAAAAAAGCAGAAAATCTTCAAATTCATAGAAAATCACAGAATTTGAAAGTTGGAAGGAACCTTAGTTAGCTAGTCCAATCCATACATGAAAGAAATCCCCATTAAAACATCTAACAAGTGGACATTCAACCTCTGATTGAAGATGTGGAAAGAGAAGGATTCTGCTACTTTTTGAGACAGACTCTTTTAGACAGTTCTAAATTTTAGGAAGGGTCCTCCCCCTCCCCCTGCCAGACATCAAGTCTAAATTAGCTTCTTTGCAGCTTCCACTTGTTTCTGAAGCCAAATACAGCAAGTCTAATCCCTTCTTCATGTAGCTATCCCATCACATCCTTGAAGCCAGGAATCATATCCTCCCATCATATCCTAGCCCAAGTCTGTTCTTTTACTAGCTAAACAAGCCCAGTTCCTTCAAGTGATTGTCATCTGTCAACGATTGGAGGCTTTTCTCAAATCTGATTGACCTCTTATGGACATTCTCTGATTTAGTCTTTCCTAAATACTCCAAATACTCCAAATGAGGTCAGATGAGGGAAGTATTATCAGCTTCCTTTTCCTGGAAGCTATGTCCTTCTTGTCTCAAGTTTCTCCTCCCTCCAATCTATTCTCCTCTAAGTTGCCAAAGTAATTTTTCTTAAAAGAACAACTCATCCCCCTACTCAAACTCCTGGGGCTCCCTAATTACTTCTAGAATCTAATATAAACAGCTATAGACAAGACAAATGGGAAAAAACAGAAGAAAGGCATTGGAATTAGAGGGGGTCTATAGCTTGCGAAGGGCTTTGCATGCCAAACAAAGGATTTTGTTATTTGATTCTGGAGCCACTGGAGCTTATTAAGTTTAGGTTGGTCTCATATTTTATTTCTTTCCATATCTTACAGTGGTCTACTGGTTCACGCACAACTTGCATTGGTTATCCAAGTGCCTAGGAAAGTTATTGCTCTTCATCTCTCACACTTACCTTTCCTAACTTCTTTTAAGACTACTTTATGTAAAAGGATTTCTGTCCCTCCCCTTTCCCTTCTCCTCCCCTTTTCTCTTCCTATCCTTTTCTTCTATTCTCCTTCCCACCTTCCTCCCCTCAATCATGCATATCCATTTAATATGCATTTTATTAATGCATATCCCATAATGCATAACCCCCCCCCCCCAACTTAATAAACTCGATTAGCTCCAGAACTAAAAGATCAAATCCTCTGTTTGGCATTCAAAGCTGCAGACCCCCTTTTTAATGCCAATGCCTTTCTTCTGTTTTTTTTTTTTCTTTCCTGTTTGTCTTATCTAAAGCTTGTTTAGAAATAAGAGTTTTCTTGTCTTTTTCAGTAGACTGTGAGCTCCATGAGAAGAGAGTATATCTTTGGTCTCTTTTGGTATCTCCAAGTGTTTGGCACTTAATAAATGTTTATTGATTGATAATTAAGGAATCTAAGATAGGCAAAGGTTAAATAGTTAATAAGAGGTCACATAGCTAGTAAAGAAGGATTTGAACAAAGATCTTTTAACTCCAGCTTCAGATTTCTGTCCATCGTATTATCTATCTTTCACTCTTAGGAAAATGGTAAGTATCTGAATGTTTTTGTTGTTGTTGTTTTTTGTTTGCTTTTACCTTGTTTAGTGTTACAGCCTAAAGATAAGTAGAAGCTCCCTAGAGATTCCCACTTTTCCATAGATAACACTTACCTCCTGTGATCTCAACCTTATGGGTTTACTGGGAACCACACAATTAACAGGAACGTTTAATTAGAGGATGGGGGTCTCTATTCTGGTTTGTGGCTGTGAAATCAAGTGAAATCCTATTCTCAGCTGGACAAAAGTCTTGGTTTTTTTGCATCTTATTTTTAGTAGGATGATAGTGGTTGGTCTTGACAATAGAGTTATTTCTTCCTAAGTACTGCCTCACATACAAGATTTGTGATGATTTCAAGAAGTATGGTCATAGATGACTAACTCTTAGGCTACTAATAAATGGCTTCCTTGCCTGAAATTTAGCCATTTTTTGTCACTTGGAGTAAGTAGCATGAAAGAATCCTTTTAATTGATGTGAAAATAAAACCAATTCAGAAGGAGGAATTAACTAGTATGGTAGTTACTTCCTTCTGGGAGATCTTGTTTCCTCTTATTTCAATTAGTTATTGTTGCTAAGCATTGAGTTCATTTATTTTTCTTGAAAGAATGCATTAAAATCTAAATTTTGGTGCCTTGAACCAAATCTCTGATAACCGCACCTTAATTTTGGCTCTGCCTAGAACCGTGCCTATGTTTCTCAGTGACAGTCTAACAAAAAGGGAGCCATTAGTTTTGCTATACAGTGGTTCGTGACAAACCCTCTCAAGTTACTTCATTTTCTACAAGTTCTTTCACTCTACAGTTCCTTATTCACAAATTTATTAGAGTCATGGAAATATGGTATTACATATTACAATAAATCAATCTTTTATTTATATTTTTATTTGTTTTAATGTTTTATTTTGTGCTTTATATTTTTATGTTTTTATTTTATGCTTTGTTTATATTTTAATTATTTATCATTTTAAATAAATAAATATTGATTGCCTAATTCAACTTTGAAAGCACTAAAAAGAGTCAACCTATAATTGGGCAATTGTATTTATGAATAGAGCCTTTTCCCCATTCATATTCATGAATAAAATACTTGTGATCTCAATCTTATCAGTTTATTGGTATTAATGGTTAACCATTAATTAACCACATCATTAACCCAAAAGTCACCCAAAGGATTGGGGGGGGGGTCCCAAGGTTTTCTGGTTTGTGTATGTGATATTGAGTGCCTGATCCAGTACTGAGTCCTAGCCACCATTTCTAAGTGGGATAAAGGTCTGAAGTAACAAAAACACGCCCCCATCCCCTCACACAATAATACAAGTGGATTTGTTGCCAAAAAATGATTTCAAACAGTAAATATTTTATTCCAGGTAAGGTAATGCCAAAGATACTAAAGTTAGCTTATTAATGGCTATTGGACTAGGAGAGAATTTGTGTCAACTAATTGAAAAGGAAGACTTAGGGATTTATGTGTTTATTCAGCCAGTCAATATATCTGGAGACCCTTGTGTAAATCCCATAGTGGCCCACAGATGCACAGCCTTCCCCCCAGCTGACAATTCCCGTTAGGAACCAAGTACCCTTGTACTTCGTGGCATGGGGCCCTCCACTGTCCCCCTTGCAGGAATCCTTGGTTCCATTCAGGAAGCCTGCACAGAACATGTTCTCAGTAATTTCAGGAGTTTGGGATGTTTTCTTTATTTCCTGGAGACAGTCCTGGGTCCTTACCCGGGGTACTTCGATCCTCATGAGCTCTAAAGATGTGGCCCCCCCGTCCAGGAGCCGGCCCCAGCCAGTCACTGAGGAAAACTTGATAAGGGCCAGTTGGTTCTCAGAGAATCTCCTCTCAGGCAAGCAGAGGGGGACCACATAGTCTGTGAAGTTTACGGACTTCTGTAGACGTATTAGGGCAATATCATGGTTGGTTTTTGATCGAATGTACTGCTCGTGAATAATAATTTTAGCAACTTGACTCTCTTGTTCTGTTCCTTCTTCTTTGTTTATTTCATGCTTACCTGGGAGAGAATAAAGTGACCGCTGTAGCATCCTCATGACTTTCTCTGCCAGAAGTCTCTGTTTCTATAGCTTGACACATTCCTTACTTAAATAGGTTTTAGACAGTGGATGAATTGGAAAGGATCTCTTTCAAGAACATTAGAACAATTTCATATATTCTCTTCTGGGAAAAAGTTGCAGATACCTTTGTATGATTAGTTAATCAAATTCCCTCTCCCTCAAAATCGTTTTGTGTTTATTTCTAGAACTAAGTAAGCATTTTATGTTTTATATGATTGCATATAAATAACCTAGACCAAATCAAATCCCTTTGAGGAAGAAGGAAGAGAGAAAATTTTGGAATTCAAAATTTTATAAAAATGAATGTTAAAATTGTCTTTATAAGTAATTAGAAAAATACTATTTAAAATGTTTGTTGAATTGGATTTGTATATATTTTGCATAAAATTATATGCTCAGAGGTTGTGGTATACCGGGGAGAGAGCTGGAACCAGGAAGGCCTAGATTTATGCCCTGCCTCAGATATGTACTGAATGTATGACTGAGCAAGTCATTAGATATCTCAGTGTTCTAGGCACTATAAGTTTGCAGAGAAGGTGCTGACCTACACTGACAGGAAGTCCTCACTAACCTAAAAAATCACAGGCCTATTTCCTATCCACCCATCCCTATTCTTAACCTTATAACTACATATATATGTATACAAATATCTTATTTATATATATATATATATATATATATATATATGCACACAAAAATCATTTTTACTCAATCGAATATTTTTTTCTATCTGCCTAACTGTATTCTGGGCCTTTTTATATGCAGTTACAGTCAGCAGAAAGCTCACAAGAGAATTTTGGTATACTCTTTTTAAAAAAATTAATCAAATAATATTAATTTATTTTTAAAATTTTCAGTTCTAGATTTTGTCTTTCAACCATTCCCTTATCCCTGCCCCCTACCAGTTCAGAAAGCAAAAAATAAAAAAAAAAAAACATTTGGCTCACTCTTTAGATGCAAAGTAGACAGATTTTGTCTTCAAGCCTTTCTACGTGTTTCTTTCTGGGTAATCTAATGAGCTGATCTGTGCTAATAGGATTTTACTTCTATAATTTAAAAATATACTTTATATTTTATATGTTTATAAAATATATATGTATATTATTACATGCATATATATATACAATTGTTTATATAAATAAATTATGTATAGGATGTACATATATAAATGTACCCATATATGCATGTGTATATGTTGTGTGTATATATATGCACATATATATATATTAGTATGTATATACACATATGCCTACATATTCTATGTATTCACTTTAGTGGTAACCTTTTGGAGACAATGCCTTTTTTAATCTAATTAATTAATTAGAAAGAGGAAAAGAAAAATTATGAAAATTTTTGGGTACAGACAATATCTTTAAGTAGTTTTGAAGCCATAGATGGTGGCTCTGCTATTGATCTGCCCATTTTTATATATTTTTGCCCAAATGATCTTCAAAGTTCTGTTAGTAGCAAAAAGGAAGGAAAATTATTCTTAAGGGAGTGAATCTTTTTACTCCTCTTTTGAAAGCTTATCATATGATCAATTCTGATGGACCTGGCCATCTTCAGCAATGAGATGAACTAAATCGGTTCCAATGGAGCAGGAATGAACTGAATCAGCTACGCCCAGCGAAAGAACTCTGGGACATGACTATGAACCACTACATAGAATTCCCAATCCCTCTATTTTTGTCCATCCGCATTTTTTATTTCCTTCACAGGCTAATTGGACACTATTTCAGAGTCTGATTCTTTTAGAACAGCAAAATAACTGTATAGTTAGCAATATATATATATATTTGCAAAATATAGCAAAATAACGTGTAAAAAAAAAGCTTATCATACTATTGTGCTATAAGAAATAACAAGCAGGATAGTTTTAGAAAACCTGGCAAGGCAAAGTTAAGTGAAAAGAACCAGGAAAATATTGTACACATAACAGTAATATTGCACAAGAATCAAATGTGAATGACAGCTATTCTCAGCAATATAATTAATGATCTAAGATAATTTTAAAGGATTTTGATGAAAATCAACCTCCAGAGAAAGAATTGATGGAGTCTGTATGCAAATTGAAACATACTTTAAAAAAAAATTCTTAAATTGTTTTTTTTTTCCTTTTTTGGTTTGTGTTTTCTTTTGCAACATGACTATTATGGATATGTTTTGCATTACTGCACATGTATAGTTATTGTTGTATCATTTTCAGTTATGTCCAGCTCTTAGGGATCCCATTTGGGGTTTACTTGGCAAAAATACTGGAATGGGTTGTCATTTACTTCTCCGGCTTATTTCATAGTTGAGGAATCAAAGCAAATAGGGTTAAGTGATTTGCCCAGGGTCATATACCTTGTAAATACCTGAGGCTAAATTTGAACTCAAGATGAGCTTCCTATCTTCAGGCCTAGCACTCTCTCCACCTAGGTGGCAGTCAGAGGGGCCTAATTTCCATAAAAATTCAGCTGGCAGTCTAAACTCTAGAAGTCCTTACAGGGGCTGATGTAGCAATAATAGCTGCAATATAAATTTCCAGGCAGCTTCAGACCAGTATGAAAGCAACTAGAATCTCTGGCCTTCCAACTTGCTTGCTTTGACATCCTGACTTTATCTCCTGGCATCCCTAAACCCTATACCTAAGGCCTCTTGGACTTGCACTTCAAATCACTTAATGCTACATCACCTTTGTCAATGAATAAACTAGTTCACTTCTTAGAGGTACTAAGTGGAGATCTGTTCCAGTTATTGCATAAAACATTGCAGGGAAATCCTATATAAATTCCAAGCATCCCAATTTCTTATCTATAAAATGGGGCTATTATTACTTATCTGCTTCATTAGAATGCTGTGATAGATGTGATATTCTTTGTGTATAGTTAATTATGTCAAGAAAATTAAAAGTCTTATTGCTGACAATTAGAACTATGTTGATTCTACTTCTAATCCCCTCTCTCTGATTCCTAAAAAAGGCAGCAAGAGATGGACAGTTCTACTACCTAATCATATGTTTATAAGGTAAATGCCACTATGCTATAATTATCACTAAAAGTGAATTGTGTACACAATCCTATTTGTTACAGCAAACTAAAAATTAATTGTAATTTAAGATTTTAAACAAAGATCAAAGAAAAATAAAGGAAATACCTACCAAGAACCACTGTTATGCTTCCCCCAAAACGATATAATTTATCAAAGCAGTGAGCTGCAGAGACAACCCAGGTATCAGTAAGCAGAGTGCCACCACACAGCAATTCATTTTTCAGCAATATCAGAGCCTGCTCAAAGACCAAAAAAATTTTTTTTAATTGCATCATTTTTTTTCTTACCTAGAAATCTCTAGAATGCTCTTAGAGTTTATTAGCTTTTTTAAAATGGAAAAAATGGGACTTGATTGGTATGGCTGTCCCATCAATCTCTATTTTGTCCAAATTCTGTACAGCACACTTTAATTTAGCATCAACCCTGCCACAAGCAACAGATCTTTCTCAGAATTAAAGAATAGTCTTCTGGAAATACATGTTGGCAGTAAACAATAAAAGCAAACTGTGAAAGAAGGGAAGCCTAGGATGTCTGGCTAGCCAGGGATAGCTTTCATTTAGAAGGAGGTAGAAAATGATGTCAAGGACAACTTTTGGAAGTGTGGGGAAAAGTCTTCATCACACAGTAAGTATTATTTTAACTAGTAGAGATAATAGAGGGATCAGCAGCAGATCTGCAAAAAGATTTGACATGCTCCTAAATTGGTTCAAAAACTCATTGATTCAGAGCTTGATCCCGAAATGAATTTTCTTTGGACTTAGTAGTAATAAATCTTTCACAAAGCTGAGCATAAAATGCACATATGGGATCATTCTGATGGAGAATGTAGACAAAGGTGAACAGAAATGTGTTGCCCATGCTGAAGTCTTACAGTGTTTTTGAAAGAATACTAGATTGGGAATCAGATGAGAAAGGTTTAAATTCTAGCTCTTGACACTTTGTACATGCCTGAGCTTGAACAATACACTTGGCTTCCATGGGCCTCAATTACCTTTTCTGAAAAAAAAAGAAGGCATCGAACTAAAAAATTCTAAAGTTTCTTCTAGCTATAAATCTATGCCATAGAAGGCCAGAAGGAGGCAATAAAGGTAATGAAAGGAACCTTCAATTGGGGCAGAGCCAAAGACTGTCTTGATGGTGATTGATATAACAAGCAACAATTTTTTACATGGTTTATCTCAAATTATAAGATGTAATGGAGATATAGTAATACTTATTTTGATGCTCAACTGAGATGAAAAATTACATTAAGATGAGACAAATTGGTTCTTTGAATCTAAACTCATTTTCTTGTCGCTATGGACACTTGATCAAAGGGTTCTTTTTGAGGGTGACATAAAGGCTTCATTTTTTGTCCAGTGTGAGAAGGATTAGAAAAAAGACAAGTTCAAGATCAGTACAGATGTCCAAAATGCAGGCATTAGAATGAATTTGATTTTGAGATAAAAAAGAATCTATAGTAAATTATGCCTCATTTGAAGAAGGGGGTATTTTTAACTTTTAAAAATAATTTTATATATTTCCCAGTTACAAATAAGGACAATTTTAAATATTCATTTAAAAATTTAAATTGAAAAATAAATTTTATTATTAAAATTTTTAAAAATAGATTTTAATTTAATTCTTTCCCCTCCTTTCTCACAGAGTAAGCAGTTTGACATAGGTTATATGCAGTCATGTAAAAATACTTCCATATTAGTTATTTTGGGAAAGAAGAATGACCCATTTTCTAAGAAAAGAGAAAAATGGAATACCCTTTTCAATAGTGATTACTTTGCAACACCCCAACTTTTCTCAGTTCTGGTTTGTCACCCCAGAAAATCCCCCTGTTTTCAAGAGGTATCTTTAAATTCTCCAATTCTTAATTTTAATCACTTTCATCTCAAATATTTGCCATCTAGAATTTTTAGGAGAAGAGAATGTGGTATCACAAAATCAAGTAGGGAAATGTCATTAGGATCACACAAGTATGAGAACCATTCAATAAGGCAGAGAGAAGCTGGGAAGTTGTCTGAACTCTCCCCAGTTCCCCAAGGAAACAACATTAAATCAAGCCTGCAAAAGAATTTTAGAGTGGTAGAGTCCACCAAAAGACAGAGAAAAACTATTTCCCAACCCAAGATAAGACTTTAGGAAATATCTGTCTCACTTGGGTAAAAGGGAAGTGCAGCCCAATACAGGCAATGTCCAGGCAAATGGAAGGCTCTTAGCCACAACACAGATCAACACACAAGATTCCCTTGTCCTGGTTCAACTAGGCCAATTGTGAGACCTCTAGTCCCAGTACAAGCAAACAAACTGCCAATTCTAGAACTCAGGGCACAACAGGAGTGACTAGGCTAGACTGCCCTACTGAAGTAAACAAGTTGCCAGTCCCAGAGGACCTAGTGCAGAAAGCCAGTGACCAAACAAACCCCTGACCCCCAGTGCAAGAAAGTTTGGGACTGTGTCCTCTGTATCCAGAAACAGAGCTTAACTTAAAAAAAGAGCCCCGACCATAAAAATCTACTATGACAGAAAACAAAACAAAAATTCCAAAGAGAACATCACTATCAAATTTTTTACATTTGAAGCTGTAAAGGGAAATATTAATTGGTATCAAGTTCAAAAAGTCCTTTTGGAAGAGCTCAAAGAATAATTTAAAAAATCAAGTAAGAGAAGTTAAAGAAAAATTGGGAAAAGAAATGAGTTATGCAAAAGAATTTTAAAAAAAGAATCAACAGCTTGAAAAAGAAATCCCAAAAAGCAAATGAAGAAAATAACTCCTTAAAAAATAGAATTGGCCAAATGGGAAAAAATCCACTGAAGAAAACAATTCTTTTAAAAGTAGAATTGGCCAAATTGAAAAGGAGGTATGAAAGTTAATTGAAAAAACAAAAGAGTTCCTTAAAAATTTGGATTAGGCAAGTTCGCGCTAATGACCTTATGAGTCCTTGAGAATCAGTTGAACAAAACCATAAAAATAAAAAAATTACTATGTCCATTCAATTTTCTCCAGAGTTCTTTCATATCTAAATTTTCTAATCCTTATCTTCTTGTTTATTTTATCTAGCTCTGAGAGAGGGAGGTTGGGATCCCTCTCACTAGTATAGTTTTGCTGTCTATTTCTTTCTGCAACTCAGTTAACTTCTCTTAAGAATTTGGATGTTGTGTCACTTGGCACATATATGTTTAGTATTGATATTATTTCATTATCTATGGTATCTTTTAGCAAGATGTAGTTTCCTTCCTTAAATTAGATCTATTTCTGCTTTTGCTTTGTCTGAGATCAGGATTTGTACCCCTGATTTTTTTTTTTTTTTTTTTTTTTTTTTACTGCTGCTGAAGCTTGTAGAATTCAGATTTTTAATTCACTCTGTTATCGACTTCCATTTTATGAGAGAACTCATTCCATTCACAATTATTATTACTCAGTGTGTATTCACCTCCAATATATTTTCCCCATTTATACTGTTATCTTTACTTCTTTCATCCTATTTCTCATCACCAGTGTTTTGCTTCTGATCTCTGCTTTTCTCAATCTGCCCTCCCTTCTATCAGTACTCTTCTTTTTTTTCTCCTTTCCCTCCTCTGATTGGGACTATAAATGGGAATATAAAGGAATATACCTTTTCTCACCAGCACATGTACCTACACAAAAATTTATAATTAAATGCAGAAAGGCAGAAATATTTACTGTATCATTTTCAGATCATGATGCAATAAAAATTGCACGTAATAAGGGGTAGTGGAAAGATAGATTAAAAATTGGAAATTGATCTAAAGCTAAAGAATGAGTGGGAAACAACAAATCAAAGAAAATCAATAATTTCATCCTAGAGAATGACAATAATGAAACAACATGCCAAAATTTTATGGGATGCAGTGAAAGCAGTTTTTATGGGAAATTTTATATCTCTAAATGCTTATATTAATAAAATAGAGAAAGAACAAATCAATAAACTGGGAATACAGTTAAAAAGCTTGAAAAAGAACAAATTAAAAATCTCCAATTAAAAACCAAATTAGAAACTCTGAAAATCAAAGGAGAGATAATAAAATTAAAAGAAAAACCATTGAACTAATAAGTAAAACTAAGAGTTGATTTTATGGGGAAAAACAAACCAATAAAATGGATAAATCTTTGATTAATTTGATTAAAAAGAAAGAAGAAAACAAAATTGCCAATATCAAAAATAATAAGGGTAAATTCACCACCAATGAAAAGGAAATTAAAGGAATAATTAGGAGCTATTTTAATAAATCTGATAATCTGAGTTAAATGGATGATTATTTATAAAATATAAATTGGCCAGATTAACAGAAGAATTAAATATTTAGCCCCATTAAAAAAAGAAATTGAAAAAAAAAAGAAAAGAAAAAGAAACTAAAAAAGCTATTAATGAACTCCCTAAGGAAAATTCTGCAGGGCTAGATATATTTATAAATGAATCTACCAAACATTTAAAGAAAAATTAATTCCAATACTATATAAACCATTTGAAAAAATAGTTGAAGGAATCCTACCAAGTTCCTTTTCCTAAACCAGGAAAAGAAAAACAGAGAGAAAATGACAGACCAATTTCCCCAATGAATTATCATTGCAAACATTTTAACTAAAATATTAGCAAAGAGATTACAACAATTTATCATCAGGACAACACACATGAGTGAGTTGGATTTATGCCAGGATTTCAGGGCTGGTTTAATATTAAGAAATCTATCAGTATAATTGATCCTATCAATAATGAAACCAGCTGAAATCATATGATTATCTCAACAGATGCAGAAAAGCTTTTTGGCAAAATATAGTATTTATTCCTATTAAAAACCCTAGAAAGGATAGGAATAAATGGAGTTTTCCTTAAAATGATAAATAGTATCCATCTAAAACCACCAGCAAGTATTAACTATAATGGATATAAACTAGAAACCTTCCCAGTAACATCAGGGGTGAAATAAGAATGCCCATTGTCACCATTATTTCTTAACATTGTACTAGAAATATTAGCTTTAGCAATAAAAGGAGAAAAAGAAATTGAAGGAATTAGAATAGGCAATGAGGAAATAAAACTCACTCTTTGCAAATGATATGGTATACTTAAAGAATCCTAGAGAATCAATTAAGAGACTATTTGAAATAATGAACAACTTAGGAAAACTACAGGATAAAAAATAAAGTTAGATTTAAACATTTGGAAGAATATAGATTGCTCAAGGGTAGGTCAAGCTAATAACAAAAACTTCTGGAAAAACAGTAAGACAGAAACTAAACATAGTCTAGCATCTCACAATGTATATAAAAATAAGGTCAAAATGGGTACATGATTTAGAATAAAAGGTGGTACCATAAGCAAATTAGGAGAGCAAAGAATAGTTTACCTGTCAGATATATGGAAATGGAAAGAATCTATGACCAAACAAGAGATGAGAACATTATGAAATACAAAATGGATAATTTTGTTTATATTAAATTAAAAAAAAGGTTTTGCACAAACAAAACCAATCAAGATTAAAAGGAAAGCAGAAAAATGACAAACAATCTTTACATCAAGTATCTCTGGCCTCATTTCTCAAATATATAGAGAAGTGAGACAAATTTATAAGAATACTAGTCATTCCCCAATGGACAAATGGTTAAAGGAGATGAACAGGCAGTTTTTAGATGAAGAAATTAAAGCTCTCTATAGTCATATGAAAGAATGCTTTAAATCATTATTGGTTAAAGAAATGAAAATTAAAACAGTTCTGAGGCGTCATTTTATACCTATCAGATTTCCCAATATGACAGAAAGGGAAAATGATAAATGTCTTAGATGTGAGAAAATTGGGACACTAATGCATTGTTGGGGGAGTTGTGAACTAATCCAACCATTCTGGAGAGCAATTTGGAACCATGCTCCAAAGGTAATCAAACTGTGTATACCCTTTGATTTAGCAATAGCGTTGTTAGGTCTGTATCCCAAAAATATCATAAAAGGGAAAATGACCTACATGTACAAAAATATAGTGGTTTTCTTTGGAGATGGCAAAGAATTGGGAATTGGAGAATGGCTGAATAATATTTGAATGTAATGGAATACTACTATGCTGTGAGAAATGATGAGCAAGCAGATTTCAAAAAGACATATGTGAACTGATGCTGAATAAAGTGAGCAGAACCAGAATATTGAACACAGTAACAGTAAGATTGTGTGATGATCATTCATGATTAACTTAGTTCTTTCTCAGCAGTACAGAGATCCAAGACAATTCCAAAGGACTTATGTTGGAAAATGATATTCAGAGAAAGAAGTATGAAGTCTAAATGAAGACTGAAGCATATTATTTTTATTTGTTTTTGTTTTTTATTGCTTTTTCCTTTTTTGTCTTCTTTCACAACATGGAAATATGTTTAACATAATTGTACATATATAACTTGTAACAGATTGCTAACTGCCTTGGGAAGTGGGAAGAAGGGAAGGAGAAAAAAATGGAATTTAAAATCTTATAAAAAAGAATGTTGAAAGCTATCTTTACATATAATTGGGGAAAAACAACTATTTCCAAAAAAAGAGAGAGAACCATGAACAAAGAGTTCAAACATGCAGTTGAACATTTGTTAGATAACAAACATTATTAAGGGGTCACTGGGTGCTGTCTTTTTATAAGGCCACTCTTGTCTTGAAAGAAGACCAAAGGGAGGCTTCTGAGAAGATGATGGAGTAGGTTGGTAAATTTAAAGCTTTCCCAATTTCTCCCACAAACAGAATAAATTTGCACTTCAGGGCAAACATAGATTAGTGAAAAATTAAGAAGACCTGGGCTAGAAGAGAGTCCTCTTGATACAACCCTGGAAGATAAAATCTAGGGTCAGGATTAGCCTATGTTAATTGCAAGCACTGCTGGGCTTGCTGCACAGAAACACCAAAAGGGGAACCCTGGGGCTAGCTGAGTGTGGTTGGAGTCTCAGCAGGAACCACAGAAACTTTTACCTCCCTGACTGTTTGTGGAATCCAGGTCTAATCTAGGAATATTGAGGGAACTTTGGCTGATTAGGATCACCAGGTCCAGCTGTGCTGCTGAGACTAGTCCCTGGGTGAGAAGGAACCAGCATACCTGTGAGTGCAGGGTAAGTGGGGCGGAGATGCTGCAGGTACTTGCTGGAAGGTGGAGCTCGTGATTTGGGGCTCCTGGTCAGAGGAAAGAGCTGAAGTGAAGCCAGAGACACTATCCCTTCCATCCCAGGATCAGAGGGGTTTACACTAATACCTTTTATTTTAAAAATAAACCAGTAAAAAAGGAAGAAGTCCACCATAGAAACATATTATGGGAATAGGAAAGACTGGGATTCATCTTCAGAGGGGGACACTGAAGTAAAAAAAGCTTCTACCCCAAAGAATGTGAAATGTCTCCCTGTGCTGAGAGAATTTATAGAAGAACTCAAAAGAAGAATTTAAAAATCAAATGAGAAACATTGAAGAAAAATTAAAAATGAATAAATAAATGAAAGAAAAGCAAGAAGATTAAAAAATGTTAACTAGAAAAGGAGATACAGAGTCTCAAAGATGAAAATAACTCTTTGAAAATTAGAATTGGGCAAAGGGAAGCCAATGAAGCTATGAGAGACCAAGAAATAACAAAACAGATTATAAAGAATAAAAAAAAATGCAATATGATGTGAAATATCTTATAAGAAAAATGACAAATTTGAAGAACAGATCAAGAAGAGAAAATTTAAGAATAATTGGACTGCCTGAAAGTTGTGACCAAAAAAAGAACCTTGACACAATAATGAAAGAAATAATCCAAGAAAATTGTCCTGGAGTAAACATGAGGGGAGAGTAGAAAGAAAAAATCCACTGATCACCACCTCAATGAGATCCTTTGTGGAAAACACATCAATGGATCAATTAAGTGTTTTTTCATGAGATATTTATAGTATATGTTTAAGGTTGATATCAACAATAGGACAGCTCAAAAGAAAGATTGGGGCAGAATTAAGGTCAAAATAGTAATTATGTCATACAAATGAGGTACAGAGGAAGAAAAGTCACAGAGGCATTAGAGGGGAAAAGAAGGCTTGTGGTTCCCACTCACATTGGGAATGGGTTAATTAGACAACAGTACATATGTACTATGAAGAGCATAGCACCTTCCAAAATTTATAAAGAAATAAGGGGGGGAGAGATGGGCAGAAAGGGAAACAAAGGGAAAGGGAAGAAGACAAGGGATGGATCCATGGATGGGAGGAGGTTAAGTCAAGGCAAGCTAGGAGAATGACTCATCCCTGAATAAAATGCCTGATTTTTATCATGGGACTGGGATCATGGACTTATGCAAAAGGATATAGAGTTGGAATGATGGAGAAAGAAATTTATTTACTTTGTGTCAAAAAACCCTGATTAATCAAACACTACAGAATCTATAAAAAGGGCTTGCAATGAGGGATGATGTCTTAGATCAAGGAACAAATCTTGGATTAAATTAGTGATCTCACCTGCCATGGACATTCTCCTTTAGGACATGCATAACCACCTACAATTCTGCCTTCAGGAATACTTTTATTTCTCTTTTCCAAAACTGGCATTCTTCCACAGGGATAGTCAACTGTTTGAAACAATGAAGCAATGGCAAACTGTACTTTAATTGTATGGAATAGAGGAATATGATGTTACATATTGTATTGGCAAGAGGCAGCACAATATAGCATAGTGGGAATAGCATTGAATTTAGAAATGGGTGGTAAGACTCCATTTTGTCTTCACTACTCAGAAACTGCATAATCCTGAATTCAAATCTCAACACTTCTCTTCCTGTGGTCAGAAATTTAGCTAACACCCAGTCCTAGCCCTTCATTTTAAATATAAGGAAATTGAGGTCCAGTGTAATTGTTAATTTACCCAGTCACATTTATTGTTATTCAGTAATTTTGAGTCATATCTAACTTTTTGTGACCTCTTTTGAAGGATTTTTTTTGGCAAAGTTAATGAAGGGGCTTGCCATTTCCTTCTCTACCGAGGCAAGAAATGACCTACCCAGTATTACACAACAAGCAAGTGTCTGAGGCTGGATTTGAACCCAGGAAGATGAGTCTTCCTGATTCCAGGCCCATCATTCTATCCATTATGCCACCTAACTGCCCCATGTAATTAAGTACAATAAGCAAAAAGAATAAGGAACATTTTATTTGTTGTTTTGGAATCCTGAAGTCTTCAATTTACATCTCTTGATTTGGAAGTACAGATTATCACTGATTTTTTCCCTCTAATAGAATAAATGAAAAACATTCATGATGCCCTTACTATACTAAGATTGGGATTACAAATATAAAAGTTAAAACAATCCTTGACCTCAGGGATATTATGTATATTTTAATTTTATTTATATTTTGCTGAGGCAATTGGGGTTAAGACTTGCTCAGGGTCACACAGCTAGGAAGTATTAAGTGTCTGAGGCCACATTTGAACTCAGGTCTTCCTGACTTCAGGGCTGGTGCTCTATTCATTACACCATTTAGCTGCCCCAAGGATATTATATTTTAATGAAGCAATCTCTTCTCTTCTCTCTCTCTCTTTTTTTCTCTCTCTCTTTGCTTTGGGTTTGCAGGGATGGTGAACCTAGGGAAGCAGAAGGAAAGAACTATTTCCTCTATTGCGCTTGAGGAAAGAGCAACAGGTGATGGCACCAAGGATTTATAGAGAGAGTAGTAGAAAGATACAGAGATGTTCCTGTGGTATCACTCCTGTTGGAGCCAGGAGCTGGCTATGTTCTGATAGCTTTGGCAGATGCAATGCTAGAAATGTATTGGGATCACTGTTGAATTTTTTAGTAGAACCAAACCAGGGGTAAGACGTGGTCTTGAGAAACCAATAAGGACAGATGGTTGGAGTGCTCCTCTCTAATCTCTGGGCCCTAACATTTTTTTTCCTACAAAAACTATTCCTTTTTTACCTAAGAAAGCAATGCTTGCAACTTTGATAAAACATCCTTAAATTATGCAGAAATCTGAGAATTGCACAATATTTGATACAGATAATCACTAGTATAATAAAATTATATTGCTATTCTGATGGATTGGTTTGCCCTTTCACCTTATCAGTGAAGGTCTATAAGTGATTTGTGTTCTGAATCTGTTATGTGGAACTTAGAATGTTAGATGAGCAGGCTAGCCACATTTAATCTACCAAAATGCCAACTTAACCTTTAACGTAATTGAAATGCTAATTCTAATTTTTATAGCATGTCATAATTATTCATAGAAAATTATAATACCACTTCTAGCTAGCATTATAGGGATTGCAAAGCATTGTGTGTATGTGTGTGTATACATTTTTTTATATATAAAATCTCATTTGATCCTCATAGCAACCTTTTCTGTAAAGTAAGTGCTATTTTTATCTCAATATGTTAGATAAGGAAACTGAAGCTGGGAGAAGTTAAACGTCTTGCTTCAGGTCACTCAGCTAGTAAACATCAGAGGTGGGATTTGAATTTGGGTCTCTCTGATGTCAAATCTAACACTTCACTTTGCCACCTAACTGCTGACTCCTGCCTTGGTACTACTGAGACCCAATTCTGCGGAGTTGAACCTCTGGCTTTTTTTATTTGGGATAGAGGAAGCAAAAAGCGTGGGTGATGACTTGACAAGTGGGGTACTCTCATGGCATCACAATAGGTGGAAAATTGACTCTGAGGGAATCATTTAATTTCCTATTACTATAGTTATTTTTACTATTACTGTGTTACTACACAGCAGAGGTGTTCAGGAAGCTGGGCTTCCTGTGGTGATAGGATAGGTCAGACATCAAGAAGGCATCACAGCTGTTTATTTATCAACCTCAAAAGTCCAGTCATTCTAAATTCCAAATTTCAAGCAAGACAAAGGAACTGAGAGGTAGTCCAGCCTCACAGGTGGAAGGTCCTGGATTCAAATCTTGATTACCTGATCCTGAATAGTCACTTAATATCTCATGCCCCTAGGCAACTCTCTAAAATTACCTCATTTATTGACAGCTTTAGCTCCCTTTCAGATTTTCAGTCCCAAAGACCGTTCCCAGGTTCTAATAGAAAAAAGCAGCAAGCGATCTGCTCTTAAGGGGAATGTGACTAGGTGAAGGGATGACGGGCAGAAATAACGCTCTGAGGAAGCTGAAAATAGATTCGTACCTACTGGATTGCAGGTTACTCCATCTGGAGCCAGAGCATAGCCCCGCTCACAGTAGCAGCGGCGTATGGTTTCAGAGTTGTCACTGCAGTACTGGTTACAGCCCCCATTGTCAAAGTCACAGATGAGTTGGCTGGCTTTGCCTGAGAACATGAAGGGAATATATAAGTTCAGAACATCACTTTGGGTCAAAGAGAAGCAATCTTGGTCGCTTCTAAAGCTTTTATGGCAAAAGGTACATGGATTTCCTTTTAGGGAACTGATTTATTGTTATTATCCCCTGAGAATTTGTGGACTCCAACCAGGGATATGCTGGAGCCAGTTCACAGCTGGTCAAGAGCTGGCTGTTAAATTTTCAATGTGAGCAATGATTATCTCAGAGAATAGCAAAGTCTACTCATTGGGACATAATTTATTGGTTTATTTGTTTAGACTTAAAAAGTAAAGGATGAAATGTTAATAATGCCAGCTAAACTTGGCACACAAGGTGTGTCTTGTATCTGTTCTTTCCACTCCACCCCTTCCACCAAATGTTAAACATTTACAAACACAACTATTTGCAACTGTTTGGACTGATGAAGCCCAGGTAAGATCCAGACATATGTTAAGTTGACTAGAAAGAGATCAAAATATTTCCCTAGCCATGGGAACACAGCTGGAAAGGGCTGTTAAGGTGGGGAACCAGCTCAGTGTGCTATATATACAAGAACCTCTCCAACAGGTAGATGATTCCAAATCTGAATGTTCTGGTTTGACTGAGGGATTCAAGATTCTCTAGAAAAGATTGCTTATACAGCTATCCCTTCTACATCACAACTTTCCCCATTTGTGGTTTTGATATTATGGGTTGGCAAGAGAAATTAAATGGGAATTTTGGAAAGTTTTGTGGAGCTACAGATGATATGCAATGGCCAGCAGATGACAGAACCTATGACAAAACTTAACCCAAATTTTACAATAAGTACTATAAATATGCTATAAAACAAGAAAAAAATCAGACTTCTTCTCTGGTTCAAAGAGAGGGTCAAGAAATTTTATGTGGATTGTTTAGATTGTGGGAGGGGTGCTGTACACCTCACAATGTGGAAAGGATAACTGTACAGAAAAGAGGTCTTTGATTTATCCAGATATAATGATCTACAATAATGTCTTTTCCCCGTGATAATAATAATACTATTAATAATAATAGTTGATGCTTATTTAGTACTTTAGATACCTCATTTGATCCTTATAACCAGTTACATATTACAATTAAAAGATTCAAATCCAAGTCTCTAGTTCTTAAGTCAAAGCCTCTTTCTCTGCTATACCTCAGTGTTTTGACAAGAACAAATGGGAAACAATTGTTTGCTTTAGCTTTGGCATCTCAGAAGAGGAAATTCCTTTCCCCATCTGGCAGAGTCTTTATCCTGTCCATGTCTTATAATGGTCACTGTCTAAAAGCAACCTTCTAAGGGACAGTATATGGTAGTAATGCCTGTAAATAAGGAAAAGCATACTATGGTACACTTCTAGAGGAGACAATGGTTTAGGGTAATAATGCCTGACTTATTTCACAGTTCCTGCCCTCAAACTCCATAAGGCACAAGCATATGTAGGTCTGGAAGTTCTCAACACAGGTTCCTCCATTCTGGCAGGGATTTGAAGCACACTGGTTTTCATCTGTAGAAACAGGGAGCATGAGAGAATTCGTTAAGAAGGAGGTTGTAGATAAGAGAGAGATGTAAGACATAAAGACATTCCATTGACCAACTTACCAGTGTATTGAATCCAAAAATGTTTCTGAGAAAAGAAGAGAAGATACCTTGTAAGGGAGAGGTCCACTGGATATTAAATATTCATCATTTTTACATAGAGAAATGCTTAGTCTGGCAACATAAGAATTTTTGTTCACACTGGCTGCCATAGAGATTTAGGTATAATTTTTGACACATTAATAATTTTTTCTGGCTCAGAGAGATGGAAACAAGGGGTGTTGTGTATGTGTGGGGGTGTGTACACATGTGTATAAAGTATATTGCTTCCCAGAGGGTAAGTGGACAATTTATCTTCTATTTTAGTAGACTATAATCTCCTTGAGAATAAGAACTGTATGTTATTCACCTTCATAGATATACAGTCTAAGTGCACAGTACCTTCTACAGAGTAGGCACTTAATAATGATTTATCAAATTGATTTGAATGCTCCTCTCGAGTCCTTGTTGTCTATTAGAGAAGACATGAAAGAGAAAGACTGGATAGTCTTAATTCTGTCTCTAGGGAGTTGGGAGATATTGATGTTTGTCAATCTCACCTATAAACCCAGAATAAAAAATCTGCCTTCTCTATCCCATAGAATTACTAAATGTATCACAGAATACCAGAATCTTGGACTCAAAGGAATCTTAGAGATTACTTACTCTATGCCTGCTCAATGTATGGATTCTGTTTATTCCCTTAAATTAAACAAAAAAACCTCACTATCATACCAAGCATCTCATTCCATTTTGTAATAGCTCCAATTATTAAGAAAAATTCTCTCATATTGAACCCAAATTTACCTTCTAATAACTTTCAACTATTGGTTCTAGTTCTTCTGAGTCAATAGGAATAGCAAAGCTACTAATGAGATCATAGACATAAAAATATTGCATATGGATATATGGAAGACTATTACATAAAAGCCTTGAAAAGGAAACTATTTCTTTCCTTTATAGAATCACTATATATATGAATGAACTAGGTATAACATAAAGCACAGCTGTTGAAGAAACAAATCTAAAATGAATCTACAATAAGGATAATAAGAAACAAGACTATTGATTTCTTTTTTTTTAAATAGCTTTTTATTGACAGAACCCATACAAGGGTAATTTTTTACATTATCCCTTGCACTCACGTCTGTTCCGATTTTTCCCCTCCTTCCCTCCACCTCCTCCCAGATGGCAAGCAGTCCTATATATGTTAACTATAAGACTATTGATTTCAAATTAATACATTTTCTTTAAAAACATTTCTTAATGTCATTTTTTATGTGTTTATTTTGCCAGGATCATCATGATCACTTATGGATATGATTCAACAGATAATGACATGCTAACATTTAGGAGATTCCCATATGTATATTAAAGAATAACTAATATCTCCTGGCTATATGACCCTGGGCAAGTTACTTAACTCCAATAGCCTCAGCAAAAAAAAAAAAAATAACTAAGAGAAAGTCTGCTGACCCATTATAAACATGTATTATAATTTGTATTAGTATTAGTACAAGATATAACTCTTTAAAAATAATCTATTTTACCATTACAAAAAGGATACCAAACTATAGATAGCTACTAACTTTTTTAGCAAGCAAAGAGAAAGATTTCTGAAATTTGTCTAAAGATGACAAATGCTAAATAAACTCCCAACATTTATACCCATCTTCTAAATAGGGAGTTGGGGATTAACCGATTATGAAGTTACTACATCTTGCTACTGGATCCCATAGGATTACTCTCTCTCTCCATCAAACACCAAATAAAAGGTTTATTTTCCCTGAGGGACAAAGATACATTCTAAAATGTAAATATCTCTGTTAGAAAAAAATAATAGAAAATAGTTTTGAAAATTTGTAAATAATGGTAAAAATTCCTCATAAAATTCTACCGAAGAGAAGTCCCCTGGGTTTGGTCTACTTCTAAGGCTGGGAAATTCTGGACACTCCAGGTTCCTTCTCATCATTACTTATCGTAATTGAATTTTAAAACTAAGCAAAACAGAAAAGCAGGAAAAAAGCCAAAAAAAAATCAAATAATTTAGACAGGATGGTCATTCACTTACAGTCCTTTCATTGTTCTTGAAGATTTCCCTGGCTTCCTCAAAAGAACATTTTTCTTCAATACATTCTCTCTCCAGAGAGCCTGATCTCAACTCTTCAAGGAAAGAGTTAGCTCTTCTTTCTCTTTTCAAGACGTCATTGGCTTCCTCCTGATTTAGGAAGACTGAAAAATGAAAATTCTATGAATGGCTTGCCTTCTTATTATACCGACATGCTGGAGAAATTTGTTGAATGTGCATATAGTAGGCAAAAATCACCATTTTTTTGGGAATCTGATCTAATACAATAAACATTCATTAAGCACCTACTATGCACCAGATTCTGGGAATACAATTAATTAAAAAGACAGCTGGGCAGAAGGTGTGTGTGTGTATGTGTGTACACGTGTACAACCTGATATGGGAGTATCTTGTTTTATGGATTTGGAAAAAACCACCACAGGTGCAGGGTAGGTAAAGTGAACTTCAAAGTTCAGTTTCTCCCCTGTATAAAGAAAAGCATTTGAAAGAGTTTGATACTCTATCCTTCCAATTAGAGGGGAGAAGAAGCTAAGGAAATAAATAAAAACTAAAGAAAGTTTCTAATTCTACTGAATTCAGCATGTGACATGGGGAGGAAGTTACTTGATCTTTCTGAGACTTAGTTCCTTCATTTTCTAAAATGATTATATAAGGAAGGTGAAATGAGAACAAGCATTAATATGGCACCTACACTGTGTTAAGCAAATATTAGCTCATTTGAGACATAACAATCCTGCAAAGGAGATATTATTAAACCCATTATACAATTCAGTTAACTGAGGTAAATTCAAGTTGAGTGACTTGTCCAGGGTCACTCAGTGTCTCAGGCTGGATTTGAATTTCAGGTCCAGTGTTCTATCTACTACATCACTTAGTTGTTTCATATTCCCTATCTTACAGGATTACTACGAGGAAAGCACTATATAAACGCAAGCTCCAAAGAGCTATATAAAGGTGAGATATTATTGTTATTGCCCTTTCCCTAAGCACTCAAAAGTTTCATTGGTGTATAAGTGAATACAGTTCATGCCAGTTTTGTTCTTTGATTAGCCAGTGTTGACTCAAGGTTAGCTTCCCTCAGAATTGTAAAATACAAAATCTTTGTTTGCTTTTTATCTCCCTCTATCATTCAGGCAGGGTACTTCTAAGTTCCATGTCCTTATACTGACCCTTGGCTAGTCAGGACTTAACTCCCACAAATGAAGGTCTAGAAAAACATTTTAACAATCTTTTCAATCAATCGATATTGTGTAATTCCTATGTCTTAAGCACTATTCATCATAGTGTAAAGGATAGAATATTGGATCTGGTGTCGAAAAGACCTGAATTCTAATCCTGCCTCAATTACCCATGTGACCCTGGGTAATTCAACAATTTTGGGCCACAATGCCTTCATTTGTAAACTGAGAGGGTTGCACCTGATCCCTAAAGCTCTAAAACCATTATCCTAAAGCTACTATCAGAACTTTTCTCTTTTGTTCTTTATTTGTGGTTCTTCTAGTTTTATTTATGACTCTCTTGACCTACTCTGACTTAGCATGATCATACACCAAGCTTTCTGCATGCTTGTTTTTCTCAGAGTTCCTTGTTTATTGTTTTTTGAAATATCATTTCTTATAATTTTTCATCCTATTGCCTATTTTGCAAAGGAACTTGTACTCTAAGCTGTGTTGCTCCTAATTATCTTAGTTGACATAGCAATGTGAGCTAAAGCTGGAAAAATTGCTTGAGGCATAGATAGGATGTTTCTTATAGAAAAGCACATCATTTGGCCAAGTGTACTAGAGAGCTTTTCTACTTTCTTTGAAATTCATTGCTTCTCTGCCTTGTTCTCTTGCTAAATTCCTACGACTCCTGATATATAATGGTATAATGAGATTGTGCTCCTTTTGTCTTCCCAACTAGGTAGAATGCTCTTTGAAGATAAAGGAACAAAAGACTTCTTATAGCTCATTCTAATATGGAAATATATTTTGCATAATTGCACATGTATAACCTATATCAAATTGCTTATCATCTCAGGAAGGATAAGAGGGAGGGGGAAAATTGGGAAATCAAAATGTTAAAAAAAAAAAAAGAATGATAAAATTGTTTTTCCAGTAATTGGAAAAATAAAATATTATTTCAAAAGAATTATAGGTCATTAGAGGAAGAGGAAAGGAGATTTTAGACATCATCAAGTTGAAGTCTTTAATTTTATAGACAAGGAAGTAAAGGCACAGAGAGATAAATGAAATCACCCTAATTATGGTAAACCCTGGATAAAACTCAGACTACCCACTAATCGATACTGCATCTGTTTGTGTTATATGCTACACTTTTTTTTTTTATCCCTTATGACACTCAACAAAGTGTTTGGCAGAGAGAAGCTGAATGATATTTATTGACTAATTAACTTGCTATCATTGATAAGACATGTTGACTACAGCTTCTAACTAGGAGAGCCATGATAGGAGAAGTATCAGAGAAAGACTTGGTGTTTGCTGTTTCCAAGGAAGAAATAAATGCTCTATCACCTATTGGCACTGGAAGTATGCAAACACCAAACTTGGAACTGCTGACTTGCATTGTAGTGGGATTTTACTCAGAAGTTTCTTACATTCATGAAATCACAGATCTAGTTCTTACAGAGAAAGTAGTTTGTATACCTTAAAGTTGAGTTATTATTCCTAGCGCTCCTCAATGAAACTTAAATATAAAAACCACTATTTTTAGAAAGTAAGTCTGCTAGGTTGTTTCCAAGCCAAAGGAGCCATTACTTAGTCACTCAGCATTGACAAATCCTATTTTCTTTCCAGATCTGGTGATGAAAGATCAAGAGCCCTGAACACAGCCAGTGGTTAATTTGTTCTCTGTTATATGTTTGGAAGTTTAGGACTGACTTCTCAGTTTTCTCAGAAAAAGGCACCAGAACAGATGATTTTTTTTTTTTTGATTATTGCAATTTTGTTCTGTTTTCTCATTGAAAAATTTCCGCAAATTAAATGAGATGTCAGGTATGCTGCATTACTTAGAGTTAAAAAGGAAAAAAAGTACTTCATTTAAGGAAGTTTGTTTTTCCTCTGTGGGTACATTTGGATACACATTCCTGTAAGCAAATGCTCCTAGTGGATGGATATCAATACACAGAATAAAGATTAACTTTTGGAAGGTGCTGAGGGACAAACGCCCAGAATTTGATTCTCTTGGTGGGCTCTCCTTCATTCAATAATTATATGGCAAGCAGAGAAAGAAATGTTTGTTAGTAATAAAAATGTCTCCCCCAACATACCTGCGGTCAGAGACTCCTGAAGCACGAGTGTAAAGCCAAGAAAATAGATCACATAGGACGTGGAAACCATGATGAAGATCTCAACGTTAGGCGACTATCTGTTGACATTCCAGACAGAACTGTTGGGCCAAAGTTCTCCACTTCAAAGGGTGTTTTGTGTGTGTGTATGGGATAAAGAATTGTTGGGGAAATGGGAGAGCTTTACAAACACAGAATTTCTGGAGCTGCACTTCTGAGAACACTTAATGTTCTCTTAGGATATTGAGTAGCTTAGTTCTCACAGTTTCTTCAGAGTGGTAAGATCTTAATAAAATTATGTGGAGATATTATTATCTAACAATGTAGAGGTGCAAATGCAAATCATTATTTTTCTTAATCCAAATGAAATCAAAAGTATTCGCCTCTAAGAACCTAGAATTCTCATAAGTACCGTCTTATTCTCTGTTTCTCAGTCCTCTGGGCAGACAATTCACAGCACTGCAATCAGATGATTTCTGTCATTTGAAGTTTGGAAGGAGTGGAGGTTTAAGGTAGGGTGTTGGACTCTATTTCAGACCCAGACAAGTGTCTAGCCCCTTTCCTTCTCTTTCTCTACTCTAGTAGAGATCTTTTTTTTTTTCTTTTCATAAATTAAAGCTTTTTATTTACAAAACATATGTTTGGGTAATTTTTCCAACATTGACTCTTGCAAAGACTTCTGTTCCATATTATCTCCTCCTTCCCTTCACCCCCTCCCCTAGATGGCAGGTAGTCTAATACATGTTAAATATGTTAAAAATATGCTAAATCCAACATATGTATACATATTTATAGTTATCTTGCTGCACAAGAAAAATCAGATCAAGAAGGAAGAAAAAAAACTGGAAAAGAAAACAAAATGCAAGCTAATAACAACAGAAAGAGTGAAAATGCTATGTTGTAGCCCACACTTAGTTCCCACAATCCCCTTTCCGGGTATAGATGGTTCTCTTTTTCACTGCACAACTGGAACTGGTTTGAATTATCTTATTGTTGAAGAGAGCCACGTCCGTCAGAATTGATCATCGTATAGTCTTGTTGCTGTGTACAATGATCTCCTGGTTGTGCTCATTTCACTTTGCATCAATTCATGTAAGTCTCTCCAGCCCTCTCTAACCTACTTCCTTACATATTTGAGAAATGAGGTCTTTATTAAAAAAAACTTAAATTTTTTTGTTTTGGAAATTACTTCACTGTTTATGGTAGTTTTTTTTTTATTAAAATGTACTTTTCTTGATGATCTCTTAACTAGGTCTATTTTTGCATCTGCTTTGAGATTATTGCCACCCCTACCTTTTTCTATTTCAGCTGAAACAGATTCTGTTTCAGTCCTTTATTTAACTTTCTATGTATTTCTGTTTCAAGTGTATTTTCTGTACACAACATGTTGGATTCTGGTTTCTAATTCATTCTACAATCTGTTTTCATTTTATGGGTTAAAATTTTCACTTTCACAATTATGATTACTAATAGTATTTCCTTTGTTATTATTTTCTTTTATCTTTCTTTCTCTATTTTGTCCCTCTTCAAGTCTGTTTTGCTCCTAAGCACTTCCTTCCTTAATCCATTCTCTCACTTTTAGCACTTGCTTCCCTCCCACTTCATCTCATTCCTTTTACTTCTTAGTGGGCAAGATAGATTTCTATATCCAATTGAGAAAGTGTGTATGTATGTGTATATTTGTGTGTACACCCAGAGAAATATATTCTTCCCTCTTTGAACCAATTCCAGTGACAATGAGGTTCAAGCATTGCCTGCTGTCCCCCCCACCATTTCCCCTTCCACTATAAAAGCTCTTTTTTGCTTGCCTTTTTCATGTGAAGAAAAAATTTCCTCATTCTACCTTTCTCTTTTCCCTTCTCCCATGCATCTTTTTTACATCTTTACATTTTTTAGATCATTTCAACATAATTGACTCATACCTGTGCTCTCTGTTTATGTAGACTTCCAATTGCTCTGACAACATATATCATATTTTTATATAGGAATGTGAAGAGTTTAACTTTACTGAGCATTTTTTCCAACTACATATAAAGATAGTTTTCAACATTTATTTTTACAAGATTTTGAGTTCCCCAATTTTTTTTTTCTCCCTCATGCCTTCCCTCCCTCCTTCCATCACCCCATCCCTGTGATGACCGTGTATTTTAAAAACAGCTGGAGTCAAGAATTCAGGTTAAGGGAAAATCTTCAATCTTTATTCTCACTAGAGGTGAAGAAGGATCCGAGGTGAAGGGGGGATCGCGATAGCAATGTGTGCAGCTGCAACATTTGGAAGCCAGCCAGCAGTCTCTCCCCGCCTCTCTTCTTGCCCCTCTGCCTCCACCCACCAAAATCGTCATTTCCTATACAACACATCAGGACTTGCACAAAGAGTGGGCAGGGGCCATTCTTTTTCCAAGCATATATATTAATAGAGTATGGTCCAATTACTATTTAGCCTCACGTGCTTGGGACCTCAGTGCATTAACTCGAGCTTCAGCTCATTAAAAATCCCCAGAATGACAAGCAATTTGATATAGGTTATACATGTACAATCATATTAAACATTTTCACATGGCTATGCTATGAAAGAAGACTCAGAATAAAAAAGGAAAGCCATGAGAAAGAAAAATAGTTCTTTTTCTGGATGTGGATAATATTTTCTATCATGAGTCTTTTGGAAGTGTTTTGGATTATTGTATTACTGAGAAGAGCAAAGTCTATCAAAGTTAATCATCGCCCAATGTTTCTGTTAGTTTGAATAATGTTCTTTCTTCTGGTTCTGTTCACTCAGTATCAGTTCATGTGAGTCTTTCCAAGTTTTTTCTGAAATCTGCCTGCTTATCATTTCACAATGGTATTCCACTATGATTACTCTTTCATGTTTACCTTTTTTACATTTCTCATGAGTCTTCTGCTTGAGAATCAAAATTTTCAAGAATACTTAAAAGTCCTTTATTTCATTAAATATTCATTCCTCCTCCCCCAAGGATTAGGTTCACTTTTGCTGGATAAGTTATTCTTGATTGTAATCTTAGTTCCTTTGCTTTCTGGAATATCATATTAAAAACCTTCCACTTCTTTTACATGGAAACCACTAAATCTTGTGTAATCCTGACTGTGGGTCCATCATATTTGAATTGTTTCTGGATGATTGCAATACTTTCTCTTTGACCGGGGAGCTATGGAATTTGGCTATAACATTCCTGGGAATTTCCATATTGGGATCTTTCAAGAGATGAGTATTGGATTATTTTAATTCCAATTTTACTCTCTGGATCTAAGATATAAGGGTTTCTTCTACTATTTTATCATCCTTTTCAGTCATTATACCACTCTCAATGTATGAGATTCATTTAAAATATGTATGCTGATTGAAAATAAAATTTCTTGAAATACGGTGTCTAGGCTCTTTAAAAAAACCATGTCCTTCATGTTGGACAATAATTCTTAAATTATCTCTTTTCAATCTAGTTTCTAGGTCAATTTTTTTCATATGAGATATTTCACTCCTCCTCCTTCTCCTCCTCTTTATCCTTTTCCTTTTTCTCCTCTTTCTCCTTTTTTCCCCCTCCTCTTTTTTCTTGTTCTTGTTCTTCTGTTTGGCATTATTTTGTTTTTTCTTTATGTCTCATGGAGTCACTAGCTTTCAATTGTCCAATTTTTGTTTCTCCATTTGACTAGTTCTGCTCTTAAAGGAGTTTTTTTCTTCAGCGAATTTTTGTACCTTCTTTTTTATTTGTCTTGTTCTGCTTTCAGATGAGTTCTTTTTTCCCATGAATTGTTTTGGCCTCCTTTTACCATTAGGCCAATTCTATTTAAGTTTTTGTTTTCTTTAGTAGTGTGTATGTGTGTGTATGTGCCTCTTTTTTTTTTTTTTTTTTACCAATTTGTTAATTCTCTTTTCATAATTTTCTTGCAACTCTCCTATTTCTTTTCCCAATTTTTCCTGTTACTCTTATCTTTTTCTTTAACTCTTCCAGGAATTTTTGTTGATCTTAGATCCAATTAGCATCTGTCTCTGAAACTTTGGTTGCAGCCATTTTTACATTGTTGTCTTTGTTTAAGTTTATGTTTTTATCTTCCCTGCTACCTGATTAGTTCTTTTTGTCATTGTTTACTCATTTTCCAGACTATTTCTTGACTTTGAATTTTAAGTTAAAGTTGGCTCTGCTCACTTGGGGATGATGAGACTTTGCTAAATAAGCTTCAGACTTTTTTTGTGTGTGTGCTGTCTGATACTTTGCAATTTTTTGATTCCTGCAAGGCTGTGTTATCCTGGGAGAGATGTTCTGTGTTGGTCTGTGCTTTGGTCTTTACCCAGGAAGGGTCCCTGCTCCTTTGCAGCCACAAGTACTACTTGGTCGTGAAACTATGACCAAGCCCCTGCTTCCTTATGACCAATCACAAGTGTTCCTCTCATCCCTGGAACTCCAACTTAATGACTTATGGGTAGTAGAATTGCTAATCAGCACCATCAGAGTCCCCAATAGTGCAGAAAAAGTCAGTAAGGCTTAGAATGTAATCTTTATCAAAGAATTTTGCTTCAAGGATTTTCCCCCCTTTCCAATGAACAATTCCTTTCTTGTATTAGATTTGCAAAAACATCAAAAATGTTTTTGTCATCTAAATTATGCATTATATCTTGTTTCTTTGTTTATTCTTGGATTCTTCCCTGTCTATAGATTTGATAGTTATCTTTTTTTCTAATTTATTTACAATGTGACCTTTTATATTTAAAGTAGGACTCCATGTTTCATCAAAAATACTGAGAAAATTAGATAATAGTATAAAAGAAATAAATATAGAGCAACACCTCATAAAGATAACCTCCAAATGAATGCATGATATAGCAAGGCTTTTTAATCTAATGAAGCATATTTAGCAATATTGTTCTAATAGTATCATTAATAATATTTTGGGAAATGCAAAAATATATCTTATACCATTAATGAATAAATATTATTTTATATTATATTTATATTATAAATCACCTTTATTTCTACTTAATATATATCATTAAGTATAGTACATCATTATAAGACATGCATGTCTGTGTCTCTGCGTATGTATGTATATGTGTGTGTGTATGGAGAGAGTGATGAATGCTTTTGTAAGAATACTACTAGAAGGACCCTAGTTGTGAAGGCCTAAATTCAAGTCAGACAGCCCTGAGTCACCAGATCCAATATTTTAGACAGAAAAGCAATCGATCTCTAATAATCTTTCTACAGTTATGCATGCCATTCTGCTAGTGGCATTTAATTATTCTGTTATTCCCTTCACTGATTCTCTGGTGTAAACTTATTCAGTAATATTTCCTCACTAAAGTAGGAATGACCCAAATCCAGAGCTAGATTTCTAGCCTTGGATTCATCAGTTTTATCCTTGACTTAATTCTTTCTCATTCGATCTTTCTTACTTCATCAAATGCCAAGGTAAAAGGAATAGCACATAGGTGCCCACTCAGTTCCTGGGCAAAGCAGTTGTGGGACTGCTGCCTTCACATTACCACCGAAGGTTTGCTTGGGGTATGCTCATCAAGAAATTGCCAGAGCAGTGCATAGAGCATCAGCCCTGAAGTCAGGAGGACCTGAGTTCAAATTTAGCCTTAGACACTTAACACTTCCTAGCTGTGTGACCTGGGCAAGTCACTTAACGCCAGTTGCCTCAGGAAAAAAGAAAAGAAAAGAAATTGCCAGAGCTACCCTCAGTTACTTTCAGACTTGGATACATACCACTACAGTATCTAGATTTTTGTAATCTTCTACCCTGCCAAGAGAGACAAGCTGACTGATCTCCAGAGATAAGGGACTAGTGTAAAGCAATTCTCCCCAGGAATGTTATTTTGGGAACAGGAGGAATTCACTCTTGTGTTTTTCCATACCAAAGGAATGATACTATCTGGGCATGGAGCAACCACTGTAACACAGGCATAGAAATTGCTTTTTGTTCCCATATCAGTAACAAGCTTAAATAAAAGTGATTTTCCTATTGATGAAGCAAAATATTCCTTAGATCACATCCCTCTAAGAAAACTTAAGTACACTAAAATCCTCTTCTCTAAATTATACAAAAATATTTCAGCTTCAGTTTCCATAATCAATAAAAAGCATGTCCCAGAGGCAGTTGTATCAATTGTTTTTACATTTACATAAGATCCTTAAAGGACTTTATTTCACTCAGACACATACATCTAGCAATAGATAAATGAACAAGCCAAATACTCATTTGCCTAATCACAACATATAGTAACTTCATATTTTCAGATCAAAAACAGCAAAATATTACCTACTTGATCTATATGACTTCTATTGACCAGTTACAGATAATAGATTATAGAAATTTGCTATAAAAGGAAAAAACAAGCACATTGATTATATCCTTCAGGCCTCAGTTTGAGGGCTAGTCGACAACCAGCTATGTAGTAACAATCCCACTTTAGCCAGTTTAGCTCTCAAACAATGCGTTACTAACTTCATAATTCATCAGATAATTACTCCTAAATTCAAAATTCAAAACAATAAGTTTCAAAGTCAGATCTTTCCTGACCAGAAATTTTCCTATTAACTAGTCTCTCATGTTACTCTTTATAGCATATGAACAAAATTCTAAGAGAAAATTTCTCTATCTGAATGGCTGGTCTTTCCCCTTTTTCACATGCCAAATTCAATCCCAATCTAAATGTTATTTCCTTTGATCCCCTCAAGACAGTCTATTATCTCGTTTATTTCCTTAGCATTTTTCATACAACATCCTCATCATTTTTTACTTTATATAATGCTTATTTTAGCTAGTTTTTTATTTAAATAAAATATTCCTACATAGTAGTGATCTTTGTTAGCATGAATATGTCCAAATTCAATCACTGGATGCTACAATTAATGACTGTAAGAAAAAGATAATGGATAATTAGGTGGCAAAGTGTTGGGCCTGGAGTCAGGAAGATTCTTCTTCTTGAATTCACATTTATACCCACACACTTACTAGCTGTGTAATTCTGGATAAGTCACTTAACTTTGTCTGCCTCAGTCTCCTCATTTATAAAATGAGCTGGAGAAGGAAAGAACAAATTTCAATACCTTTGTCAAGAAAACCCTAAATGGTGTCATGAAGGGTTCAATATGATTGAAAAAAGACTGAACCAAAGGAAAAGAATAGAACATATTTAATAAATGTTTACTGACATTTTAGAAAGCCCCATATTCATCTTTGATCATTTTAAATTATTTTCTGTTCAATACTGAATTTTCTCCTTATTTCCCAATTCTACCCAATGAGAAAGCAAGAAATACAAAAACTATTCCAATTATATATTGTCAAACAAAACAAATTCCCATATTGGCAATGTTTAAAAATTGTGCTTCAATCTGTCCTGAGTCCATATCTTTTTATCTAGAGATGGCTAGCATGTTTCATCCTAAGTCATTTGAAATTGAGGTAGTTACTATGTTGATCAGAGTTTCTAAGTCATTAAGTATTTTTTTTAATAATTTTATTGTGCAAATTTTCTGATGTTGTTCACTTGACTTTGCATCAGTTCATATGTGGTTCATTCCCAAGTAATTCTAAAATTATCCTCTTCATAATTTCTTATATAAATAATAATGTTTTATCCTACACATATACCATAACTTGTTCAGCCATTCTCCACTTGATGGGTATCTCCTTATCTTCCAATTCTTTGCCCTCATTAAAAAGGCCTCAAACATTTTTATACATTTGGATTTTTTTCCTTCTTTGATCTCTTTGGAATATAGACTTAGTAGCAACATAGCCAAGTTAATGAGTATGCACAGTTTAAATAATCCAAATTGCTTCCCAAAATGACTGGACCAGTTCACAGTTCCATCAACAGTGCATCAATGTACTAGTTTTCCCACAGTGCCAAGATTGTCTTTTTCTTTTTGTCAACTTTTCTAGTCTTTTTGTGGGAAGTGATACTTCAGAGTTGTTTTAAATAACATTTCTCTAATTGTTAGTGATCTATTGAAGGCCTATAAAATTGCTTAGTTATATCCTTTTATAATTTATCAATTAGGGAATGGCTTTTATTCTTATAAATTTAATTCAGTTTCCTATGTGTCTTAGAAATGATTCCCTAATCAAAGAAACTTGTTCAAAGATTGTTTTCCTCTCAATTTCATGCTTCTCTTCTAAATTTTAGTTCTTAATAGTTTTGTTTGTATAAAAACTTTTAACTTTCATTTCATAAATATTGTTCATTTTATCTCCTGTGAACATCTACATTTCTTGTTATTGATCATGAATTCTTCTCCTATTCATAGATATGACAGGCAAATTCTTTTAATTTGTTGATTATATCATCCTCTGTGTCTAAATCATATATGCATTTGGAGTTTATTTTGGTTTACAATGAGAAATGTTGATACAGAATTAGTTTTTGTCAGACTGCTTTCTAGTTTTTCCAACTGTTTTTTATCACACAGTGAATTCTTGTCCCAATAGTTTATTAAACATAAGGCTACTTTATGGGAGAGTTTATCGCATTCACATTCACAGTAAAAATAACTAAGTCTCTATTTCCTGGAATCTTATTTACCCTAAGTTATTTTTTTCTCTTTCCTTTCCCCCTTCTCCCCTCCCCAGCATTTTGCTTTTGTCTACCACCTCAGTCAAACAGCCCTCCTCTTTTAGAGCCCCTCCCCCTTTCTAACTCCTTTCCCCTACTCCTTCTGTGTTCCCTTCTATTAGCCTTCCCCTTTTCTTTTCCTCTTTCCCCTCCACTTCCCTATAGGGTCAGAAAAGTTTCTTTGCGAAACCAAATATGCCTGATATCTCTTTGAGTCAAATCTGATGAGAGTAAGATTCACACAATGTTCATCCCTCTCCCTTCTTTCCCTCAATTACAATAGGTCTGTCTTGCCTTTTCATGAGATGTAATTTCCCTCATTTTACCTCTGTAATATTCTTTTCTAAAATGTAATATTCTCTGGGAGCAGGTTTCCTGGGGGGCTTCTGGGAGTAGCCTTCATTTCAATTCAGTAATCTCCCCAAATGCAGCCAGGAGTTAAAGTCCAAATCCTTTATTGTCTCTTTCAAAGTCTTGTCTCCTTCACTTGGGGCTTGGCTAGTTTTTCTGGAGGCCTTCTGTAGTCTTGGTTCCAAGAGCTTAAGCTGCCTTCTCTGGCTTCTGAATCTCCTTGACTGAACCCTGGCTGAGACTCTGAGAGCTTCTAGTGGGCTTGTCCTTTCTGGCCCTGACAGCTACTCCTTATATACCCCACACTGAGTATACACCAATCATTATATCACTAGGAAATCATTATTTGTTATAGGATTAAATCAATGCTAAACTAGATTTAACCACTGTCTCTTCAATTCCACTTAACATACCTCCATTTTCCTCTTTTTGCAGGACAATACCTTTTCTACCTCTAGTTTCTTTTTCATATTATAATAAAATCAAATTATACCCGTACTAAGTATACCTATAACAGAAATATAGTTCTCAAGAGTTCTTTCCTTTTTTACCTTTTTATGCTTCTCTTGAGTTCTGTATTTGGAGATCAAATTTTTTGTTCAGATCTAGTTTTTTCATCAGAAATAAATGAGATTCATCTGTATCATTGAATCTCCATCTTCTTCCCTGAAAGATAATGCTCAATTTAGCTGGATAGTTTATTCTTGGCTATAATCCAAGTTCCTTTGCCTTTTGGAATATGAGATTCCAGGCTCTTTGATCCTTTAAGGTGGAAGCTGCTAGATTCTGGGTAATCCTGATTGTGGCTCCTCTGTATTTGAATTGTTTCTTTCTGGCTGCTTGTAATATTTTTTCCTTAGTCCGATATTTCTGAAATTTAGCCATGATATTGTTTGGAGTTTTCATTTTGGGGTCTCTTTCAGGAAGTGATTCCTGAATTCTTTCAATGGCTATTTTATCTTGCGATTCTAGGACATCAGGGCAGTTTTCCTTTATGATTTCCTGAAAGATAATGTTTAGGTTCTTCTTTTCGTCATGGCTTTCAGGAAGTCCAATATTCCTTAGATTGTCTCTCCTAGATCTATTTTCCAGGTCAGTTTTTTTTTCCAATGAAGCCCCTAATAAATCTTCCTAAGAAGATCAACTAAGAGGAGATGCAAAAGGATCTTTAGGTGTTTAAACTTTTCATAGGTACTTGAGCAGTGTCCCATTGTCTATCCCATGGTCTTACTAAACTCTTGTCTAATTAATTACTTAGTCACTCCTCAATTATGTCTTTTAAATCACCTTTTGCATACAAACATCATTGGTATTAGGCTTACTTTATAAGTATCTTGAGTTTCTCCACTGTCATTTGGATTATTTGTAGTCCTCATCCTTTGGACATCATGGTGCTCCATGAATTGCAGCTGCAATCAAGGATTACTGAGAGACTATTTGCATTAAAAAGATGGTCTATTTCAAGAAGCAGTTTGAAATTGCTGCAAGTGAAACACAATATCCCAAATAAGTGGTAGCTTGCTCTTCTATTCAATTCTCTAATCAACTTTGCCCATTTGAAGAGTTTGTTTAAGATATATGTATTGCTGGACTAATTCAATGGGCTACTCATTCAAGTATTATCACATATCAAGCATATCACAATTTGTGAAGAAATCTTCTTTGTCCATTTGGTTTTTCTTGTATATCTTGTTAAACTAATTCCTTTTGGATGATTACATCTCTTTCTGAGGACATCCTGTAGTTTTCTGATGCTTACAATTAGTATTTAGCACTACAATTAGTACAAACAAGTATTACTAGTGATGTTTTGATAAGCATATATCTCCTTGTTTTCTTGCATATCAATAATCCAAAGAATCTTGCATGTATATCTTATGAAAAAATTTGATAAAATATAAAAAAATTTCTGCTGTAAAAAGGAAATTTGTTTAGTTTTATTTACAATACAATGAAGGGAACTTGGATAAAAGAGATTCTCTTGGAGTTCTATGATGACAAGAGATACAAAATCTTACTTAGGAAAATAATTCCTTAAAAAATAGAATTAAGTAAATGAAAACTAATGACCTTATGAGAAATCAAGATACAATGAAAGCAAAACCAAAACAAAATAAAAATAGGAAAAAAGTGAGAAATATTTCATTGGAAAAATAAATGACCTGGAAAAATAGATCCAGGAGAGAGAATTTAAAAATTATTGGTCCAACTGAAAGTCATAATAAAAAAAGAGCATGGACATCATTTTTAAAGAAATCATTAAGGAAAATTGCTGGATATTCTAGAACCAGAGGGTAAAATAGAAATTGAAAGAATTCACTGATCGCCTCCCAAAATGAAAACTCTCAAGAATATTATAGCCAAATTCTGGAACTCCCAGGTCAAGGACAAAATATTGCAAGCATCCAAAAAGAAACAATTCAAGTGAGTGGAGCCATAGTCAAGATAATACAAGGTTCAGCAACTTCCCAAGAAAGGACCCATAGGCTTGGAATATATTAGACATACATAATCTGTTCCCTCTCTGGGTATGTATAGGATTTTTCATCATAAGTCCATAATTATTTGAGCCACACTTTGAGATAATGAAGCTAGGATTACAACCAAGAATCACCTGCCCAGCAAAAATGAATATACTCCTTTAGGAGAAAAGATGTTCATTCAATGAAATAGAGGATTTTCAAACATTTGTGATGAAAAGATCAAAGGTTAATGAAAAATTTGATTATCCAACACAAGCCTGAGGAGAAGCTTAAGGAGGTAAGCAGGAAAGGGTTTTCATAAGGGATTTAATAAGGTTTATCTGTTTATATTTCTATATGGTAGAATGATACTTGAAACTCATTAGAACTTCTTGATTATTGTGAGAGTTTGAAGGAGAATATATAGACAGACAACACAGGTGTGAGTTGAATATGAAGTGATGATATCTTTTTTTAAATGATAAAATTAAGGGATAAAAGAGGAATGTACTGGGAGAAAGAGAAAGGGAAAAGTGAAATGGTGTAAATTATCTGCCATAAAAAAGAGGCAAGAAAAAGCTTTTGCAGTGAAAGAGAAGAGAGGGAGGAGGTGAGTGACCTTACTTTCATCAAAATTGACTTAAAGAGGAAATAACATCTTTCAATATGGGTATAGAAATCTTATTTAGAAATAAATAAGAGAAAATAGTAAGGGAATAAGATATGGGAAGGGGGAAGGATGATAAAAGAAAGAATATTGGGGGAGGGAGTGGTCAGTAGCAAAATACTTTTGAGGAGGAATCAGGGTAAAAGGAGAGTGAGAATAGAATGGGGAAAATTTTAGTTAGCAATAATAAATGTAAAAAGAATTAAGTTTCTCTGATCGCCTCATTTCTCAAATGTAGAGAGAAATGAGTCAAATTTATAAAAAAATAAGAGCCATTTCCCAATTGGTCAATGATCAGAAGAAATGATCTCTGTACAAAGAGCTTTATAAACTCATGCATATTCTCTGATCTAACAATACCACTACTAGGCATGACTACCAAAGAGATTTTTTAAAAAGGAAAAGAACTTCTATGTATAAAAATATTTTTATCAGCTTTCTTCTCAGGGCAAAAGATTGGAAATTAATGGGATGCCCCTCAATTGGGGAATGGCTGAATAAACTGAGGTATATGGTTGGACTATTGTTGTTCTATGAGAAGTGATGAACAGGATGCTCTCAGAGAAAAACCTGGAAAATCCCCCATGAATTCAAAGTGAAATGTACTGTATATAAAATAATAGCAATGTTCTGGTATGACTAGGTATAAATAATTTTGCTATTTTCAGCAGTACAATGAACCATGACTACTCTAAAGGACTTATGATGAAAAATCCTATACATACCCAGAGAAGGAACAGATTATGTCTGAATATAGCTTGAAGCATATTCTCTTTCTGTTAACTTTATATTTTTTCCAAAGGGTTTTTTTTTTTATTAGAGTAGGAGATCTATGTTTTCTTTCACAACATGACTTTAATGGAAATGTTTTGCATAATTTTGCATGTGATTTCTTAATGGGGATGAGGAAGGGAATAAGGGAGAGAATCTAGAGCTCAAAAGTTTTAAAAACAAATGTAAAAAAATTGTTTTAAATGTTAATTGGGGGAAATGTTAAATAATTATATTTAAAATAAACCAAACAAAAGCTTGTAGTTCAAAAATGGCATCTATTTTGGATGCATCTATCTTGAGGCAACTGGATGGCATATTAGTGTCCAACATGGAATCAGAAAGACTCATCTTCCTAAGTTCAAATCCAGCTTCAAACATTTACTAGCTATATGGCCTTGGGCAAGTTACTTAATCAGGTTTGCCTCAGTTTTCTCAGCTATAAAATGAGCTTGAGAAGGAAATAACTACTCTAGTATCTTTGTCAAGAAGTCCCCAAAAGAGGTTACAAAGATTTGGAAAGGATTGAACACCAGACTTCTGTCTCCTCATTAGAGGCATGCAAACTGAGATTGGAAGATCACTTTTTAGGGTTATTGTAAAGGGAATTTTGGTTCAAGCCCAGGTTGGATTAGATAGTCTTTGAGGTTCTAGGATTCATTACAGATTTGGAATTGAATGGAACCTCTGAGACCATCTAGTCTAGTTATAGGTAAGGAAATTGGAACATAGGGAGGCTGAGACTTGCTGAAGGTCATACAGATAGGATATAACCTAGGAATGTAGGCGAATACTCTTTTTCTGTTGTTTACATGCTTCCATAAGATACTGAAAGCATACCGTATGGAAAATTAAAATTTCTTCAGACTTTGGTTTTAAAATGCCTTTCATTTCACATGATGAAGTGTAAATTCTCCATTCTTTTTAAATCATTTATGAATTGGTATCGGGGAAAAAATTTAAAAAGGTTTTGTTGCTTTTGTCACATTTTTGCAACCTCCAACAAAAAGAAGAGACCCAACATCATTGGCTGATGCTCGGGAGGGCTTATCTCCCAGAGTAGATGCTGCAGTGAAAGCAGCTGGTTGCCATCCTATCCTGTTGCTTGGAGGGCATCACACTGCGTGCTTCGGCTTTTTAAAAATAGCTTCCCAGCAGAGATCCATGACCTGGGGTTTCTGTTATTCACATATCCCCTTCCTTCTGGACAGTTGGACTTGTTTACCTGAAGAAAGCTAGCAAATGTCAGCATTCCAATTTTTCCAATACTTTCAAATCCTTTCCTACAAAGATTTCTTTCTTAGTCTCCAAGTCCACAACCTTCAACTGCAAAACTTGTTTAATTCCTTTCTGTTAATTAAAAAAAAAACAAATGTAGTACCCTGGTTAACCTTAATTTTTCATCAGGGTGAGGTGGCCCTGGGTCCTAAAATATTATGCCAGTGGAACATAAACGTTGTTGAGTCCTGGTTTGTTCAGACAGATATTAGATGATGAACTGTTTTGGCCAAAGTAACCCATGAAAAGACCACCTACTAAAGTGTGGAGGAGTCGTAATCCTTATAGAGCAAGAGAGTTAACCAAACAAAATCATAGATTGAAAATCTGAAGTAAAATGTAAAAATAAAGACTTGTACTATTCTAACCAGAAAGGACTTTAGAGGTATCTAATTCAATGTCTTTATTTAAATAAGGTGAGAACATGGCATTCCAGAAAGGTTAAAGCAAGATAACTAATAAGTGGAGTTTTGTAGTACTTTTTCTCCAACACTCCATAATGCCATCTCCATTTTGTTTCATGTCTTCTTCCTCTCTTTATATCCATTATCATTTAAGAAAAACTCATGTTTTTATTTAGGGGAGGGGGTGGGAGGAAGGGAGGAAAAATTGGAACACAAGGTTTTGCAAGAGTCAATATTGAAAAATTATCCTTGCATATGTTTTGAAAATAAAAAGCTTTAATAAAAAAAGAAAAACTCATGTTATTTATTTTTTTATGCTTGTTTCCCTCCCATGCAGATTTCTTGCGAAATTAAGAAACTCACATCCATCCCTGGATCAATAGTAATTTCAGTGATTAAATAAATTAAATATTCTGTATAGAGGTAGGTGGCTTGGTAGAAAGACTTCGGAATTCTAATTCCATTTCTTAAACTTTGTGGATTTGTTACTTTAGGCAAATCACACAAACCTCTCTATCAGCTTTAGTATCCTCATAAGCACAATATAGGAGGGTTGGACTAGATCATCTCTGAGTTGTTTTCAGCTCCAAGTCTCTGTCCTAGTTACATTTTCATCATAATAAATTTCATCATCATAAATGGAAACCTGATTTAGAAATAGGTTTATGGTCTAGCTTCATTATGCTCTTGAGAAAATAAATTAAACTTGCTGAGTCACAGTTTCTTCCTTCAGAAAACAGGGATAATATAATGTCTCTATTTGAAATGTTTTAAGAATTTTAAAATTTTCTTTTTGCAAATACTTAACAGAATACTTACCTTGGTAGGTTCTTGCTAAGTATTTCTTAAATAAGTTAGTGTTGAGTAAAGTAAATAGGAAGATAGTAATAAGGATGCATAATACTTTCACTTTAGCAACATAACCATGTTAGACTGTGCAATTTTATGTTTCCTTCCATATGTGACCCAGAACACCCCATTCCATAGAAATGAGATGACAAAATCCCTTCACAATTTTCAATTTTTCTCTCATTTTCTTCATTAGGGGTGGATGAAAGTGAAGTCACCTTAAGGTAACTAAAACTAAAAGACCATAACAGATAAATGATCTCTCCAGTCGCACAGAATGATAGACTGAGTCCTTCTAAAGACCAACAACTTTAAGACAAAAAAGCAAAGGAAGCTGAACAATTCTCTTTAAGATTAGATTTATATGCACTTCAAGAGTGGCGGGAAAAACCCAAAATGTACTCTGATATAATAAGAAGACCCTAGAAAATGCTATGATTCTCTTTATAAAATGAGGGATATGCATACAGCAAAGAGCTGCTGAGATTTATTCATCCATAATACATACAATTCAACCATAATACATACAATAAAGAATTCTAATTTTGTACTCCATTTACATTAGCAGTAGAAAAAAAGTAACAGTGAATGAAATGTGAGGTTTAAAGTGCTAAGATGAGGCAATCACAAAATAGCAAGTCGGTCTTGAGGAAAGCATCTCAACAACAGACAAGTAAATTATGTTACATGGCATTTACAAATAATTTACAAACCTGAAGAAACACCATCATGCCTCTTTCCATGTTCCATTTTTAATACCGCACTTGAGGCAAGAGATTTCTGGCTAAGGAGAGATTCACAGACCATGGAAAAGGTGGAGTGATTTTCTTCGGATAGAGCATGTGGGATGCAGACTAAAAAACAAAAACCTTGATCCATCTCATGTTTCAGGAAATTATGAAGACTTGTATTTATGGATTGTAAAGTGACATACTCTCAGCAGCAGGAGATTATAAATACATCCTTTACATCAATATTTATATATACATATATACAAACATTAACATATATACATACATAAAAAAATATTTGCCCCAATCAGGTACAGTGTGTTTCAACAATCAGTAGAACAAGATTTTTTTTTTCCTGAAACACACACACACACACACACACACACACACAGACATTTCAGTTTTCTGCCTTGAGCAAAAAAAAAAAAAAAAGTCCTCTGCATTTATATTGATATGTTCAAAGAACTGTAAAATAACATTACATGGATGACCAAACCTTTGTTTCTTAAGAAGAGGAAAGTTCTGGATTGGAATAGACCAGCTAAGGTCTAAGCCTGCATAGTGGAAGGCTGAATCTCAGGCTATAAGAAAAAGCACTGTTTGGGCTAATAGCCTGCATAAATTGCATCTTCACCATTTCTTTAAAAACAGTAAAAAAGATATAGAATGTAGAGAAGTTATTAAAAAATGGAAAGTTTCCCCACATTTTTTTTGATAGAAAAGAAGGATGAATATTTATAGTTTGTATTTTCTTCTGGCAATCAAAATCAGCCCATTTTCATTCACCAACAACCAAAGAGCTTTAGCCAAATGAATTTGTCTTGGTGTTATAGACAGGTGAGATAGCATTTAATTTTACAAATATGTTTAAATGTGAACCTTAGTAACAAAAAATAGTTCTGTATCAAAGGTGGTATCAAATTGTGTTTTGTTTCATTGCAAACACAGTGATTCTTGGTAAAGAATTTGGTTAGAGGCCAAAATACCACATACACAGGAAAAAAAAAAAAGTTGTAGAAGATAAAAAAGTCCTATCTCCAAGCTGTTGGGTCAATGAATTGTTCATTTCTTTAGCAACCAACTTCAAATGCACATTCTTTCAGAAGAAAACAAAAGCAGAATATTTGGATCAAAACATGATTTCTAGTTATTTATAATGAGACACTATTAACCCATAAATGTCTGGGAAAAAATGTTCACCAAGAATATGATTAGTAGAGTAAGTTTGCTTAGTCATACTTTGTACAAACCCTTGTTTTTACCAGGCCATTCTCCACTGTTCATTTCTTCCAATGTGGCATGATTGAACTGGTATCTTTCTGTAAAAATTGGAATATTATACATTAGGGAGTGGGTTCTGGAATCAAAATTAGAGATGAGAAACTTCTGGAGTGTTCCACTGCAGATCATTTCCTTTTATCTTTGCACCTTATGTTGTTCCATGTACAGCAAAGGAGTTTTTCCAGTAAATTATTTTCAGTTTCTCAGAGTCATCTTCTGATTAGTTTTTATTTTTTAAAAAAAACTTTCCCTTCTCTAAGCTAAGGAAATTCCAAGTAAGACAAAACTATCAGATGTATGTGATGATTTTCACCCTTGCAATTTGGCCATCAGAATTTTGCATGTGATGTTCTTATTTCAGGAATTTTAATAGGTAAGCCCTTGGTTGTTAACCCTTGATGTCCGAGAAGGTAGCATTGCAACTCTCACTGCAGCTTGAGGAGGAGCTCAGAAAGGTGGAACCAGTACCAGATTCTAAAGAAAAGGGAAAATGATTAGGAGAATAAACAAATATTGTAATTTTGCTTTTAAACACATAGATGCATATTTGGGAATGGGAAAGGAGGCAGCCATGGATATATAGGCAATGGTCTTACCTGAGCTGCTCAAAGATTGAGCTGATTTTGAGTTGCTAATCAATGCTAACAGGTTGCTGGCTGGTACCCAGCCTTCCTTGCTGGTGGTCAGGTTCTTTACAAACCTAAGAAAGGTGGTGTCTGTCAAATGGTTCTATTCCATGCATTTAAAAAATAAATCTTAAAAAAAACTAAAAAGCTCAGATGATTTTTACCCTTACCAAAATCCCTCTTCTCCTTCCTGTAGCAATTCTACTATATCTCCACTTTTCACAGCAAGGGATTCTGGACCTCCTTTTTCATCATGGTCAGCTACAACTGTATATTTGCCAGGAACCTAAAGTTTGGGAAAGAGGGACAAAAAGGAAATGAAGAAAAGGTAGCAACAACAAAAAATTCTAGTATTGGGAATGTTCTTTTGGATATAAGCAAAATAACACTGTTTTGTGGGGTTTTGTTGACAATTTATAATATATATTTTATATATTCTATATATGTATATATTTTATATATACATTATATATACATATATAGAATATATAAAATATATATCTATTTATATCTATATCTATCTATCTATCTCTACACACACTAGTGTATACTGAGAGGCAATCAGGTAGTTGTGAACAGTTTTACCTCGCTGTGACAGAGTATAGAAAACAGAACAGACTTTCAGACATGGTTCTGGGCTTCATAGACAGTAGAGTAAGGGTTGGATTTTTAACATGAAACAATGACAACCCAATATAAGGCAATACCACAATTTTTGGTGTAAATTCTATAGGTGCCAAGAATGGGGGTGAATAAAGGGGAGTTTGGGAGAGTGAGGAAGTCCCTATGAGGAAATGCAAGAGGATGGAATCTGCCCATATTTGTGAACTTCAATCACATAATCAAATGAGATAATAATTATAAAGGGCTTTTTATAGTGCCTGGAACAGAGCAAGAACTATATAAATGTTAGCTGTTGTTTTTTATAATCTCTTGCCATGAGGCACTAATGTCACATTTGAAGACTTCTTTGGTTCAAATGCATTACTACAGTCAACCACAAAAGTGTACATATATCTTCATGAACAGATCTGATGATAGTTTTTAGACAAATTTACTCCAACCAACTTCATGCGCTTGTATAGATGTTCCCTGCTTTAGAAAAACTCAGGAAAATTTAAATTTATCCTCCCTCTCCCCCAATAAGAGAAAATAGTGTAATTCACATTACAAAATAGCAGCTCTCTGGAATTGAGGGGTTTTGTTTAAAGAATTATTTGGCAGAGATACTCCTCAGAGAACTGAGAAACTCTGATTTTCAGCATGAGGGGAGACTTGCAATTAGACACAAATCACAGGAGGGAGGATTAGACATTTGTGAGATTACCAGATTGCCAATGAGGAGATCAGATAAAGATGATAAAAATCTGGTTTAAGTGAATTTTTTAGAAGAATATCTTCAAAATGTAGCAAGATACACTTGTAACATGTCATAGTCAGAATAAAAATGCTTTAAAAGGTTCACCAGTTTCCTGGGTCCTGCTCCACCTTCTTCCTCTGCATCTGATGAATTGAGGGGTTCCTCAGTGCTTGACCAGCCATCATTGTCTTCAGAGGCATCAAGTGAATAGGAATTTTTAGTCCAACCTGATAAAGAAGTAAGAAATTAATTAAAATTAATATCTTAACCAAAGGTACCAACTTTGAGGCAAAAAACAGAATTTTAGAGCCCTGAATAAGTTAGACCAATATGAGCTCATATTTCCAAGGACTTCAAGTAATATAAAGTATTTTCCATACAACCACCTTTGAAAATAGGTAGTACAAGCATTATCATCTCTATTTTGCAGATGAAAAAACTAACACGCAGGTAAAGGGATATATGCCCAAGATCATGCAACTACAAAGTGTCAGAGCCATAATACGAAAATCTTAAATATTTGATCCAAGATGTACCATATCCAAATAAACATAGCATTTATGAGCAAAACTTTGGAATTCAAAGGCAAAAACTTTTGCTGCACATATATCATATATTTTTCCCAAATTCTACTATTTACTTAGATTTCAGAAATACCTAGCATAAGTGATTTAAAGTCTAGTTGTAAAATTAAATACTACGATAATAAGGATTAAAAGTTGACAAATGCTACCATCTGCCAAGCAAACACAATGAAAAGAAATTAATTCCAGATCTCTTCTTCATGCCATACTATCTATATATCTGGAGACTTTTCAAAATTGTACTTGCCCTCTACAAGGAAAGGAAGGAGATTTCTTTTCTAGCAAAAGGTATTTCTCTATTAGTCTGCTTTGGTGAACATGGATTAGCACTCCAGTAAGAACTCACCAGGAACACCTGGGATAACTATACTTCTGTCTCACATCAGAGATGACCACTTAAAAAAAAAGGACCCTGCTTTTACAAATCATCATATCATCAAGAACTAGGGGAAAAAAAGAACAATTTTTCTAATTCACTAGATTAATTTTAAAAATATCAAAAGAAGAAAAAGTATTTATGTTTTTTTGGGGTTGGGTTTCTTTTTAGATCAGATCTGTGATTTCACTGATTTAGTTTCCAACTACTAACTACTAAAGAAAATCAGCATATCCTGGGTAGTAAGTGGTTAAATGACTTATCTAGAATCATATAGCCAGTATGTGTCAGAGACAAAACTTGAACCCAGAAACTCTTAAATCCAAGGTTGTTTTCTATTAATTATACCAGTGGTTCTTAAAGTGTGATCCATAGACAAATATGTTATTTGCCCTTTTAGAATATACCTCTTCTTTTTTAACTACTTATCTGAGATCAGATTTTCTTCTTATGTTTCAACCAAAGCACTATATTGTAATAAATTCAATAGATTAAATATAGCTGTCTTTTATTAAGCCAGATTTGCAAAAACATGTAAAACAAAGCCACTAAATGTTTTTTGGAAAATAATAGTTTAATGATGTTACTATATATTGAGTTTAGCTGTATTTTTCAATGAATTAATACATATTTTAAAAATTTATCAGTTTAAATTTCAAAGACAAGAAATAGCAATAGATATAATAAACAAAAGTTCTTTAAGTCTTCAATAATTTGTTGATATGTAAAGAGGTCCTGAGACCAAAAAGTTTGAGAATTGCAACACCATACTATTCTGCCTCTATAAATGAGATAATATACTTTAAATATACAATATACACAGGTGTGTGTGTGTGTATATATATATATATATATATACACATATATATATACACATAAAGATATATCTAGATATTTCCTTTTTGTTACTGAGACTTCAATTTTGTTTTAGGACAGTGAAAATATTAATGTGAATAGACATCAAAAAGTCCAAATAACCTTTTAAAATACACTCTCTTGGTTAACAAATTTAAGCTTAATTCACATGGGAGTAAAAGCCATACTGTGTTTACAGGGCCATGCTGCTTATGATTAGGAATAAGCAGAAATGAGAAACAAAGCCATTCTAATTTCTTTTCTGGTTCTGACCCAACCAGAATACGCAACATGCATTTCCCAAATTACAATCCAGTACTGTGGGCAGCCTGATTTTCACTGGATGCAAGCAACTAAAAATAGCCAAACACAAATTTTTTGGAAAAATGGTAGGGGTAGAGTTGACTGAAGCTCAATTTACCCCATAAATGTCAATTGCTTTTAATCTCAGTGAAAAGCCTGGCTTTAAAAAGGAGGTCAAAAGACCACTTTGTGCAAGTAAAGAGGAAACAGATAAGATGGGGAGAAAAAGGAGCTTCATTCCTGTTTACTCTCTCTCTCCTTTCAGTTTGCCATTAGTCAGCAGAGTGTCTTAACTTAGCAAGAAGCATTCTAAATAGACTAGTTATAGCCAGAAAGAGCCATAGCCATTTTCAGTGCAGTTCCATTGCACACCAAGATTAGGATTCACTCTAAATTACAGCAAGATTGGGGAGCAAGGGCAGGGCCAGGCCAGTCCTGGACTTTACCTTTCCTGTGCTGGGCTGTGGGGGCCAAGTTAGATGAGCTGAACCACCTGGCCCTGGTCAGTGATACCACTGAGCTTGCATCTGTGAAAGAACTAGGAATTGTGAGTTTTTCTATGTTAACTCTTACTGTAATTTAGCATGCTTTGGGGGTCCTACCTTTTGGAACCAAAACAATTAGTGAAATGCAAAGACAAAATATTAAGTGGAAATCTATCACTAGCCACCAATTCCTCCTTAGTTGTGCTTTCCAACACTTCCACTGAGATCTATCCATAAAACCGTAGGCAAAGAGGGACTGCATGCTGAGATTGTTACTAATCTTATTTATGCTAAAGTCTATAGGACTGTGACAGCATTTGCCAAAGATAAAAATAGTGGTTGGCCTAAAGCAGAGCTCCTGGTTGTAGCATATTCTTTTACTGGGCTTGAAAATATCTGCCAAATGTCCTCTGGACAAAGATTCTTTAACAGGTCCTGGAAACTGGTACTGCATTAAAACAGACAAGGCAAGGAAACAAACATGTAAAGCTTGAAATTCGAAAGTCCCTAGAAAGTGATAAATATGGAAGAATATAACAAGACTATATTCCTGGGATTAGTTTTAGTTATAAATCACTAAAATCCTATGATTTATGTATTTATTCTAGGGAACTTTTTGACAGAACAGTACTTTATATAAAAGAACCAAATAGGTATGCATCAGCTTTAATTTCTGTAAAATCTCTCTTTAAGGGACAAATGGAAGAAGCAGATTGGATGTGAAGGGCTCTAAGTGGGTTCAAGTTTTAACTAGAAAAGCATAAGTGATAAAGTTTATAGTTAATGTCTATTCCAGCCTTATACTTGGAATAAAAAAGACAAATTTTTCCCAAATAACTTAATAAAAACTATTAAATAAACATTTAATTTAATAAATTTATTATTATTAATTATTATTTATAACATATAATAGGCATGCATGGGAAAACATAAGGATTTGAATGGACTTTTTTCTCTTTCCCTAGTGCTTGTGTTTTTGTGACAATTTGTTTTAAGTGATTAGGAAAGTTGGGATGTTTGTTACTCGGAAGTAAGTCGAAGGTAGTGAACCAGCCTGAACCCTGTAGAGTCTCTGGAGGCTAAGAATGTCTCACTTTGGGATAGGAATCGGCTAGACTCAAGTACTAAAGAAAAAACTTGGCTTAATAACAGGACTGATGGTCCTGATGGAGCTGATGTTATCATATGATTTTTTTGAATGACATAACCATAACTTTATGGTTATAAACATGTTAAGTTTTTTGCTGACAAGGAAGAAAGTGTTAAGTTCACACAAATCAATAGCCAACAGCAATACAGATGGCATCCCTGAAGTGCCCCAAAGGCTTTTCTGGTGGGACTGGAAAGTGGATTGTCATTTTGTGTACAAAAAGTTTAACACTCTACCTCTTAAACCAAAAGGAGTTGGATCACTCTTAACTTCATGTCGCTTAGCTTTTTTGTCAGGACTGGTAGGAGAAGCTGCAGGAAGATGAACAGGCAAAGGAAAAAAAAACACAGAAGAAAGATAATGAAGAATAGGAGGGAGAAATATTAAGTAGTCTGAGTTTGTTTAGAGTTGGATACAGATTTTCTTGTGGCTTTTCTTTCCACTGAAATCCTGCTCTAATGCTTCTGTATAGCATGGGGCTCTCTCGATTCTCAAAGGTTCTGCTGGAGAGAAAATGATGCATACACTGTGGTGGGTCTGACTAAGCTAAGAAAGGTTTCTAAGCAGGGGCCAGTGCCTTTGCCTCATTGAGTTTATGGAGAGGTTTACCTCTGTGGGATTGACCATGAGGGGATTAATTTTCTTGACTACTGGATCTCAAAAAGATTTACTATGGTGCAGAGGGAGTTGCAATATGTTTTGGTCAATGAAATATTCATACCCTTGAGCATCTAAATTATGGATTGAGAAAGATCTGGAAAATGGTTCCAAGAAACAAATGTAATTGCAAAACTGTTATGAGAGTGAAAATTGTAAATATAGTAAATGTAATCTAGTTATAAAGGAAGGAGTTGATTTTCAGCACAGTATAAGCTCCTTCAGAGCAGGGATTATTTTGTACTCCCAGTGCCTGGCACATAACAAGTGCCTAATATATTTTGTTAAATGAAACTCAGTTTCTGAAGGCAACTCATGGAAATGAGTCTACATTTTATAGAAACCATATAATTCTTCAAAAAGATACAGTAAAAAACAAAACATTTTGTTTTCTTTCTCATTCTTTTCCTTTTTGATTCGAGTTTTCTTATGCAGCATGATAATTGTGGAAATAGGTATCAAAGAATTGCACATGTTTAACATATATTGGATTATTTGCCATCCAGGGGAGGGGGGTGGGGAAAAGGAGGGGAAAAATTAGGAACATAAGGTTTTGTAAAGATGATTATTGAAAATTATCTATGCATATGTTTTGAAAATAAAAAACTTTAATAATAAAAAATTTTTAAAAAGGAAGCAAGATTAAATAGATTTTTAGGTTGTTACTAATTTTTTGTTGTTCTTCAGGAGGAACTTTGTTATTGTTGAGTCATTTTGGTTGTGACCCCATTTGGGTTTCTTGGCAAAGATACTGGAGTGCTTTGCCATTTTCTTCTCCAGCTCTTTTTATACATGAAGAAACTGGGACAAGTAAGGTTAGGTAACTTGCCCAGGGTCACACAGCTCTCTGTTTACTGCAACATCTAGCTGTCCCTGAGAAGATATCAACACCTAGTCTTGGTAGAAGGATTACTGACATCTTCTGCCCCTTAGCAGCAGGACATCGAGTTTCTGCAAAGGCAAGCATGGAACACTAGTGCTATTTGCCTCTCTATAACCTAAGGATATGTATAGAATTACATTTCCCAGAATGCTCAGGAAAAACCCAAAAAGGGTTGAATTCCCAGTAAACAGAGCCATGTGACTGCACTGTAACATGAGGCTCATCATTTGTCAGAAAAAGATCTGGGAAGGTTAAGAAAAGATCTGACAGGGGAAAAAAAAAGGAAGTTAGGTCTCAAAAAGCACAATGACAACAATCATTTTTGGGCAAGTCTTCTTTGGAAAAACTTTCCTTATTCAAAAGAGAAGTTAAAATTAAAAAAAACATTGTGGGTTATTATTTAATGCTGATATGCTTTGGGCATCTGAGATAATTAGGCTTAAAATTTCTTTTTACATCTCATATGCTACTCAAGAACAAGGAAGACAAAGTAACATTTGTACACAACACACCAGTGATTTGCCACACAAATACAATGACACAGTATCACAATGATGGACACAAGTGAAAAAGAGTCCAAAGTGAGTTGTGTTTACCTTTCTGACTTTTGAGGTTAGCAAAACCCTGCAGTGTAAAACGCTTTTTGGACAGTGCAGAGCCCTCTGAGGTAGAACTAGTTACTGTATCATCTATAAAGGAAAAGAAAGACAAAGAAAATGGGGAATATACACAGAATACACAAAAACTCTAAGGAAAAAGAGATACCTCAGAGGTAGCATTTAGACACAGTAATAGAGACAGCAGAGATGTATTCAGGGAAAAATGAGGACTATAGTTTATTGTTATAGATGTCTCTCTATACTCAAAGCATTCTCAAGGCTAGATTCAAATCAGGTTGTGAGCCCATCTCCAGGGGAGCATCATATTTCAGAAAAGCTTCTGTCATAGGGTTAAAGGCAATATTATTTACTTGTATTTGGAGAAATAAAGTACTACTGAGAGGAAGAAAAAGACAATATTAATTGACTTAACAAAAGTAGACCAGGAACAATAGAAGCCTGAGAGTTATCTTTGTAAACACTACCTCATAATAAAAAAGAGTGATTTTCTAACTTATATGTTACATTTAATTCAGTAACTGGGTGTAGAGGTTTGTCTACCAGTGAGTCCACAAAATGCATGCATGCAGCCTCACCTTTGCTTTTGTCTGGGTTCTTCGGCACTGATGCTGAACTGACATATCCCTCCAAGCCTGCAGGATCAGTTTTTCTTTCTTCTAATTTTTTAATATTCTTTGTTTGATTTTTTGAAGGACTAATGGATGAAGCAAAAAAAAAAACCCAACGTTAAATAATATTATTTTACAGTCACGTTCACAATTTCTCAAGGAACTTGGTATATATGGAGGTTCTTGATTCTTCTCTATTTTACATGCCTGGCAATATTTTCCTATTGAATCCTGCTTTGAGTGAGGGAATGGTTCTGTTTATAAAGTATATTAAAAAAATACTACTAGCTAGTAGGGTCTCCCCCCTTCTTTCAAGAAACATTATTTTTTTGGATAAATGCTGCCAAGGTTGAAGCTTTGGTTTAAGGTTAAGTGTTATATTCTAGGGAGAGAGAGAAGAAGGAGATCAGGCTATACAAAGGTTGTAAAGTAAGCATAGCTTCTGTCACAAGCATCCTCTTTTTAGCATGGGAAGTCAGGAGGTTTAAAAACAACATATGCTTCAAAAAATTGAAGCCACTGGCCTCTAACAAGGTGATAAAAAATGATTTTGTTGCAATAAAAAACAAATGAAAATGAGTTAGAATATAAAAATTACATTTTATTTATAAAAAACTCAGCTTCATAGCCTAATCAATCAATAATCATTTATTAAGCAATTACATGTCAGATATGGTGTTAATAGGCATTGGATATACAAAGAAAAAACAAAAAAATGGTCTTTTCCTCAAGAAGCTTATGGGGTGACAGTATAGATGGGTCAGAATTTACAAGATAAATACAGACTAGTTGGAAGATAACTTTATAGGGCCTGGCACTAGCCCAAACACTATCCACTGAGCCACAGAACTGGCTCAAGATGATTTAAGAAATCACCAAGTCAACCCCAAATCTTGTATTTTATCAGTGAGGAAATTAAAACCCAGATTTAAGTGATTTGACCATCTAAGGTGGGATTTGGTTTCAAGTGTTCTTGATTCCAAGTCCAATATTAGGTGACAATGTGTAGCAGTCCTATAATTAGTCATTTGCTATTTAGATGTTGACATAATCCTTTTAAGATTGGCAATGAATGATTGATATATACAAAAATCCAGGTTGATGCCTAGGTTTTTTCTTTTTCTTTTTTTAAGGTATTGGAAGAGATGTTTTTCTTTGTAAGCTGAAAGAATAACATCAATCCAACATGTATATATTCAACAAGTATTTATAAGTAGCTATAGTAGTAGGCACTATGCTAGGAATACAAGTTCAAAGAATGAACAACTTCTAACTTGCAAGAATCATACATTCTTGTGAGGAAAACAACAAACACATAAAAAATATATATGGCATCCCAAAACTTTAAGTGTAGTTTTAAGCCTTAATAACTAACAGATACAATTAAATAGCTCAAACTTTAATGGTTTAAAACTGCAATGAAACTTTTGGGATACCCTATAAACATAGCACAAACATAAAATAGTTAAACATAACAGTGTGGACATTTGGGAAAATCAAGTAGCCTAGTCATTAGAGAACCAGGCCTGGGGTTAGGGAATTTCATATACATGAGTTCAAATCTGGTCTTGGACTCTTACAAGCTATGTGACTCTGGGCAAGTTGCCTCGGTTTTCTCATCGATAAAATGAGCTGAAGAAGAAAATGGCAAACCACCCCAGTATCTTTCCCAAGAAAAACCCAGTTAGAGATAGAGAGAAAGCATAAGCTAGGAACAGGGAATGGGCAATGCAAAAAGTATGAAAAGGAGAGCTGATAGTATAGAACAGAGAAAGGCTAAATTACAAAAAAATAGGAACAGGAATAATGTTCAATTAGACTGGAAAGATAGATTAGAAAAGGTTGTATAGGGATTTAAAAGCCACTTTTTATATTTTACTCCAGAGGTAATTAGATTTTGCTAGAATTGGTCATTCTGACAATGGTGTGTAAGATGTATGGGGAGGAGGAAAGACTTAAAGCAGAGAGATCAATTCAGAGACTGTCATCTTGTAGTAGAGATGAAGTATTAAAGGTAATAGTTGTGTGAAGAGAAGAGATCAGATTCAAAGGGTGTTGTCAGTGTAGAAATAGTACATGATAAACATTACCCTCTAATGTGTAATATATAAAGAATACTAGGGGTGTTTTTAGAGTTGGAAGCAATGTTAGAGGCCATTCAACCCCCTCAGAGAAGGAGAAAGCTTAGAGGGATATTGTCAGATAAAGAAAATGAGACTACACTCTGGAGCCAAAAAGCCTACCATGCTTCACATGCTATATTTATGGCCACCCACCTTGTGTTAGAGGATGTAGGTAATGGCAGGCTCTGAGTCTGCTCCAATGCTCGGTGCTGACTAGCCTCTGTAAGAAAGGACAAACACAGGGCAGGATGTATTTGTATATAAGAAAGACTTTTGGAGTTTGACTTTTTTTTTAAACAGGTAGAAGTTTAAAGATTTTTTTCCCCTCTAAGTAGAAATCAGTTGGGTGCACAGAATTCTGGAGAAAGAACTATTTACCTCTACAAGCCTGCAGCTGACTGGTTAAGACTTTCCGGATTTCATTTACCCAGGTTGCTTTAATTTCAGGAGTTGGAGCCTGCCAAAAAAGTGAAAAGTCAGCAAACAAGTAATGAATCTCCTTTGTACAATAAATGTGTATTTTATTCATCCAACTCCATGCACAAAGATGTAACTTTAGTACTTCTTAGATCATCTGAATGGAATGCCATACACAAGAGTAAAAGAAGAGTGTGATAGGACTGGTGGGTATGAGTTAGTGGTTTGAATCCAGGACACAAGCTAGTATTTTTTTCCTTTAGGAAATGATATTATCTCTTTTGTTCTTTTCAAATGAATACTAGAAATTGATAGGCCCGGGACAGGTTATTCAACTGCTTTTCATCCAAGTTTCTTCTTGGGGAAAAGAAGAAAAAATAGTAATTTTCCTTCTGTAATTGTAGTGAAGCTTAAGAATTTCTAGAATAGCTTTACTTTGTACCTCAAAACAGCAATTCAATTAGGATTTTATTTTTAAAAAATAGACTGGATCTGTGATTTCTTGGAAATGGGAACTTTCTATCAGTACAGGTTGCGTCTTTACTCTTCCTTAATAGTTTTTGAAAAGAGTTACTGGGAAGTGAGAGAATAATTGTATTTCTCAGAGTCACACAGTTAGTATATGTCATAGGTGGGAATTGAATCCAGGTGTTCCTGATTTCCAAACTAATCCTTATCACCCCATGCTCCCCTCCCTCAGGGCTCCATACAATGTCTCAGTGCTAATTGTATTCATATTCTACATAAACTGCTCTCATGATAAATTAATCATTTGGGGAAGCTGAGGTCAAGAGCCTGTCCTCTACTAAAATTCTGCAGTTCTACTTTTATAAGCCTCTGAATTCAGCCTCCTTAAGGATTCTCCTATGCAATGAAGATTTGGTCAAGAGAGAGGCAGTAGTACAAGAAACTTGATAAATCAATGATTCAACAAATATTCATTAATTACTTATGTACCAAATACTGTGGTAGTTGAAGATAAAAAGAAAAGAAAACAAAACAATCCCTGTTCTCAAAAAGCCTACATTCTACTGTGAAGAAACATGTAAATAAAAAATATATTCAAAGTAAATTTGAAGTAATTTAGGGGCTAAGAGAATTCATGTAGGAGGTTTCACTTGAGTCAAGACATTCTACTATGTGGAAGTGAGGAGGGAGAGTATTCCAGGTGTTAAGCATAGGTTTCCATTCCTATTCCAATTAATTCCAGAAGTCCTAGACAGCTTGGATCAGGAAGGGACACACAGGAAATAATTTTGTCATTGTTGCTATTTGTCTTTATCTAGAAACCCAAAACCTTCATGATCCTTTTAGACTGAGCTCATGTAGTTGACTCATCATTGATTGAATTCATCTCTGGGACTTCGGTAATTAATAGGGGTGGGGATGGACCTACACACAGGATGGCAGTCAGTGGAAAAGCAGAATTGGATGTAACTATTATTCCTCAATTCTGCCTATGTTGTTGCCATAGCTCAATTCAAGGGAACATCCATTCTTTATATTTGTAGCCCAATTATAGGTCCTAAAAGGAACCTAAAGTTACATTACATTGTCATACCCCTCCCCTGGCTCATTAGTTATGCTTTCTCTCCTCAGGGGTGAAAGATTATGGTTTCCATCATAATAGCACAGTCACGTTGGAGCTGCTGGTTTGGATAAAAGATGAGGAACATGACTTAGTGCCAAAAGAGAGGCATACTGGGTTGGGTACTCCTGAAGAGTTTACAAAGCAGGTCACATTCTGAGTAAATAAGAAGGTGGGGAAGGAATCTTTGAGTTGGAGACAGAACTCTTTGACCATGGAGCCCTAGCCTCCATGATTTTAAAAAACCCTAATTTTGAATAAATAAACTGCAGGAATCAGTCACAAAATAGGTGTAGATGTTTTCAAAAATGGTCATGTAGTTTCTAAGGGTGGTTCCCTTGTTTTCATGTTGCAGTGTGTACAAATGAATAATTTGGCCCAAGGTACATCAGGATAAACACTGTATAGAGTCAGCTGGTCCCCTCACCAGGTTCATCTGCAGAGTAACAGGGAGCCCAAGTAAAACTCAAGGGTTTTTGTCTTCTTAAAGCTGATTTTTCATTTTTTCCTCCATGCATGTCTCTATTGTTCAAATAATAACATTTAAAAAAAAATATATATATATATATATATATATATATATATATATTTATAAAATGCCCCAATGTGTCTTTTAGCTCAAAGACTTGTAACTTTACAAAAAGGCAAAATGTTAGTTCTTTTTAAGGCCTTTTTTCCTGGCAGCTATTAATACAACTTTGAATCTTCTCAGACTTGCATTAGGAAAATGATTACAGCCTACATTTTCATTTTCCATCTACCTCAAACACATTTCCTTGTCCTGCCAAGTTCCTATTAGAATGACATGGTTAATTTTGCTGAATTTGGGTGCATAGGCCTAGGGAAACATTACAAAATTCAACACGGTAACAACAAAGGAAATGAAAACCTTATTTGAAAAATAGTAATTGGCATGCCACCCCTACCTGTATTATGTAAACCTCTTCCCTTGCATTATACCAGATTTCAAATTTCTTAACATCCCCTTTAACATTCTCTGTTATTCCAACAGCAGTCATCTGGCAAACACAAGACACAGAGAAAAGGCATAAATACATGCAGGAAACTAATTTTTATTAAAAATATTCCAAAGATGACATCCAGGTCTTAAAAAAGTCCCCACCATCTTTTAAAGTCCTACTTATGCACCCTTGGGACTTGAAGGTAACTAGATTTTTTTAGTTACCAAGAAACAAGTATTTATTAAGCACCCACCATGTGCTAGGACTATGTGCGAAGCACTCATTTGGCCTCACAATAATCCTGAAAGGTAGGTACTATTATAATCCCAGTTTTATAGATGAGGAAACATAGAACTAGTTGGTGTCTGAAACTGGATTTGAACTCAGATAAAACACAATCAGATATATTCTTCATATTTTTTTTCTTTGTAGATTAAATTTTTCAGACAGAGAGAGGAGTACTTTTGTCAAAAACTAAAATTTCATTGCTTTAGTCTAAATGTTTACTTACATTTAAGGATTGCTTGTAACTGTATGAAGGGGCTTTTTCATATCCTTCTCCATTCTCTTCTCTCTTTTTACAGAACAAAACCGCTTTCTCATGGAGGAACAGATGTCTCTGCATTGGCTTAAATCGGGCCAGGTCTTTCACTTTGGCATGACCCTTTTTGTGATCTGTCCAAACACTGAATGAGCCTTGCATTAAGAGCTTGCCTAGTTCATTTAAGTTTCCCTTAAAAAAGAAAAAGAGAATTAATTATATTTTAAAATTATATTTTTAAAATTTATAGAAAACTCTGGAGTGAACAAAATGCTGAACCTGGAATCTGGAAGACCAGATTTTTACTTTTAAAAGACATTTACTAGCAAGGGCAGTTATGTGATGGTAGTGAATAGAGTGCCAAGTCTGGAATTAGAAAGACTCATCCTTCTTGAGTTCAAATTTGAATCCAGATACTTACTTGCCATATGGCCCCAGGTTAGTCCCTTAATTCTGACTGTCTCAGTTTCCTCAAGTTTCCTCAACTATAAAATGAGCTGGTAAAGGAAATGACAAACCACTCCAGTATTTTTGCCAAGAAAACCTCAAATGGAATTAGGAAGAGCTAGACACTCCTGAACAACAATAAACAGTAATTCCTGTGAATGGGCTCTAAATTGCTCCATCAAAATGACAACTGAGTTGGTTTTTAATAATGTATTCAATGCTAGATGGTGCCATAGTAGACAGATTAATGCCACTGATTTAAGTTGATGGGAAGCCTACATACAAGGCTGGCTTTGGTTCTCTTTACAAGAAAAGAGTTGTCTGGACCCCTATGATTTTTATCTCACAGGAAACACCTGGATGAGGCTTAGCAACTTCTGTGCAACTTTATAGTCTTAGAAAGCTGCCTGAAACAGAGCTGCCAACATGCAGCCCCTACTAGATTAAAATATAATTGGGAAATATTTTCTAAAATAAATAAAAATACAATAAAGCACCGTCACTCAGTTGTGGCTATTCAGTACTGACTCTTCATGAAGTTTCCTTGGCAAAGATACTGGAGTAAACACTCCATTTCCTTCTCCAACTCATTTTACAGATGAGGAAACTAAGGCAAAGTTAAGTGACTTACCCATAGACACACTGCTAGTAAGTGATTGAGGTTGGATTTATACTAAGGAAGATGAATCTTTCTAACTCCAGGCCTGACATTTGATCCATCATGCCATCTAGTTACTAGATAACATCATATTTTAAAACTAAATTAGTATGTTGCTGATAGGAATTTCCCTTTCTATTTGATTTTGGTACTACTGGCATAGAGCTTTCAGCAGTTAAGTGACTTCCAAGGTCATACAGAAAGTTTATATTAGAGGCAAGACTAGAATCCAGGTCTTTCTGGCTTTAAGGGCAGCTTTATATCCGCAGTAATACCTCTCACATAGTAAGTGAATCATAGGATATATAAATAAGTTTCTAAGGCTGCCAAAACTCACCTAGCATATGACAGTCACTTAGAACTTCGGAAGTATTACTTCTTTTCACTTTAAAACTCTGCAGACTTCTATTATTATATATGTCATATAATACATAATTTTATCATATATCATAGTATCACACTGATGAGATCATTGAAGGAAAGTAAATGGCTGTTCCCTTTGACAGGGATTAGGTTCAATTCTTCAATTAGAGTATCTTCCACTTAAATGACTGTCACTTACATCATAGCCAGTGATGGCAATCAGGTGCATGGAATCATTGACAGCTTTGAGAATTCCAAGGATAGAAGTCAAGGCTTCTTGTAGATCTTCGGCTCCTTCACAATTTTTACTATATTTCAGCATTTCCTGAAGGGCAGGGTACACAAAAATAAATGTTCTTAGGATTATACAACCATCACCAAAAACATATCAATATCTTTGGGAAATATACATCCAGATGCTTGCAGGAAAAAAAGAGGCTAATATCTTGTGCTCTGATTAATATTGTTCAAACTATGTTTTACCTTTAAGGTGCTTCCCAAAGAGTGACCCTTAGAATCATTAGGAGGGCTTCTTGTGCCTAGACAAACACGGCTCCACTGCTTGGTAGATTCCCGAGTTTCATTCAAGGTTCAATTAATAAGCTCTCTTCTAAGAAGCCACATTTCCTGAATCCTCCTACTTGCTAGTGATCTCTACCTCCTCAATTTATCATATTTATATTTATCTATGTATCTCTACTACTTAATTAGCTCCTCAGAATGGAGCACTAATGAAAATTTCATCAATGACATTTTGGAAATTCTTGAAAATTATTTCTGAATAATTCTTAAATTGGGCAAATTTGATAGCAAATTCATGAAACAAACCCAGAATTTTTTCTCCCTGAGGCAATTGGGGTTAAGTGACTTATCCAGGATCACATAGGAAGAGTTAAGTGTCTGAAGTCAAATTTGAACTCAGGTCCTTTTGACTTCAGGCTGGTGCTCTATTCACAGCGCCACCTTGCTGCCCCACAAACCCAGAACTTTGATAAAAACTTACTAAGTAATGTCTTCAATATGCCTCTTCCTGATCCTATTTAGGCAACTCACCTCCTCCCCTAACCAAACACTTAATATCCTTTTGCTGCTGCTTGAATGTCCAGGTACCCCTCTAGATGTATCATTAATATGCAGAATGTTTCAAATTCCAAGTATTTCATTATTTGCTCCTCTTATCAAAATTCACCTAGCTTAATTTCCATTCATCTCAAGGCCTTGCTAGGTGACTGGCTAGGTCATCTGAGAAAATCTCTGCTAAGGGTATTCATGGCTGATAAGTAGTGACCTTCAGAATACAGGGTACTCAAATCAGTTCCATTTGTTCAATAATGAAGAGAACCACCTATACCCAGTGAAAGAACTCTGGGAAATGAGTGTGAATCATAACATAGCATTTCCATTCCCTCTGTTTTTTTCCGCCTGCATTTTTGATTTCCTTCTCAAATTAATTTTATTTTATTTCTAAGTCTAATTTTTCTTGGGCAGCAAAATAACCGTATAGATATGTATAAATATATTGTATTTAACATATACTTTTACATATTTAACATGTATTGGTCTACCTGCCATCTAGGGGAGGGGATGAGGGGAAGAAGCAGAAAAGTTAGAAGAGAAGGTTATGCAAGGGGCATTGCCGAAAAATTACCCATGAATATATCTTGTAAATAAAAAGCTATAATAAAAAAGAATGCAGGGTACCTTCACCATTAATATGGAAGTTTCAGGGAGCCACATGGTTTTTTTTTCTTCAGGAAACAGTAAAGCTGTGGCTATGACTTTCTCTGTTAAGTGGAACTGTCATTTAAAGGCTGGTCACATTTGGGCAAAAATGTAAAACTAGCTTAAATTATTCTGACTTTTATTATTTTGGCTATGTTATTCTACTAAATTTTTAGCAAACAACAACAAAAAAAGTCAAAAATTGGCCACTGATAAAAAAAATGCCAATATCATTCCTACCTTTAATAACAGCTGATACTTGGTTATTCTTTGTACAGGTTTTAGCAAATAAGAATCCAAGCTGAGTTTGTGATCAAGTTTTTTCTGGCATTCCTGTGAACAAGTCAGAAATCTTGAATTATACAATGGTCATCTTAGTGACCAATTAAATCAGCACATGGAATGAGCCCAAAGAAGCATATGGAAATATACCTGGAAAAATACACAGTCTGAGCACTGCCTCCATAGACTTTCTGATCTGGGTTTATTTTGACAATACTTCTCATAAATCTGAAAATCTTCCATCTGCATGTAGGAATTAAAAAAGTTATCAGTTGGATCTGCTAAAGAGAACAAGACAGATCATATTCCAAAGGAGTCTCTGGATTTTTCCCACAAATCTAGCATGATTTATATCATTTATAAAACTTTGCAGTATGGAGGAGCTGATACCATGAGGATAAAACTGACTTCTAGGCAAGGTAGTTTGGGTATTTTTTATCCTTTAGAATTGAGTCACGACAACAGTCAATATTCCCTAAAATTGTACCTGGATGAAATACACAATCAAAACAAAATATTTCTCATTAACCATTATCTGAGAAGGCAAACGGGAAAATAGAATGGTCCTTAAAAAATACTTGCCACATGGCTTCCTTGGCATTTAAATCCAACTTAGGACAAATATACTACCAAATGTAACCTGACATGGATCATAAGTTTAGAACTAAAAGGAAGGGAACAGAAAAGAAACCAAGGCATAAAGAAATTAAATGATTTGCTCAGCATCACACAGTATCTGATGTAGGATTCAAATACAAGTCTTCTGATTCCACTGCCCTGCCTTTTGGTAAAATGTGGTGAAGCAGTTTGTCTTATACTTCCAGGAAGTTCTTTTTTTGGCCTGGCATAGGTCATTTACATGACCTATTTAGTTTATAAATAAGAAAGTTATGTTATAACTTTGCCACTAGCAGTTTCAATACTGTGCTTATAGTCAGAACACCTTTTTCCTTGCTTGAATTTAACTCAATGGATTTGGCCTTTTTTTTTTTTTTTTTTTTTTTGATCTTGGGTAAGTTTTAAAACAAACCACAGAAAGACCATTTATTTATTTTACTTAAATATCAGCTCTTCAAAGATAAACATATTTCAAGAGTAGCAACTTATTTTCTTTTTTCAACAAAGGGTTTTTTTTGAATCCTCAAAATGTAACCACCAAGAGTTTCCCATGAACTAGACTGGGCCAAATGATTAACATTCTCATTTCCTTTAGGCCCCCCCCCCAATATTTTTCTTTTGATCATTGGCTACTCTGTTTCATAGGAACTACTCAATTTTGCAACAAATTAGTAAGTTTCCCTTTTAGGAAAATTAGTTGTTTATGATAAATGGCAAAGGAAATAAGAATACTATTTTATTCCCTTCAATTTTTTTAAAATTGAGCTTTAAAGGGTCATTTTCACCAGACTTGCAATTTACCTGGTGAGAATGAGGAAAACCAATGGAGATTAAGATCACAATGATTTAGTTATTTTAGCTAGAAATAGAAAGTTAAAAAACAGTGTGAGGTAGCATATCTATTGTTACTGGTTTATAATACATACATACCCTTTCTAGAAAACACCTTCCTACCAGTTCTGGGTAGTCTATGTAGTTTTCAAGTTCTCTCAGGAATATTCTAAACAGAGGAAGTTTTTATTAGAATTTATGGGGAAAAAAAGAATCTAAAAAGGAAACTATTTCCAATAACTATTCCCTCCCCCGCCCCAGAAGCCCTTTTCCAATCCCTCCCTCTGAAAAAATCCTTGAGATTTTTTTATTGTTTAAAAAAAAAGTTACAGAAATAGATTATGGTATCAATCCTGTCTGACTTGAGTAACCAAGGGGCTGAACTTGTAGACTAAAGAAATGGGTTATACCTCTGGACCCTCTCTTAATATACATCTAGTTGATATGCAAAATTCCCTTCAAAATATTTAATTTATAAATGTACGTGGAAGAATTTACAATCAGAGAAGCTGATTGCTCAAAAATTATTCAAGCCAGTCCCCTCATGTGGCAGATGGAGAGAGAGGGGTTTTGTATCATAGGATAGAAAACTGGACAGGACACTTTGGGATTGATACAACCTAACTTTCTTAGTTCTACTGATAAGGGTTTTGAGGCCCATAAAGCTTAAGTTACTTGACCAAAGACATAGCTAATAAGAAAGGAGATGCAAGCTCAGGTTTTCTTACTCCAAATGCTTTGATCCTCTCTCTACACCAATGATATCCCTTACATTTTTTGTTCTACAAACTCCTTTTAACAAAAATTAAATGTAACATAAACTCCAAGGGTAATTTAATGTATTACTCATGTTGTTTTTCAGTAGTTTTCAGTTGCATGTGATTCTTTCTGACCCCATTTGAAGTTTTCTTGGCAAAGATACTGGAATGGTTTGCCATTTCCTTCTCCAGCTTATTTTACAGACGAAGAAACCAAGGCAAATAGGGACTTGTCCCAAGTCATTGAGGCCAGATTTCAACTTAGTCTTAACTTTTTCTAACTGTAGACTCAGCACTATATTCACTCTTCCACCTAGCTGCCCCCTTCTCCATAATGGGACTCAGTGAATTGCATCATGCAACCTCCCTATCTTGTCAGATCAAATTAGAGGCTGCTGGGTTGGATAGAGTGGACAGAGTACTGGGTAATCAGTGTCATCAGAAGGTATGTTTGAGCTTCATGGGAAAAAAATCAACTTTATTATAATACTTTAAAATATACCAGTGACTTTTGCATACTCTGAATCTATGAAATGACTGAAACAAGGATTAAGCTGGAGCATATCCACTTTGTTTACCTCCTAATACAAGGTGCCTTGTGTGTTTGGGAAATAAAATATCAAGGACTGGGTTAATTGGGGTTAAATCCTCTACAATCGGATGGGGTGAGAGATATAGATGATAGAAGGGAAAAAAGAATATGAAAAAATAGAAAGCCCCAAACTCCCTTAAAGCTCTCCTCCCAAATATTAGAGCAGGGTGGGTAATGTAGATTCCCATGGTCTGTTGGCCTTCCCAAGTCCCAAGGTGGGGCATCCATCTACTCCAGCCATCACAGCTGATTCCTGGGGAAGATTCAACTATGATTTGTTTTTCATTACACAGGATAAAATAATTTCCAATAAACTTATCCTCTGATTATTATCACTACAACCTCTATTTTGAACTGTCCTTTTCTTATCCCCTGAAGGAAAGTATAGAAATACACACTCTGCCCCTATGCCCCTATGATAGGGAATGCTGAAGAAATTATCCACGCTACTCCCCATAAACCTGGAAGAGGCAAAAATGATCATTTCAGAACAAAGATCCCACACCCAGCCCCAGGAGGATAAAAAGAGAAAAGCAATAAACTTCCCATATTAATTTGCTCTTTTTTAGCCATGCCCAGGAAAACAGATGGCCCTTGATCTGTGTGTCATAAGGTCAAAAACATTATCCATGCTGACAGATTTTGTTATTGTTAACACTGAATGCTTCCCCAAAATGCCAAACTGAGAGGGTAATGAGAAGGAGGATTTCTTCTTACCAACAAGATAGAAAGGGTGATGATTTGGGGAAAGACATTTGGGCAATTCAATGAATTGCCAGCATGGTTTAGTAGTGCCATGACTTTTTTTTTTCTCAAGACATAATATAGGAACACTGGAATGTCTATTCTACCAGCCATTAATACCCAAGGAGAATGCCTTCCACTGGACATTCAACAACTGAAAAAAATGTGCTTATCTTCTTGGTTTTTCATATCTAATTCAGAACCATCCTCAAATTTTAATAACTTCTAGTTGATTGTATGTTTCAAAATAGATATGTACTACTTTAGCATCCACTACTAGGTTCTGTAACTTTGTAATCTCTCTTAATAGAAAATAATACATAATTTAAAAATTCAGCACATGATCTAGGGTAGTTGATTTGAACTTTAAACCCTTTTAATGGAATAGTGCAGTAAGATACATCATTTATTTTAAAGAGAAGATACAATGTACTTTCTCAAATACAGAAGAACAATGCCCTTTACCTGTTATGGAAGTGATAAATCTCCTCCATATTCCCAAATAGAACATCCTTCTTATTTTGGAGGGCTGGTGAAATGAGATGCATCATTAGTGGATTATCCATCTCTGCAGCATATCCCTATGGTGCATAAAGAAGAAAATGAATGACTCTTACTTCCAGTTGTTATTTGACTCATGAAACTCAACTGGCAAACAGATCAACAAGTCTTAGCCCAACTGTGCAAAGTCATTTGGGGGTATGTGTATAGATGATCAATTAATATAATGTGGTATTTTATTTTGTTTGCTTTATGCTTTATTTGTGATATCGAATCTCTTTTTTTCATCCAGGTTAAAAATGCAGCAGGCATTGTGTTAAGTGATGGGCATATAAAAAGAAGCAAAAGACAGGCCTTCCGTGCATAGAGCTGGCAGTATAATAGGGGAGACAATGAGCAAACAAATGTGAATCAAAAAAGCTATATACAGGATAAATAAGAAATAAATGGGAGAAGGCACTGAAATTAAGACAAACTAAAAAAAGTTTCCTTTAGAAGATGAAAGAGAAAGGCAGTGTAGGGTCTAATTAGTTTGCCAAGAGGTTAAGATGGGGAGAAGAGGAAAGAATAGCTAGTACAGGGAAAATGTCTTGGAGAACTAAGGATTGGGGGGGGGGGGGGGGCTCGAGGATTGGTAGTCACATGATGAAAGAATGAAGTTTGGTAAGAGGAGGTAGGAGGAGAGGTGAAACAATAAATTGTGGTTGGGTAAGGGGATTTCAAAATTCTTGAACATGGAAGTAGTACATTTGTGGGTGAAGGCAAGATGAAGCATATGATTATCTTTATGTGGAGGTAAAGGTCATGTGAAATAAATAGGTTAAGAAACTTTTTGGGATTTTTGAGGGAAAGTCAAAATGTATGTTTGAAGTCCCCTAGTATGAAGGCAGGAATTGGGAAGGAGAGGAAAAGTGTTAGTTAAGTACTGAATTCATTGAGGAAGGAAGGAAAGTGATCTGGGAGTCTATATACCAAAAGCTTCTTAAACTGTGTGTTGTGACTCATATGGGACAACATAACTGAATGTGGGGGACATGAAAAATTTGGCAACCAGGATTTAATTGGGCAGTAGAAATAAATGATATGAACCTCAAAGGAGGAAGGGTCTCAGTGATATTCTACCAAGATTTAATTCTTTATATAAAAATAAATAAGCACTCCTACTTCATTAGCATGCAAATTAATAAATGGTAAAATTACATGTGTATCAAAGAATTGTTTTAAAATACATTTCTTTATCATCGGTAAATGTTTGATTTGTATACTTATTTTATATACCTGGAGTCAAAACTTTCTTAGGTAAAAAAAGTCTTGAATAGAAAAAGTCTAAGAAGTCAAGCAATAAACAATAACTGCCAGGATTTAATTGATAGACATGAATAGCATGAATCTTAAAAGGGGAGGGGCTCTTGAATGATGAAGGTAGGGAAGAGACCCTGGAAGTGGCAATGGGAATCAAGAAGAAATTCAACTCTCCTTTCTTGGCCAGTGAGCTACTACTTACCTAGCCTGTGGTCTCTTACTTCCAGAAGGTTTGCCAAATTGGTGCCAGACTTAGTATGGACATCTGATTGGTTTAGACCTTTTACAATTCAGATCTTCTGAGCCCAAGTAAACTACCAGTCTCAACCTTTTCTAACAGTAGGTCAGGAGAGAGCATGGTACCATCATTCCTGGAGTGTCTTCTCTAAAGCTAATGCACTTTACATTTAATCTATGAATGACCCTGGAAAAGTATATATGTGACACATAGAATATATGTGACACATAGAATAGGAACCATTTCCATAATTTCTTAACTCAAAAAGATAAAACTAATAAACAAAAGGCCGTATTTTCACTATCTAAAATTCTAAACCTAGCTTAACTCTTGGACATGTGGACACAATTATACTTAATACATACACCTACCTCAAGGACACAAAGCAGCTCTTCCACATATGCTCTCTCTGTTTCAATAAGTTCATTCATGACATGCCTGGAAATAAGGAAAGATGTTAACTCCTTATAGGAATGTCCTTTGAAAATACATATAAGACAGTTGTCTAAGGACTAAGATTGGGAGACTCCTGACCATCCTATACCTAAACTTATATCTAAAGCAGAAGAGCCCTAAGGCAGGTAGTTCATAATGTTCTAGGCTCCCAAATTGTGAGGAGACAAGTGGTTGGGAAGAGAAAGGATGATGTGAATACTTAACTCTTAAACCTTGGAGATCTGTGGAATCTTCCTATTTCCTAATTGCATGGAGATACCTGAGGAGTCTTTAGCTCTAACTCCGTCCCTTCTGAAGGATTCAGAAACAGCATGGATAAATGGAACAAGTGTTATATTTGGAATCACACAATCATTGTTCAAATCCCAGCTCTGCAAATTATTATCTGTAAATCGTTAGTTAAGCCACAAACTTCTAGGCTTCCTCCTTGTAAATAAGGAGTGGACTCAACCTCTGAGGTCTTTTCTAAATTTAAATCTATGACTTTTGCTCAATTAGAAATGTAGGGACAGAAAAATTTCTATTTTTAGAGGCTTCTCCAAAAGTTTTTACAGGCCTACTATGAGGATTGGGGCCCAAAACACTATACTCCAAAACCCAATAGCAAAGTCAACTTGGCAGATCTGTAAATTATTAAGAACTGCAAAACCAAAAGAAGATTGTTCACAGTAAGAAGAAAATCACATGATGATCAACTGTGATGGACTTGGTTCTTTTTAACAGATGATTCAAGGCAATTCCAATGGATTTGTGGTAGAAAGTGCTATTTGCATTCAGAAAGACAACTATGGAGACTGAATGTGGATCGAAGCACAGTATTTTCACCCTGTTGTTTGCTTGGGTTTTTTTTCTCTCTCATGTTTTTTCCCCTTTTGATCTGATTTTTCTTGTGCAGCATGATGAAAATGGAAATATAAATATTTAGAATAATTTCACATGTTTAACCTATATCACATTACTTGCTCTCCTGAGAGGGAGGGAGAAAAAACTGCAACACAAGATTTTGCAAAGGTGAATGTTGAAAACTATCTTTGCATGTATTTGGAAAAATAAAATACTATTTACAATTTAAAAAAACTTATTAAGAACTTAATATAAACACTATATATCTTATAGAAGAATGCCAATAGGGCCTCTGTCAATTTAGGCTTTTTTTCCCCTCAAGATTTGGTAGTGATGTATTGAATTCTTGGAAATTTCCTTCATTGTATTTTGTTTGAAGCTGGTCCTTGTGGGACCAACTTCTGCAAAAGTACATTCCTTTATCCATTAATCCATTCTTTACCATTGGCTTTTCCAGAAAGAGCTTCCTATTAGTCTTTGTGAATTCTGGCTAAAATTTAGGGTAATTTCAATCCAAGATACCTCCTTCCAGAGATTGATTTGATATCTAGCCAAATGCAAAACAACAAGCCAGAGAATGGGCAAACTACTGAATTAATCAAAAGATATACATCAATGTTGCAAAAATAGGAAGGAAATTGTGGATCTAGAAGTTACAGAAATAAAGCAATTTTCTAATCAAGGGTCCCAGACAACAGTCTGCTTGTCAGAATTGAGTAATAAAGTATTATTTTTTTTGACCCTCTTTTTAGTTTGGTCATCAATTGGGTAAGACCTTAGACTGAGGCTCCACCTTAGCTGTCTGTATTCTATTTCCACACTGGCCTCTGAATTTTGTCAGCACTCTTCAAAGACCTAGGTCTTAATTCTCTTTTGATTTAGCAACTTAGAATTATGAAATTCTACTGGGACCAAGGTTATGATCTTCCTGGATATGGAACCACTCAGAGGCAATCAGTACTGACTGAAGCAAAACCCACCTTCGCAATATTGCCAGATTTTCTTCATCATCCATCATTGAGCCACTTCTGCCCTGTTGTATATCACTCATTTCACTCTGCATCAGGAGAAGAAAAAAAATCAACCAGTAAGGATTTATAAAATGTCTATTATGTGATAAGAACTATATAGGAACTGGAACAACATTAAACAACAAAAAGATATTTAACAAGGGCCTTCATATTGCTTTTGATTTTCTTGTCTTTTTTTTTTTTAAGACACCAGAGCTTATGGCTCACTGTTCTCCTTCCCAAATGATTAAGTCTGGAATAATATTCATGTTATCTTTACTTAGAACGGAAAAAATAAGTCACTAGCTAGTAGGCAACTCTGTGATGAAATCTTATTGAAAGTTGGCTAAGCATTTGGGTGACTGGTAGCCTTGAAAAGAGGAGGCATTATCATGATTTTATAATAATACTGATTGCTCCTTGAGTCAGACTGGATGAAAATACAATAAGGACCCAGAAATCTCAACAAAGCAAAAGAAGTTTCCTGAAGTAAGGGAAATGCAAACTTCAGTGGGGCTTGTTATTATTATTTGTTATATCATCATCATCATCATTATTATTTATCATTACTTATGATAACCACTTAGTTTATTAGGAAATTCCAGAGCAGACTAACTTCCAAATAAAATAGTTTAAAGGTGGGTGAATAAATGAATGAATGAAAAGCCATTAATATGTGCTGAGTAATGTGGTAAGCCTAGGAGCATACATAGAAATGTCAGATCTTACACTTAGGAGTTTATATTCTATTAAGATAAGACAATACATATCAGGGGAGCTGTAGCCAGAGAAGTTGAGAGGGAAGGTGGAAAAATACGATTTTCAGGGAAAATCATCATTCACTACCTTTGCTCTTCTGTAATTTCCTCTTCTTGGCATGTTGCTTTCAGAAGAGTTCTCAGAACCTCTTCGAAGACCTGGAATGGAAAAACAATGTCTAAAACAATGATTTTGGTTGAAAACTAGGATCCTCGGGCCTTTTCCTTCCACTTACCTTAATAACCTGTACCTGTTCTATTTTCCCATCCAGTTTTCCTACATGTCCAACAGAAACACTGATGTCCTTGCTATTCCTAGTTTATTGCTATTTAGGCTAAGTCCACCACTAATGATTGAACATTTGTGTATTTGGGGTTATAGCAGTTCCATTACTGACATGGAAGGATAGGGAAAAGAAAGGTCAGATTTCTTCTGTGACCTCTAAATCAGGTTCTATTTTAAACATGATAGGGAAGGAAGGTTCCTGGTTGCCTTTAGGTTGTTGGCTTATCTTCCATGGAAGGAAGGATGAAATAGGTAGGACTAGAAGTCCTTTTTTCTTAGGTCAAGATTAACTCATTCCAAACAAATGAAGCTATACCCAAACCTTGTGAATTTTGCACATTTCCTCAGCTGATTACCCCTAACTTATCCAGCATATATTTTTCATTTGTACAAAATTGATTGAATTTAAATTTAAATTTTATTTAAAATGTGAGGTCCTTGAGAAAAGGGACTGTTTATGCCTTTCTTCAAATCCCTAGAATCCAAGCTCAGTCAGTGCCTGAAACATAGAAGGTGTTAATAAATACTAGCTGACTGACTTGAAATAAATGTCAGGAGGACTCTTATTTCAATGGAAAAGAGCGGGCAGATAGTAGAGAGTAGTGCTTCAATATTGCTTTATGTTTTCTATTTTCTCACATGCACCTCAAGGTCACACTTTATGTGACACTGGGGATTCAGTACATTTATTGAATGAACAGTACTTATATAGTTTACCTGGAGAAGTACAAGGAGATTTTGTAAATGCTTCAGGTCTTGGTGCTACTGGCTGCACTGGACGGGTCTGCTTTGCGGCCAGTTTCTTCAGGCTCACCTGTCTCTTCTGGAACATTTCTTCCATGCTCTCTTGTTTCTGAAATACCTTTTGTACATGCTCCTGAAATGAGAGTGTAACAATTATGAATGTTATGTACTTGTTTTCTAATGATTGGATTTTAAGGATTAGTATCTCATTAAATTGAAAAAAGAAACCACAATTAGATCATGAAAGCAGAGTTGTTGCTCCAAAATAAACTCCTTAAAAATTGTATTTTTAAACATTTCTATTAACACTATAGTAACTCTTGTGATTCAGTTCAGGGTGATATACCTGAATAAAGATATTGATAACCAAGGTGCATATAGAGGATTGTGGTCAAAAGAGTGAGAGTTCTGGAAATGATGTGGCTGATAACTGTATATTGTTCATCCTGGAGAAGAAAAGACCGAGGGCCAAAACAAACAGCCTTTAAATATGTGAAGGACTGTTATGAAGAAGAGAAGTTTATTCTGTGTTGAGTTTAGAGAGCAGAATTAGGGAAAAGCTGTTGTGAGGTAGATTTTGAATGAATGTAAGGAATTTTTGTTGCCAAATAGAGCTGACCAAGAATGGGTTAAGAGGAATTCATAAAGTAGTGAGCTTCCCGTTACTGGAAACATTCAAGCAGAGTCTGGTTAGATAGTGATCTATCCAGAGATGTTGCAGAAGACAGTCGTCCATTGAGAGGAAGACTGGATTTGATAACATCTGAAGTTTTTTTTTTTTAAATCAAAATCTAGAATAGAACAGTTTTGAAAGTAATAGGTAAAATTTATTTCATATACACACATATGTATGTATATGTACATATATATCCATATCAAGAAGTATGAAGGGAAGCTTGACAATTTCATATCAAATACTTTTTTGTGGTTCTGTCATGTGTATAAAAATGGTTTTTTTTTGGTAGTGTTTAAGTTCCAAATTTAAAAATCAATGCATAATTACTTGAAACTTAAAATTTTAAACATTAAGAGTTGGGAAATCTCTACTTAGTAGGGTAAAAATATTTTTTTAAATTATGAAAATAACCACTCACAAAAATTTATTTTGCTCATGGTCACATGTTAATATTACCTTTAGATCTGGATTGAGAATAGGTTCATATTCTTTGTAAACTTTATTTAGCTCCTGGATTTTGTTTTTTGCACCAGTGTCTAAAAACTTCTCGATCTCTTGTAGGGCTGACTCGGCTCCATCCTGGGATTGACATCTGTCCACGGGCTGGGAAGCTAGCAGGTAAATACCTTCATCACACCATTTCATAGACTAGATACATAAAACACAGGAGAGATAAAAGAAACGAAGACATTAGGAAGTGCACTGGAAGATGTGTGAAATTTGTCATTTTTGTAAATTTAAATTTGCCAAATTGTGTAATTTGTCGTTTTTCTGCTGAAAGCAATTCTTCTCTGATAAACATATAGCCCATGGAATACTTTAGTTTTAGAAATATGACTCAAAACACTGAATCTTTATACTTTTGCCACTACATATTCTATATTCTCCAGAATGGAAAATCATAATTTGAAGTTAATTGGATTTTCTTTAGTGTTATATCTACTGAAAAAAAAATAAATTGTAAATCCAAACATCAAACGATAAAAGATCAGTATGGTAGACCAGTTGCCATAAGTTGCCATTTCTTTATCAGGTGCCACAACCAGATTTCATAAATACACACAACTAAATTACACAAACACATAAAATGTATCAACAGATGTTTAATAGATCCTAAGAGAAAAATAAAGAACTATAGGACACCTCAAGGAAATACTATTGATATCACTCAGATGAGGAAGAAAAGAAACTGAGGACCATGGGATCACATGACTGGGCTGTTTTAAGTAAGAGAACATAGTGGAGGAGGGCAAGAAGAGACTTTCATTTCCCAAGCTACCTTTTCAAGAAGGCAATGGAGCTCCAGTGACTGATGGAGAAGATTCCTTCTTTTACTCATTTCAGCTGTAAATTCATCACAGAGATGCTGGAGTTCATTGCACTTTGGCGAGATGGAGTCCACAGCATAATGCTTGCTTTGGATCAGCTGGTTACCTTCCAAAGACAAAGCCCTAGCCTTCTCCACAGCTTCCTGAAAAAGAAAGACATCATTTAAAAAAAATTGATTGGGGCTTATTTGGGTTATATGCAACTTGGAAGCTATTTTCAGGACAATGCAAAGCACTGTAATTGAGGTGTTATTGGCCAAGATGTATGTGGGTGCTATTTTTCTTTGCTTTTTATTGTAGTTATTCACATACTACCTAAATCATGTAGCTGGCTAGCAAACTAGCCATGATGGGAAAGGCTAGAACAACACCAAAAGTTCATTCATTTGGGGTATTTCCACATTGTTCTGGTGGAACCTCTTTTTTTCTCATTCAATGCTTTATAAAGAAAAATTTTAAATGTATCAGTTCAAAATTATACACACACACACACACACACACACACACACACACACACACCCTACAACTATGAGAGCAAAATATAGGGAATTTATAGGGCAAAAAGTGGAACTTGAAAAAATCAGTAGCTCAATGGAGATTTGTATCTAGGAAAGGTAAGAGGGATCATCATGTATAACTGCACATGGTACTAATAAGTTTTTATAATGATAATTTAGTAGTGTTGAAAAACCTTGGATGAAGAATTCAGAATGGATGGAGAATACTTAAAGCAAACCATTTTCTAGCTTGTTCAGTTTCTCTGGCAAGATGAACTTGTCATTAATTATATTTATAATAATTATAAAATAGTTTTATAATAAAACTTTTAAATTATAAAATCTTACTGTGCCATTGTAGAAATTGAACATGAAAGCCAAATGACTATATCATAGGCAGTCTCTGTCTCTTTTATGTGAACGTGGGACATTAGGTACCAGAAAGAAACATTTTCCATTAATTAGATACCATCTTACACCTTAAACATTAAATGTTAATTATGGAATTGACACATCATATGACTTACATTGGATTTTTCTTCAAAGCTAGTAAGGTCCTTCAACATATGTTCCACATGAGCATAACTATTTCCTACATCAGTAAAGGCTGATAACCTCTCTGATACAACGTCTAGGATGGCTTTCACCTAGAAGAAAGAGGAGGGAATAGGAAGAGAGAACAACACCATTGTCAATGAAGGTTGGGATAGAGAGACATCCATCATCACCACGTTCACATGAAGGCCTTTCTGTGGAAAATTAAGATATAATATTTAAAGATCAAGGCAAAGAAAAAGAATCCAAAATCTGCATAGCAATATAATGTCATCAAGTTGAAAAGAGATCAAGCTAGTAATGTGAGCGTGCCAGAGGGTAGGATTTTTTTCTTTTAAATTCTTACCTGAAAAAAGTTAAGTAAAAATTTATTATTTAACCAAAAAAAGTGACTTTAAAAACTATTTGCAGAGGAATATACTTAGACATGACATTGGAAGGTTCCTTTGAGGCCATTTAATTTACCTGCCTTCTGTGCTGCAGGCTGATAAAGAAAACAGAGCACCTGGCCTGAAGTCAGGGAAGACTCATCTTCCTAAGTTCATATTTGGCCTCAGACACTTACTAAAGTTCACATTTGGCCTCAGACACTTACTAGCTGGTGTGAACCTGAGCAAGTCACTCAACCATGTTTGCCTCAGTTTCCTCATTTGTAAAATGAGCTGGAGAAAGAAATGGCAAGCTACTCCAAGTATCTCTTCCAAGAAAAACCCCAGATGAGGTCACAAAGAGTTAGATGCGATTGAACAAAAAATATTTGATAGATGGGAAACTGAGATTAAGTGAAATTCCTAAGGTTATGTAGTACATTCATATATTATAGGAAGATTTTTTTTAAAAAATAAAAAACCGTGATAACAAATAAGAATTTAGTGCAGTATACTAGAAAGACAACTGAATATGGAGTCAAAAGTTGTTCATTCAAATCCTGGCTCTGTCACTTACTACCCATATATCAATTAAACACCAATAAGTTATTCAGTAAATAGGTATGGATACGGATTGTTCCTTGCAATCACTGCTCCAAGGGAGTATTTACATATCAATTTAGAAAGTTCGTTTCACAAAACAACTTTGTGAAATGGGCACTACAAGGATGATTATTATTCTCATTTTATAGAAGAGAGAATGGTGTCATGTTCTAAGTCTCATGAGTTTCTAAGGGGTCAAGTGAGCATAAAACCCAAGTCTATAGGTTTTCTCATTGCATCATGATGCCACCAAAAAAATATGAGGTTGATTTTAGAATTTAGAATATTTTAATTCACTCAATTTTCATTTTGTTTTTTATCTTCATGAAGAAAAGTTTACAAGAAAAGAAAAGCTAGATCAAGATGCTGAGAGAATGATTTTGTTTTCTCCTGAGATCTGCCCAGTCCTGCAGAACAAACGAAGGGGCTGGCAGAGTTTTAAAAACCCTCTTGGGATAAAGACATGAAAGCCTGCTGCAGTGCTGTTAAGTACTTCTAAGCCCCAGGAGATTCGACTTTTTAATACTTAAGCATTTCTGGTGGAGGGGTAAGCATGGGAAACTTACTAGAATCAAGAATTAGTCACTAGAATGTAGTGATTCATGAGACGGCTAAAAGATGAAATCAGGGGCTAAAGTAAAAATTCTGAGCTAACATTCTTTTTAAATCAAACAACTTTTGTTTTCATTTTGTATTTTCTATTGGACTTATTAAGGATGCTGGAAGTCTATTCTTCTCTTAAAGTCTCTTGGAACCCCTGGTTCCTTTCAAAGCTCAGCTCAAATACCTCCCCCCCCTTTCACAAGACATAGCTTGAACCCTTCTTTCCCCCACAGCTACTGATGCTTTTCCTCAAAGTGACTTTGTATTCATCGTGTAGATACTTTGTTTTGAATTATATGTACCTGTTGCTTCTTTTCCCTGTGGACCCTCCCCTAAGGATAGAAACTTTTATTTCTGTCTTTCTATCCCCAGGAACTAGCAACAGAGCTTGGCAGTGAATTTAATTCTGTGTTTCTGGTGCTTTAGTTTTTGGTCATATTAGACACCTAATGATGTGGTTTAACCTTATGTTTTCTGTAGATCTTTATCAATGATCACTCTGCGTTGTGGTTATAGAAGCTGAGGAACATAGATCTAGAATGAGAAAGGACTTTAGAGGCCATGTAGTCAAACTCCCTTATTTCATAGATGAGGAAACAGATTTACAGATGAGAAAACAGAGAAATTAGGGGAATTAACCAACATTACAGAGCTTAGTAAATGGTCAGTCTTGCTATTTTCTGCTTCTTGCCTGAAGAAGATCTCACAAATAGTAGGAATTTAAACCTCTATTATATATGTTAACAAATGAAAAGTATCTTGCAGGGAATAAAATTGCTGATATGTTACAGCAAGTTCTACAACAGAAGTTATATAAGCGTATTCCCAAAAGGTAACCAACCGAAACATAACACGACTGAAAGAAAGCTAATCACTAATATTCTCTTTTTCCTTACCAAATTTAACATTGTTCTTAATAAGCATCAAATAAAACTGATATTTTTTACTCAAAATTGGTCTTAAAGCCTTATGCAAATTTGTCCACTACGATTTAGCTTTGAAGACCTATAATTTTTTTCTTTTTTCCTCCTCCTCCTCCCTCTCTCTCTCCTTCCCTCCCTCCCTTCAGCCCACTTCTTTTATAAATCCTTCCTTTGTTACTTTCCTTTATAGAACTTTTAAATCATTTACTGTCTATATAACACGTACTTAGTCCATTTATAGCATCCCTGGTTTTCTGGTTTGTTCAAATATGCTCTTTTTTTCTTCTAAATCCTGAGATCCCTTTCTAGCAGTCTTATCACATGAGGGTTTTTTGCTCTTTTTAATTCCATTTTCCTGCTAAAGACCTACTCTGTTGCTTCTTTAGGACTCTTAAAGGCTATATCAGCAGGGCTCTACCTCTGCAAGTACTAAAAAATTGAAGATGGATTAAAGGCATAGTAACAGACTGCATATCTACTATGCAAGGATTAGCCTAGCTAAGTGCGGAAGGTGTCACTACCAGAAGGAATAATTTTTTGTGTGTTTGTGAGCACAATGACTCATGAAAACTGCCTACTAATATGTAGAGAATGTCAAGCTTGTAGTTATGGATGGACAATCTAGAAACTTAGAGGATTTGTCCTTCTGGTGACAATCATTGTTTGACAACTGCAATAGTTGGGAGCATACCTCAAGTTTTACTGGAGTCTTGTGAATACTCACCTCTCGAAAGTTCTGTTCAAAATTCCGGAGTTGTAGACACTGCTCAAGTTTCTGCTGATGTTTAGCCCAAAATTCATCAAAAGCAGCTTCTGTTTCACCCAGATGATCCAGAAGCCTAAGAGGAAGGTTAAGAATCATTCTACACTATATATACATATCAGGCCATGACAAATTGTCCCTCAGAGGCAAATCATTTGCTTTCCTTTTCATTTGACATCAGGAGATAGAAGACCTTACCAAGGAAAAATAAATCCTACCAAAATAACATAGTTGACTTGTCATATAAATGCCAACTATTTTATTTCTATTACATAGCTTCTGAGAGTCACCTAAGGTTTTAATTTAGTCACCAAATAAAAGATTTAAGAAACCAATGCAAAGTGAAAAGAACAGAACCAAGAGAACATTGTTCCTAGTAACAGCCCCATTGTATAATGATCAACTATGGATAACCTATCTTTTCTCAGAAATACAATGATCCAAGACAATTACAAAGGACTAATCAATGAAAAATGATACCACGCCCAGAGAAAGAACAGATGGACTCTGAGTATAGATCAAAACATATTATTTTTCACTTTCTTTAATTTTTCTTTTTTTTCCCTTTTGGTCTATTGCTTCTTAACAACTAGGAAATATAGAGATATATTTTATATGATTACACATATATAATCTATGTAAAATTGGTTACCATTTTAGGAAGAAGGGAATGAGGGAGAAAAAATTACAACTCAAAATTTTTTTTGTAATTAATGACAAAATTTGTCTGTACATATCATTTGAAAAAAATACAACTTAATCAAAACAACAACAGAGGTTTCGATTTGGAAGAGATTTTAAAGATCCCTTTCTAAGGGAAAGACTAATAGAAAGGAAAACAGAAAAATTAGTGAAAGGTATAAAAAGGGGGAGGGGCCCTAAGGGGGAAGACTATTTGAGAGAAGGAAGAGGGATAGGAAGAGAAAAGAATAACCCTAGGGTAAATAAGATGGAAGGAAACACCGAATAAGTTCTTTTAACTGTGAATGTGAATGGAATGAATGAACTCTGCCATAAAACAGAAGTTCATAGCAGACTGGATTAAAAGCAAGAATTCTACAAAATATTGTTTTTAAGAAACATATTTAAAGCACAGTGATACATATAGAGTGAAGATAAAGGGCTAGAGCAGAAGCACCTATGCTTCAGGTGAAGAAAATAAAAGCAGGGATAGCAATTCTGATCTCAAATCAAGTAAAAGCAAAGATAGATCTAATTAAAAGAGATAAGGAAGGAAACTATATCTTACTAAAGGGTACCATAGATAACAAAGCAATATCAATACTAAACATATATGTACCAAGTGGTAATAGCACGGAAATTCCTAGAGGAGAAGTTAAGAGATGCAAGAAGAAAAAGACAGCAAAACTATACTAGTGGGAGATCTCAGCCTTGCTCTCTCAGAACTGGATAAATCGAACCACAAAATAAATAAGAAAGAAGTTAAGGAGATAAACAAAATGTTAGAAAAGTTAGGTATGCACTACACATCTCTCAGATTGGCTCAGATGACAGAAAAAGATAATGATAAATGTTGGAGGGGATGTGGGAAAACTGGGACACTGATATATTTGTTGGTGGAACTGTCTACAGATCCAGCCATTCTGGAGAGCAATTTGAAACTGCTCAAAAAGTTATCAAACTGTGCATACCCTTTGATCCAGCAGTGTTACTACTGGGCTTATATCCCAAAGAGATCTTAAAGAAGGGAAAGGGACCTACATGTGCAAAAATGTTTGTGGCAGCCCCTTTTGTAGTAGCTAGAAACTGGAAATTGAATGGATGCCCACCAATTGGAGAATGGTTGAATAAATTGTGGTACATGAATGTTATGGAATATTATTGTTCTATAAGAAATGACCAACAGGATGATTTTAGAGAGGCTTGGAGAGACTTACATGAACTGATGCTAAATGAAATGAGTAGAACCAGGAGAACAAGAAGATTATACAATGATCAACTCTGATGGATGTGGCTCTTTTCAACAATTAGATGATTCAAACCAGTTCCAATTGTTCAGTAATGAAGAGAATCAGCTATACCCAGAGAGAGAACTATGGGAAATGAATGTGGACAGCAAAATAGCCTTTCTACTCTTTTCTGTTATTGTTTTCTTGCATTTTTGTTTTCCTTCTCAGTTTTTTTTCTAGATCCGATTTTTCTTGTACAGCAAGATAACTATATAAATATGTATACATATATTGGATTTAATATGTATTTTAACATATTTTACATGTGTTTGACTACCTGCCATCTAGGAGAGGGGATAAGAAGAAGAAGGGAAAAATTTTGAACAGAATGTTTTGCAAGGGTCATTGTTGAATAATTACCCATGCATATGTTTTGTAAATAAAAAGCTTTAATAAAAAATATTAAAAAAGGATCCCTTTCAAGTTATGCTAGTCTTCTCTGATCCTACATACATTCTGCTATCCATTACTAGATAAAGTCACTAATAGTGTCTACTGGGTGCGCCATACATTTATGTTTTCTAATCTGAATTGGGCCTTCATATACGCAATCTTTTTAATTCTTCACTGATATTCAGTTACTTTCCCTACAACAACTGTTCCCAAAACTCTTGTCTCTCAAGTCTCCTGCACCATTTCTACCTTGTTCTATGGCCTCAGAGATACCCCATACTTTACTGAGAGAAGAGCTCACATATCTTCTTTATTGTACTTTATAATCCCTCTATAATGCCCTTAACATTTTCTCTTTCCATTCTCTTACAAAGAAAGGGGCCTTTCTTCATGCCATGGTCAACCTCTGTCCTTGTACCCTTAGTCCCATGTTCTTCTATTTCTTCTGAGAGCTCATCTCTGTTCCCTTTCTAATTTTCAGTCTTCTCATACTGTCTCTTTTCTTCTACAAACATGCCCAATATTTTTTCCATCCTGAAGAAGGCATCACCTGATTTTACCATGCCCTCAAACTATTATCCCACATTTCACCTCCCTTTTACAATCAAATTCCCAGGTGGAGGAAAACACACACACACACACCCCTATCTATACTCATGACCAATACTTTTCTCTCTTCCCACTCACTGCTCAGTCCTTTGAAGTTTCTCTTCTTATCCCAACACTTGATTGAAACTGCTTTCTTCAAGAGTACCAATATTCACTTCATTGCTAAATCTGTCCTCCATGCTTAGAATTATCTTTTTTTTTAATCTCTACCTCGGCCTTTTCCAGCTTCTCTAATTTAAAATTCTGTTTCTGAAAGAAAGTTTTTTTTATCTCCCTCAATATTAGTGCCTTTTCTCCAAGATAATCTCCAATTTGTCCTACATACATATCTTGCTTGTACATTGTTGTCTTCACATTCTGTCTCCTATCATACTGTGAGGTCTTTGAGAGCAGTCTTTCTTTTGCCCTTTTTTTTGTATCTCCAGAATTTAGCACAATGACAAGTAAATAATATATACTTAATAAATGTTTATTGACTGAGTTAACCACCTCTTCATTCTGTATATTCTCTTTTCTTTTAGTTTTAGTTCCTCTGGTTCTTCTCCTATTTGTCTAACTTCTCTTTTTCTTTATGAATCTTTATGAAGCCCCCTAAGCATAGATGTGCTGTCTCCTATTTATACACACCCCCCCCACATATGTATATATAATACACACACATACAAATATATGTTCATTCAGCTCCATTTTCTGATTTCTAGCCTGCATCATCAATGATTAAAGAGCTGAAAATCGATAAATTTCCTATAGGCATTTTATACTTAACACATCCAAATTCAAATTTATTCTTTCTTCCACCACCTTCCAGAAATAATTATTTCTCTTCTAAACTTGTCTGTTTTAGTATAGGGTACCACTATCCTCTTAGACATCCTAATTCACATTTTTTTTCAGTGTCATTCTCTCATTTTCCCTCTTCCTTTCACATTTTTCATTCATGTTTGAAATTGTCTTCTTGCCACTCATAGCCTTTACTCTGGATGACTGAACTCTTTTCACTTTCATCTGGACTACTCAAACAACTTTCTAATTGGACTACTGGTTTTCAGCTTCTACTTTCTCTCATCTAACTTCCATATAGCTGCCAAAAATAGTCTTCCTAAACACCCACCACTCCTGCACTAAAGAGCTTCTAGTATCCTTCCATTGCCCTAAAGATAATGCAATATCTCCTCAGCTTGACATTTAATTCCTTTCACAACCTAGCTTAGAATGACTTTTCCTGACATATTTCATATTCCTTTGCTTCACACACTCTATATTCCTTCTATCTGCTACCTGAAGTCAGAATAAGCTTTCTTGACTCAGTGTGCCTTTATACAGGTCATCCTCTATGTCTGGATTGTAATCTTTTCTTTTTTTTCTGAGGATGCTTAGCTTCCTTCAAAACTCAGTTTCTTCTATAGCAAGTCTTTCTTAACATCTTTTCTAAAGTTATTATGTATAAACATCTCTGGTTATACTAGGTTCTCCTTAATATTATATAAGTTCCCAGAGGAAAGCATTTTTTATCCCTAACATTTAACAAAGTGCCTTCATCAAGTTAGGTATTTAATAGACTCTTCTTGGATTAGGATGAATTGTCTCTAGGACACCACAGGAAAACCTCTGTTAGTAGTTTTCATTCTTCCCTGGTACCCACCATTTGGTTCTATTTAAAGGACATTAGACTCCACTTTGATGACTGTGGGAAACTAATCTAATCAAAGCAAGCATACAAATGATCTGGCATAGAAAAATCTAAGACTTAAAAAACCCTTCTAGGCTCTAATGGCAACAGATTAATAAGATTACTTACATATTTACAAAGATGAAAACTTGGTCATTTTGGAAATCATGGAAACCATGGTATTAAACTCAAATATCTGGAATCAGGAGGAGTTGTGTTCAAATCCTGCCTCTTTGAAGTATTAACTATATAATTCCCTTAGCCTTAATTTTCTTACTTGTAAAAAGAATATTATAATAATAAGCACATATTTTCTAGTATTGTTTTAAGAATAAAAGTAAGATTATATTTGTAAAGCACTCTGTAATCTTAAAGCACCACAGAAATAATGTCACACATTATAATATTATATTTATATTATGTTGTGCTATATCATGTTATGATATGGTGAAGAACCTTGAACCTGTCTTCCAAGAACTAGGAGAGCAATATAATAATACAGTGGGAAAAGCTTCATGAATTGATGCAGAATAAAGTGATTGGAACAAGGAGAAGGATTTGTACTATGACAACATTGTAGAAAAAACAACTTTGAAAGCCTGAGAACTCTTGTCAATGTAATGATGAATAATTAGTCCAAATGACTGGTGATAAATGTTACTCACCTCCTGTCAGAGAGATAATGACTTTAAAATACATACCCAATGGGGGAATTTATTTTGCTAAATTATGCATGTTTGTTATGAAGGTTTCATTTTTTGTTTTATTTCATGCTGGGTGATAATGAAAAGGATGAATTATAAATGTAGGTACAAAAGCATTTCCATTTTAAAGCAAAAAGAAGAAACAGATCTCTGCATTCCCATGTTGATTTAGAAAATCACAAATTAACATTATTCATGTTGTATTATATTTTTAAAATTTACTCTGTTAAAAATTTTCCCATTACATTTTAATCTGGTTCAGGCCAAATTTGGGGATTTTGCAACTAGAGCATGTATGACTTCTCTAATCTAATCTAATTTATAAATAGAAATTAATAGCTTCCAATGTATTTATATTATATGATTTGCCCACCGTTGTATTGCTGGGAGATCAAATGTAGTAATCCAGTGTCTACTATATCATGTAACTTCTCAATTTAAAACATCTAACTTAAAAATGTAAGTTGGCTGCTGACCTAGAAACCCACCCAGAAATATTTGCTAAATTCTTGCTTCTCTTTTTATAAACTGAAAAAAAAAAACCTATGACTCTTTCACTCCAAAGGGATACTATAAGTACAAAGAAGAAAGTAAATGCAAAAACACTTTGAAAGAGGAGGGGACAGGAGGGCAGTAAACTAAGACATTATTCTTATTGTTGTTTGGAATCACAAAGAATTCTCCTAGTTTTGTAATTTAATAGTTTCCATTTCAGGGAAAATCCTGAACTACCAAAAATATTTCCTTTGGAACTCAGAGGGATATGTGCCTACAATTTCATAAAATCATAGATTGTAGAGCTAGAAGTAACTTCCAGTCTTTTCATTTTATAAATGAAAGCCTTGAAGCCCAGAGAGAATCAGTGAATTGCTCAGTCACTCAGTTACATTCAGCACAGAGACTAGAATCCATTTCTCCAGCTCATACCCAGTTTGCTACACTTTGCCACTGTATAATTTGGCCTTTATCTGGTTATTCAAGCAGCACTTGGTTTTTTTTGCAAATGTGAGAAACCCTTCTAAAATCTCTTGAATTCAAAGTAAAACTTGATCACGTATTATAAGATTCCTCGCCCTGGTTGATACAAGAAAAGAGCTGAAAAGAAAAGAGATTAAATACTTGCCAATTGAAATGAAAATGATTTTAAAAGAAAAGGAAGAAAAACATCCACAAACATTTCCCGCTCCTCTCACCTCTGGACTGTGGTTTGATTGTCAAGCTGATCTTGATTTAGATTGTACTCAGGATTCTTGGCCAGTGGCTCTCTAATGCTTTCAAGGATAGTATGTCCCTCTTTTAATGCTAACATCATATCTTCCTGTGGAAAGACATCATTTCATTCAAACTTGTTCATCAGAGTTTTAGAGATCAGCATTTAAAATATAATTAATCATTAGAACTTAAGCTATTAGCTAATGAAATCGGAAAGAACCAATTTAAAGAATGGAATGGAAAGAAAGGAAAAAATTATAAAGGATTACTGTTGTGATCAAGTGGCCCAACTTTTTCAATTTACTTATGAGGAAACTTTCAAGCTCAGAGGAATTAGATGAGTTGCTCAATATCACACAAGCAGTGAAGAGGAAAGTTGGGACTAGATTATAGAGCAATCAATCAACAAGCACTTATTAAGTGCCTACTATGTGCAAGATTATTTTTGTTTTTAAGTCTTGGTCACTATTGTCCAGCTCTTTGTGACTCCATTTGAATTTCTTTGGTAACGATTGGAGTGGTTTGCCATTTTTTTCTCCAGCTCATTTTACAGGTGAAGTCAGACAATTAGTCTGTGGTCAGATTTGAATTTAGGAAGATGAGTCTTTCTGATTCCAAGCTATGTTTTCTATCCACTGTACCACTTAGTGGTTCCCAGGCATACATATCAATAATATAATTTTAAAAAACTAAAAATTTTCTTTTAGAAATTATCTAAGGAAAACTTTAAATTTTTATTATGGAGAAGACATTATTTGACCAAGGTCATTCAACTAGCTAAGCAGCTAGGTGGCACAGTGGGTTAAGCATTGGGCTTGGTCAGGAAGACCTGAGTTCAAATCCAGCCTCCGTTAACTTTGTGACCCTGGCAAAAATAACTTACCTTTTGTTTGCCTTAGTTTTCTTACTTGTAAAATAGTGATAATAATAACTTCTATCTTCTATGTGGGTTGTGAGGTTGAAATATTTGTGAAGTACTTAGCATAGTACTTTGCACATAGTAGGTACTTAATAAAAAAACTATTTCATTCCTTCTTAGTGGCAAAGCTAGAACTAGAATCTAGGTCTAAAGAAGACACAGTTACATGTCTATAAAGAGCCTTAGGTATTGCAAATCAGCCAAGTCTGATGGGAATCTATGTGAAGCTCTGGTCATAAAACTTGCTCATAATTCTTTCTAGTAAACAAACAAAAGCTACCACAAATTTACTAGAAAGTCAAGCACCTCCCACAAGTTCAGCTCTAGGGAGTATTTTCCCTTGACATTTCTATAAAAAACAAGCTGGGGGGGGGGAAGAAATTATTCAGACATATGGATGATACTAGTTCACATTTATGTGGTGCTTTGAAATTTACAAAGCACTTTCTTCACAACAATACTGTGAAGTAGCTCATGCAAGTAACTTTTTAAACCAGGGTTGTGATTTTATTGATGCAAAATACTTGAAAAGAAGTACTTTCATTCTAGATTTGTTACTTCTTTTTTTCAATGTACTATGTTAGAGAGTTGTATGGGACACTGAGGTTAAGTGACCTGCCCTCATTTATTAACACTGACTCAGACATCACACATTATATACCACATAGTGATAAAGGGGGGGGGGCGGGAATCTGGGTTGTCTAACATACACTGCCTTCAGTAATTTCTTGCTACTTAGAGCAAGATATTGCTTCAAGCTAGATATGGCTTCATATTTGGTGAAATATGAGTGAATCTTCCTTAGAAAAGCCTCTGCACCAAGAGCAAGGACTGCTATTTCAAAGCAAATAACTTAGCCAGTGTTATAGGAGTAAGCTTATGCCAAAAAAATTTAATTTATACAAAATAGGAAGACGAGAACATAGAGAGATGAAAGCAGGAAGTAAATATTGTAAGATAAAGAACCTCGGATTTCTGAAATTGCCATAAAACACATCTCCTCCCTTCCAGTCTTATCTCTACCTTAAGATACTATAGGAATATTACCTTTAAAATTTACTGGTGAACACCAGATATCCATAATTAATCAATAGACTCAGTTACTACCACAATGAATCATTTTTGAGGAAAAAGTTCTTCAAAGCTTACTTATAATTCTTTGCAGATTTCATCATTACTTGATGCAAAGGATTTGTTACCATTTGATGCCACCACAAGAACATGTTTCAATCTGCATTCTACCGAGGCTGTCCCTTTTATATCAGAGATTTAAAAAAGTGTGCTTTCTGTGTTAAAGATAAATATGAGTCCTCAGTCTCCAAGAGTGGAAAGCTAAAAAGCAGTGGCTTTCTGAAACACGTTTCAGCCTCATATTTGATATAATCAAGAAAATCATGCTCCTTTCCTCTTGGATAGTTCTCTTTGAATGATCAGAGCCCTTTAGTGTTTAACCTCTGTAAGCCCTGCCCCTTCCCATCCTTCACTTACCTTCATTTTGCCTTTCTTCTCTGTGTGTGCTGAAAGAATGGAGTTAGTTGATTGTACATCATTAGGTAATTCCGTCTCTGCTAGTTCTGTCCCAAAGGACTGTAGCATTTGAGCTGTTTGCTTAACCATTAGGGCGAAACTTTCAATAGCCTTTTGAAATAAAGAGGAGAAAAAGACTATCATAAAACATTCTATGCACACAAGGCTTCTATTTTAAAATGAGACATATGTCTTATAATAGTAACAAATTAAAGATCACTTCATTCCAAAAGGAAAATCTGAGCAACAAATATGTTCACAGACAAGTACCTTCACCATTCGTTCCTTGACTGCATGCTTTTTTTCCCTTCCAGTTTCATATCAGGCACACTTTTAACATAATATAAAAATTCAGAGAAATTCTGTACTTGACATCTCTCTCTCTCTCTGTGCTAGGAACAGAATGACCACGTGTGCTCATTCATATTCATTCTCTCTCTCTTTCTCTCCTCCCTCCCCCTCTCTTTCTCTCCTCCCTCCCCCTTTCTCTCTTCCCTCCCTCCCCCTCTCTCTCTTCCCTCCCTCCCCCTCTTTTTCACACACACACACATACAAAAGCACAACAACACAGCCTTTTGCCTGTAAGCCTGCAGAAAACCACTCCCAAACTTATTACTCATGTTATTTCTTTAAGATGACTAAGTTCCATTGAGACCATCTCCTCATTCTTTGGAAGTAAATGTTTATTAATAATATGAACATGTTTGGGAAAAGTTAATACCATGATGCAGAAGCAGGACTACATGGTAAGCATGTAGTCAAGAAAAAACCCTTTCCTCCCTAGACCATCAAAATATATCAGAAAGATCACTTACTGTGCGGTGAGATAGCCACTTGCTATGGCAATAGTCCAGGGTCCCACCAAGATCTTCTGTCAGCTGTGTTTTGTCAATATAACTCTGCAATTCTGGTACTGAACTAAGCATTATGATCTAGAAAAAGGAAACAAAGCAAAACCCACAAATAGAACATCCATCTATAGAACTGATACAATAATCTATCATGGAAAATGTCTTCATTGTTGCAAAGTAAACAGATGAAAATAATAACTTAAGTTTGAGAAAGGTCAATTTATATATACTCATTTCAGAGGAAAATGGTACAGTTTTATCAGGTACCAATTATTATCTATACAACACCCCAAATATGAGCAATAATGCAAAATAGATATAGCAAATGCTTTAGCAATTTTCACATTTTCAACAAATCAACAAGGTTCATCTCTGTGAAAAGCTATTCATTTTCTTTTAACCTGTTTCCTCAGCTGTAATATTAGACAGTTGGAAGGAATGGTTTTTGAGATCCCTTCCAGTTCTAGATCTACGATTTTAGAGAAGTACCTACTATATTTTAGGCAGCATACTAAGGATACATTTAATGCAAAACTGGAACAGTTCCTGTCCTCAAGGAACTTATATCCGATCTACATATCAAAAATTTGTGGTATTTAAATGTAATATTTAAAATTGTGATTATTTAAATGATTTCTCTATACAAACACAGTTAAAGAGAGGAAGGATTTTCATTAGTAAGACTAAAACCAAATTATCCATGGCTTATTTTCAGTTTTTGCTGTGTATAATTTTTTTTTCTCTTTTTCCCATTTAATCAAACCCCAAGAATTCAAACAAAACAAAACAAAACAAAACATTGCTCTGTAAGATATCAAGTAAGTCTTCCAAAAGAGATATTTAACTCTATTTCGCATCTGTTCTGTATTACCACCCTGGCTATTGTTAACTATTCCTTGTGATTAAAAATAGCATAATTTATATTAGGAAATCAGAAGAAAATGTATTAATTTTAAGAATGGAACTCTCTAAAAGAGATTTAGTCAGCCCCCATTTTCGTCTTACTTCATTCTTTAGCGTCCTTCAAGCAAGCTTAACCCAGAGAAAAATAGTCAAAGAAACTTTCCTTTGGTTTTCATTACTCATGCATTTTTGTGGAAATTTTTCTAAATTCCTTTATTTTAGATTTCTCAAAACTGTTCACTTAATTTGAACTTAAATACAAAAAGAAAAAAGACAACTAACATATTTTTATATGATACAATGTAAAACTATGAATGTCCATTTTACACTGTTTATTAGAAAAACTATGTAATATATGCTACACATTATTTTCAAAGCTATCCGCTTTTCTGTGCTACCTTAAAAATTTTCCTTTTGTTCTCTGCTGAACATCCCCCCCCCCCCATATACACTTTCTTAGAGAAGGTTACCATTGTGGGTGTGTATGTGTGTGAGAGAGAGAGTGATTAAGTGAGAGAGAGGGAGAGAAAGAATATCACATTATACATAGTTCTATTTATCAATTCCTTCTTTGGATGTGGATAGCATCTTTTTTCATAGGTCCTTTCTAGCTGATTTGAGCATTTATAATATTCCAAATGACTTAGTCATTTTAAATTATTCTTAGAACAATATTGTTGTTACTTTGTCAAGATTCTCTTGGTTCCGTTCATTTCACTCTTCCTCATTTCATGTAAGTCTAATCATGTTAATCTATCTAAAAATCAACCTACTTATCATTTCTTACAGTAGAATAGTGTTCTATCACAATTATATACCACAACTTGTTTAAGCATTCCCCAATTGATGGGCATCCTTTTGATTTCCAGTTCTTTGCCTGCTATAAATATTTTAGAAATAGAAGTTCTTTTCCCTGGAAAACAGAATAATAATCCAGCAATCTGGATTAAAGAGTCTACCTAGTTTTATAACTCTGAGCATAATTCCATATTGCTCTCCAGAAGTGTTTGATCAGTTTGCAGTTTCATCAACAATGAATTAGTATTCCAATCTTAGGTTTTCTGTATCAACACTAGCACCTGATATATACTTAATAAAAATATTCATTATCAACAATTAAGTATGAGCATGAAGCAATCCCATTTATTAATCATTTTCTTTCTAGTGTGTCACCTTCTAGAGTTGTAGATACTCTGGAAATTTTGGAAGTGAATTGTTGGTCACTAGGGTCTCAAGTAACATCTGTACATGAGCCAGAAAGAAAAAAAATTTTAATGATGACTCAGCAGGTTATAAAAGGCCAGTGATTTCAATGTTAATATAACTTTTGAGATTTGTCTCTTGACTACCAATTAATATGACATAATAGTGTCATTCTGTAAAGGAAACCATGAACCTTCTCATGAACAAGTACATATGTAAAAATAGTTCCTGATGTGGTTTATTTGTCAAATATTAAATAGAGCTTAATCTAATTACTGGTAGAAAAGATTTTTATTCATTATGAGGATTATAAAAATGAAAATATTGCTGCTCAATAGGGCCTAAGAAGTATAGAAGACTCTAAAGAACCTGGAACTTTGTACCTTAAAATGATATCTGTCCATTTGGTTAATATGAACTCTAACCACTCAAATTATGCCAAATGATAATGTATAGGAACCCTAAAGCAAAGGTCTTTGCTTTCATGAGGTTTATCATACTAGACATATTGTGGTATTTTAACTCTAAGGCTGCTTTCATCCTAGAAACACAGAACATATTATTCACAAAAATCCCAGTGTCAGATGCTTTTATTTATAAAGATTTTGTGTAGTATTTACTTTGCAGCACTTTTTTTTTCCAGTTCAAGTTCCAAACACTTTCCCAAATCTCTTTAATCTCATCCTTAGGATTCTCCTTGGAAAATAAGTATCCAGAATTTTATCAAAACAATTATATAATAATTGTTAATTAATACTTTAAGCAATTTCCATTGGTGTTGAAAGAAGAGATTCCTTTCCTCTCAAGCCATTTTCAGGGGAAAAAGTCAAATATTGAAATACTTACAGGTACCTTCATTTTAAATTCATCTCTATTGAATTTGAAAGCTATGTCTGAGAGAGTCCGCTGTAAAAATCCTGTTGGGCGTAAAACCAGGACAAGTTGCAGGTTCCCTGGGAAAGATGCCTGTAAGGAGAAAACATTGCTTGTAAACAACACAAGCTATTGCAGTTTTAGGACACATTTAAAACTCCAGCAATAACAGAAAAACAACAATTCAGAAAAAATCATTAAGTATTTTCTGAGCACTTACCTTGTATCTTTCTTGGTTCCCCTCCCCCATAATCCCTAACACAGCATTTGATGCATGTTGTTGTTCAGTCATGTCCAATTATTCATGACACCATTTTGAGTTTGTTTGACAGAAATGCCAAAGCAGTTTGCTCTTTTCTTCTCCCAGTCATTTCTCAGATGAGCAAACTGAGGCAAACAGAGGTAAATGACTTGTTCAGGATCACACAAGTAGTAAATATCTTAGACCAGAGTCTAATTTTATTTTTTTAATTCAGGAAGATGAATCTGAATTTCTGACTCCAGGCCTGGCACTCTATTGACTGCAACATCTAGCTTCTCAATGGATTCACACTAGGTGCTTATTAAACATTTGCTCATTGATAAATAATGGAACATCAGTTTAAGCAAAAGAGGCTTTGGATGGTGAACGTACAGTTGAATAAAGAAAAATTTTGTTAAGTAGTCTTGTTATTAGATGATTTAGATGTTATTTTGAGCAAACTAATTTTAATGGGCTAAGATGTTTACATTTGGGGTAGTTAGGAGGTGCAGTGGATAGAGCACTGGGCTTGGAATCAGGAAGATTTATCTTTCTGAGTTCAAATCTAACTTCAGACATTTACCAGTTATGTGATCCTGGCTATGTCACTTAACCTTGTTTGTTTCCATTTCCTCATCTATAAAATTAACTGAAGAAAGAAAAGCAAACCACTTCTGTATCTTTGCCAAAAACAACAACAAAAAACCTCATTCAAATGGGGTCATGAAAAATTGGACACCTTGAAATGACCAAACAACCACAGATATTTACATGTTTAAACAATAGTTCTGCATGGCTCAATACAATAGGTAATTTGGAGTGAGTGGTCATATTTGTGCTTTTGTGATTCAAGTATATCATACTGGCTGCAGAGTAAGCAAAATTCAATAAACTCAAGAAAAGTTTTTCTTGATCACTGTCCATTAAAATATTGTAGTAGCAGACACAGACTCACTAATGGATTTTATTAGAAGTATCTATATTTATATCAACTCCAAATGTGACAGTTGTCTATTAGAAAATTAAATGGACTGAAAAGCTCTTTTTTGAATTGTAGGGATACAACTTTGAAATACAAAATTACCACTAGAGAGAGATATATAAGTTCTCTTAGTAACAAAAGAGAAGAGTAGATTTGTAAATTTTTAGAATTAATTAAAAGGGATTTCAGAAAGCATCTATATCAACTGCTACATCTTCCTTTACCATACCAAGTGGTCATACAGCCTTCACTCTGAAGTCTCCCCAGGGATGGAAAATTCATTGTCCTCCTAAATGCCTCCCTTCTATTTTTTAAGACACCTCTGGAAATTCTCTCTTATACTGAACTGAAATATACTTCCCAGAGAGTAATATAACTTTATACCTATTAGTTTAAGAAAAACAAGTTTGATACTTTTAAGCAATTCTTCAAATATTTGAAAACAATTATCCCATCTTTTTTATGCCTTTGTTTTGTGAGCCTAAATAACCATGGTTCCATCAAGCTGATCTTCATGTGGCCTAAAGTTTTACTTTAGGCCTATTTTATCCTATCCTAGGATCCTAGTCACTCTGGACATAATTCTAGTATACTGATGTCCCTGTTAAAACACAGCACCTAAAATTGGACACAGTACTCTGAACTGTCTGTTTCAGAGTTCAGAAGACTATCTCCTCCTTCATTATAGATCCTAAATTTCTATTAATGAGCCAAATACTGACTTTTTTTTTTGAGGGGTAAAGCTGTTAAGCTCACAGCCCCATTAAAAAAAATTCTCATCTTTTTCACATGAATGTCGTTCAGCAGAACATTTCCAATCATGCAAAGATAGGCTAGGATTGGGGGGGGGGGAGGATTTGTAAGAGTGGGGGGGTGGTAATGGTGAGAATGAAAATTCTATGTCTCTTGGAGTGCAAAAATGTCATTGTTTTACTGTGACTGAATGCCTTCTGGCTCCACTTGGGCACATAAAAGCCAACAAACTGATTTTCTACAGAGAGAACAGGGAAAACCTGAAATCCATTTCAGCTCATTATCTTGCTCTTTTGCTTCTTCTGCTGCCTCACTGAACAAGCCCAATCCCCAAGGTATTTGCATGTTTGATGTAGCCAAAAGCAGAGTTGGATGAAGAACTTCTTCTTAAAGAAATGATCACTTCCTTGAAAGCTGACAGGCAAAGAAAAATACCCCACTTCCCCAATTTCTTCAAGAGAATTAAGGAACAGCATTACAATTATGAGTGAAATCAACTAGCTGAATAATTTGATTGCAACTTTAATTACTATAGAAAAGCCCATCTATAAGGTTCAGTCTCAATCTACAAGCAATAGAAAAGACAACAACCTGGTTGGTAGATGACCTCATGGTATTAGTATCTGAGGTTTCCCCAATGGGTTCCTATGCATTAGGGCAGCCTATGTGTGAAATTCTGCTAATTAAAGCAGGAAAGTGCTTTTGGAGCCAAGAAGCACAGAGAAATAAAAATATTTCACCAAAAGAAAAAAAAAAGGCTTACCAACTTCCTCCCCATATCTTAGGTCACAAATTAAAATGTCCTTCATTTTGTTTTGCTTCAAACATATTTCCTTCCATGCATTTATGGAAATGTACAATCCTAGACACATGGTCAAAAAACATCAAAGGCAACAACAACCAAAAAAATAAGATTCCATTACTCAGACAACTCTCTTATCTGTATCAAAGGAAATAGAGAAAATGAAAAAAAAATTCACAGCTAATAGCCACATTTCTCATTTTAACCAGTAGCTTCAACTATCTTCTCTCCAATTTGACCTATTTACATATTTTATTCATTCAAGCCTTCATACCTTTGGTCCTTCTGTACTTCTACCAAGTCCTTACTCTTCCCAGAAAGGCTCCAATTGAATCCTCCTTAAATTTTCCAATTGACAATCATCTCTTCCTCCTCTAAAATCCTATAGAATTCGTTTTCCTGCTAGTATTTATCCAGTATTTACTATTCTGCTTTGTATTGTTATTCAAATATTCATGAAGCACCTTATTTTCTCAAGTAGATTATAAAGGCACTGAGTGCAAGAACCATTGCTCATATGGTTTTCAACATCTTTTAGAGTGACTTAAAGCAATACTGTGAATATAACTTTCTCAATAAATACTTTTTTAATGAAATGATTTGATTGGAGCTCCTATTAAATGGTAACTTGGGGGCAATTACCACCAACTACCCTCCACCCCAACTTATCAAGATATAGTTTTTTACAATAGTTGATATGGCCAATAGTTGATATGAACAGTTTAATTCACTGTCAGGGATCAATCTTTATTCTGAAAGTTTTAGGGGCTTGATTTGGCTATGCTCAAAAAGAATAGTGAAAAGTTACTGTAGTCTCATATTACATAGAAATCTGAGCTAAAGACTGAGTAGATTGTTCCATATTATTCCTTCATTTGATGAAGGGACCCGGAAACTCTCTGAAAACTCCTTCAAAGAGAAATTCTCCTTTAATCCTCCTTTGGGAGACTGGCCACAAGGAACCCAGATAAAGTGGTTTATCTTGGAGGGACTAGCTGAAGCATTCAATATTTTCTACTCCTATTGTTGGCTCAAAACCACTCCCAATAAGTGGTCTCATCTAGGCTTGGGGGCAGTGACAGCATTGAGGGAATCTCATTCAATTGAAACTTCTGTCTCAGATTTCCTTATAAAAAGGGCAACTTGGGGCTCAATCTTTGCAGAGGACCTAATATGCCATGCCAAGGAAACTCTTTCTTCCCAGCATAGCAGCAAACTCTGCTCACTGGAATATTCTCTTTCAGCATTAGGGAACTTTATTCTCATCTATTTCCCTAACAAGACTTTACTTCCCTATCGGGACCTTGCCATTAAGGAATTCTGCCTTTCTATTCAAGCATAGCAAAGGCTGACTTCCCAATGCATATAATAAACTTCTTTTTAATCAGTCTAGCTTTTGAGGTTCGTAAATTCCTTTATGAAGGATCTCTGCACCACCAGAAAGGGGTTCCCACAACTCCCTACCCTGTGCAATCCTAAAGGGGATTTAAGGGAGCCAAACCTCTTCATTTGGTTCCTTGAACCCCGAACCTTATCATTTAACTCCCGGACTGAATGGGAACTCCAAACTCTAGACCTTATCACATTCAGTTATTGATGACAACTTGTAAATTATTTCTGAAAACAAATCTTAAATACTAGCACAAAGTATAAAAACACAATTCATACTTTCACCTCAATCAGATATTAATACAGTACTATATATATAGCATATATATTCTATAAACAAATGTAGATAAAAGATGCATGGTAGAACAATCTTAAAATTTTAGAGTTAACATTAAAAAACATGTTAAAAATGAAATGGTTTACTTTGGGAGCCAATATGCATACAATGCTATCCTCCAAAAATACAAGTTAATGAGTATCTTTGGACTGACTACATTCACTGGTTTATCCCTGGACTGATTGCATTCACTAATTTAAAACCTAGCTCTCAAGTGAAAGTTTTTAGTGGAAAAAAATATAAAAACAAACAAGTGAAAAGAAAATATTAACAGTAAAGAGAAAACTCTTGCCTGCTTTGTCTGTTTTGATATTTTGATCCAAGTACACAGTGCATAACACAAAAGTCATGTTTTATGTTTGAACACAAGATATTTCTGGGTCATTTTTAATGAATCAAGAGCAAACTTACACCTTTATTTGTAAAACTAACACTATTTATTTAGGGAAAGGAATTGTTAATGACGTATTTTGTGAGGTGACACAGAATCATGTCTGCCCACAGATAAAAGTATTGGCATACTAGATTACACCTTAAATGGCTGCATTGATGCCATGTTTCAAAAAGCAAACTTCCTGAGAAAAGGCTGTGCTAAATCATTATTATTATTCTCGTCCTAAGTTGAGATGACATCACTGCTCCATGTTCAATGTTCCAAACAGCTTATTTTAGATTATTTTAGATAATGTCAAGAAAAAATAAAAAGCTGGATTATTAAATCAACAACTTTATTTTCTGTGAATATCTTTTGATAAACCAGTGGATGGCAACATTATAAACATTTTCTAATTCAGGATTTTGCATTTTTTTTTTAATTTAGAAAATTCAACTGATCTGGGGAAACAAAAATAAATGACATTCCTTTTTCTCAGTGAGTTTATAATATGGAAGAGAAGATGGTAGGGAACAAATATGTGTGAGAATATAAGAGAAGTACAAAAAGAGTGATAAAGGGTGGTTTGGGGGGGAAGAAAAATCCACTCTTTACTCTTGCATGGAAGACGGCAGATAGAATTTCAAAAGTGTAGATATGCCATGAGTAAAGGCAAAGAGGTGGAAAAGGTTGAAATGAGTTTGGAAAACAGTGAAAAATCCAGTAAAATATTCTAAATCACTAAAAATAAAAGAAATATAAAACAAAATGACTCTGAGGACTTATCTCACACTCATTAAAGTGACACAGAATGTCAAAGAAGAGAAGTCAGTGTGGGGTTGTGGAAAGAAAGGCATATTAATAGTGTTAGTAGAGGTATGAATTGCTATTTACTCTGGAAAGCAATTTAGAATCATGCAAATAAAATGATTAAGATGTACATATCCTTTGGCATAGAAATTCAAGTAGCAGGCATATATTTTTCGATTTGTAATTTATAATAAGAAAATAAGTCATTTATAATAAGAAAAGCTCCATAAATATGAAAATATTTGTATAGCACTTTTTGTAACAGCAAGAAACTAGAAACAAAATAGTTACCCATAAATTACAGAATGCTAGACAAATTGTGGTACACTAATATCATGTAATATTGTTACTATACTAAAAGAAACAATAAATATAATGAAAAAACAAGTATGGAAACACAACTGATGTGATGTGAAGTAAACAGAGCAAGGTAATTAATGTACACAGTGGCTACAATAAATTAAATAGAAAGAACCACTAAAATAAAAAAAAAGTGAAGGTTGTAAAAGTGTAAAGAATAATCTTGGTCCCAAAGAAGAGATATATGAGAAGAGATCTAAAAAGGTGTTAGTGATGGGTAGGTGGTATTATACAGATGTGGAACACATTTTATCAATATGTTGATTAGTTTTGCTGAGATTTCACCCTATCCCCATACTTTTCAAAAAATTATTATAAGAGATGACTCTCTGGGAGCAGGGGGAAGGAGGGAAGCAGGGGAAATATAAAAATAAATAAATCAATACAAGCTATTTAAACACACACACACACACACACACACACACACACACACACACACAATATTCCTTAAAGCAGGGAATGCTATGCCTTTTATTTTTGTTTACCCAGAGTGTAACACAATGCCTGGGAAATAGTAAGTGTTTAACACAAACTTTTTCAAAAAGTTAAAAAAAACAAAAACAGAAACAAAACCACAGATATATAACTAAGTTAGGGTAATGAAGATTTAGCCCAGGGTACAAATATTTAGAGTGCTGACAACACTAGCATTCCTTTTATAGAATATAACAATTGTGTTTAGCATCCAGTTACCAAGAATAATTTCTGCTTTGGCTGCATTTCTGGTGAGCTCACTCATCTTCTAGCATATTCCCACCCCCTCAGTAGCGACTTTATGATTACTTACTAAATTTGACTGCTGAAGCCAAAAAAATATTTAGTTAGATTTCTATTGATAAATAAAAATAAGGCAGTGGGTTTGAAAATGTAATAGCATTTCAGTTTTTTTTTCTTAGGTTTTGCTTTCTCTAGGTATTAGTAAGATCAATATAACACATTCTATCTATAGAAATCCTATTTATATTATTTGCTTTTGAGTAGGGATTCTAGTAGAGTTTCTGCTAAGTCTGAAATTATGATGTAGGCCTTCATTGACAGACACAAATTTGGTGGGGGTAGGGTGGAGGTGAGAATGTCATGTTCCTTGAAAGTATATTATTATCCCCTTTCCCTTTTAACTATATTTTTATCATAAAACTGTGCCTTTAAGAAAGAAGGCATTTTTTAAATGTGCTAAATGCAATTTGTTAATAAGAATATAATCTACAGATAAAAGAGAAAAGAACTGAATTGAGACAAAATTCACATATGGAATATACATTTTAAAAAAGAACAATTTCATACCACTATCTAAGATAGAACTTCTCTTGTATAGTAATCCATAAAGTCCACCAAGCTTCTTTGAGAGTTTTTGAGAAACTTTCACAAAATATTTCTTAAAAATCCCACTATGGTTTAAGAAACATTGCTCATTTCAATAGATTTCAAGTCAAAGGATCTGGATTCAAATAACACTTATTATCTGTATGACTTTGAAAGTATCAATTTCATCATCTATAAAATGAGAGTGAACTAGATTGGGGGTTCTTAGCCCTTTTTGTGTCATGGCTTTTTTGACTGGTGAATCCTTTGAACTTGTCATCAGAATAGTATTTTTATATGCATAAAATATAGAGAGGTTTAAAAGATGCCAATTATATTGAAATAGTTATCCAAAAAATTATTTTTATAAAAAGTTTATGGACCATAGTTTAAAAATCCCTGGAGATGATTTTAAGATCCCTTCTAGCTCTAAATCCATAAACCAAATTCAGCCAAACTTTCCATAATCATTCCTAAGATGGAAAAATAAACAATATATATCCAGCAGCAAGTAATTTCTATAATTGTATTCTATTATATTCTATATTATATGATATATAATAGTCTATATTATATTTCTATATATAATCAACTAATGGACCTGAAGTCAGAATTCCTAAAGTCTTGCTTCACCAAAGGTAAGAACTTCATTTATGTTTCCTAAATTTTATATAAAAATTTATTTGGAAAGACAAAAAGGAAATCCTATGAAGATCTTGATAAGGTCTCCAAATTAAATCAACATTTATACTTCAACCCCATGACTTCAATGTACAGGTACAAATAGGTGAGACAGCAACAAACTTTAGATAACATGACCAGGAAAAATGAATGAAGGACACTACTGATTTTAGTAACTCTAAATTCTTGTTCTCAGAGCCTCTTATTGGTTAATTTGATGTCAAATTCCTAAGAACCCCTAAAATCAAATATACCAAGTATCCCCCAATAGAAGCTTGTGTTATCAATTCAATCCATAGTGCCAAAAATAGCTCTAAAATTAGAGCACATAATATGTTGAATTTCATTGAAGTTGCCAAAAATTTTTATTGATAAACTTAAGTATATTTATCATCAATTTTTTTCATCACTATATGGCAAACTGACTTTTCGGTTTGGGGAGTGTATTTCTAAGGAAGAAATTCAGTGAATATCCTTTTAGAAATCCAACAAGGCCAGACCTGCTTACTTTGTGACTATAGAAAAATTGAGTTTTTCAAAGATTCTCTGTTGAATATCTGTTGAATATAACCTCTTTTCCCATCCTCCCTTTGACACACCTAGTTAGAAAAATGATTATTTTCTTATTATAAATAATTTTCTATATTGGATCCAATGATTTTTTTTTACTTACTTCCCGTTAAAGTCCAGTCTCTCAAGGACACGTCTAATTCTACCCAAAGAACTCACCTCACCCAGACCATTTTATTTAGGTAGAATTATTATTAGAACTCCAGTATTTTACTCAGGTAGGACTGGGGTGATGTACACTGCCCCAGGCAAGAGTGATCTGAGTCGAGTTGGGTCTCTTTCTCCAAGAGTGACAAGATCTATCTTGTCCATTCCCCCACCCTCCATCAGTCTTTCATTATCATAAGCCCACTTCTCATAATAATGTTCATTTTTTTATTCTTAACCAATTAGAGTTGATTTCCACCCATTGGAGATAATCCAATTTCCAAATGTACTTAAACATTAAAGTGACCAACATTTGGGTCTGGTTTCTGAGAAACACCCACTTCAATTAATTTATTGATTATTTGCTATCCATAATTAATAAATTGATTAGTAATTACCCAGAAATTCTGTCTCTTGGGGTTTTCATTTGTTTTACTTTTCAATTTCTATTCCAAATTACAATTTTCTACATGACCATAGCATTTATTAACCTTTTGCTATGCCCAATTTCCTTTGGATAGGTGATTACTATCCACAATGATGATACAGCTGTATTATTGACTCACCAATAAGGAGTCCTGCACTTTTATCTAGGTTTCTTTATCACCATGCACATTTAATTCATGGATAAATCTGCTATCAAGTGAGTAGAAAAGGTAGAGCCACTAACTTGAATAAGCTTAAAATCTAGATAGAAATGTTTAATAAAATTTATTTTAAGGGAAAAAAACAATTCTTTCCTGGTTGTGTTTCCCTTTTAAAACTATATCACCATGACTCAGCTGCCTTCTCACCGTAGAATATCCTGTCAGAGAGACTACGCATCAGTACAACTACAAAGCGATCATTTTTAAAAATATGGAGCAGATCTCAAAAAGTTTACTAAAAGTTTCTCCCTGGTTATCTTCATCCCATTCTTCTTCATTCCAAACTCAATCTCAGGTTTCCCAGTCTGAAACACTGCTTTTCTAGTAAATGATTTTTCTCCATATCTAATTTAGATCCAGGCCAACCAAGTTGTTTTCTATCTCTGTCCCATGCTGAGCCCTTTTTGGTTGACCCCCATTTCTTGATGTCCACTTTCTAGGAACAGGCATCAAATCAACTTTATTATTGATGAAAAAGATGAGCCATTCACAAAGCAGAATGGTTTCAGAAAAACTTGGGAAGATTTATACGATTTATATGATGCATCAAATTAAATAATAATGATAAAGTGAGCAGCACCAGGAGACTATTGTACATGGTAAAAGCTATGTTTTAAGGATGATCAGCTGTGAAAGATTTAGCTTCTCTGATCAAGACAATGATCCAAGACAATTCCAAAGGTCCCATGATGACAAATAGTACTACCTCCAGAGAGAAAACTGATGAATCCTGAGTGTAGATTGAAACATATTTTTCCCACTTCCACTTTCTTTCTATTTAAAGGGGGATGAAGTTTTGCGTAAATGGCCGATATGGAAACATGTTTGTATGACTGCACATGTATAATTGATATTATATTAATTGCCTTCTCAAGGAGTGACAGAGAGGTACAAAGAACAGAGAGAATTTTAAGTCAAAAATTTAAAGAATGAATGTTAAAAATTTTTTTTTGTACATTTAATTGGGAAATACTTAACAAAATAAAAAGCCATGATAAAATCTAAAAATAAAATAAAAATAAAACATGTCCTGAAAAGATGTCACTTAATTGCTCTGTGGTTCCTCTCACTGTTCCTATCAGTTTTCAGACCTTGTCCATCACTCTTCTACATGTATTGACTTTCCTTGTGACGATAGAAGGTTCTTGAGGACAAGAAAAGTGTCTCATATTTTTGTATTCATGCACATAGCACTCTACCTGGAACATAGTAAAGATTTAAAAATAAATAATAATTTTTTCTATCCTTCATTTATATTAAATTAGGGAAAAGCTGTTACCTGCATTAAGTGAATGAATAAATAAAAAGTATTTAAACTTAGTATATGAAAAGCACTGCCCTTAGCTTGAGCTTAAAATATAAGGCAAGGAAAGCACATGCAGCTCAGTGGCACAACAGAATACACCTTGAGCTTGAAGTAGGGAAGATCCGGGTTCAAATTTGATCTCATACATACTAGCTATGTGATTCTGAGCAAGTCATTTAACCTCTATTTGCCTCATCTGTAAAGTGGGGATGATATCATCATCCATATAACTTCTAGGGTTGTCATAACCATCAAATTAAATAATAATGATAAAGTGTTTAGCACAGTGCCAGGCATATAGCAAATGCTATACAAGTGTTTGTCATCATCGTCATCGTCATTATTATTATCATCCTTCTCAAAGGACTTAAACACTAATCAAAAGGTTCTTAACTCGGGACCAATGAAATTATTTTAAAAATAGTTTTATAACTGGATTTCAATAAAATTTATTTCCTTTATTTTAAGCATTTACATGAGGAATATATAACAGATAAAAGTGTAAAAGGAGATCATAATAAAAAAACATGTTAAGAATCCCTGCTATATAATATGTTGGGAGGATACTCATACTAAGGAAATTATATATTGTTGAAGAATAATGCAATATACCCCATATTCTACAAGGTCTAGAATTAAAAGAAAGTAAAAACGTAGAAATTAAAAGAGCTTGTAAACAGACCTAAACTATCAAGAACAATTTAGATTGCATTTACACTTTTGCCATTTACCCTAGGACATTAATTTAATTATCATTTTACAGACCAGCTTTTGTGGCAAGACCCTGGGGATACTGAGATAGATATCTTATAGTTCCTTCACTTCTTAAGAACTTAATAGGGGATATCTATACACATATAATTAGGATACAAAAGAGAATGAGATCAAATCAAAGAAGATGGCTTTCCAGGTAAACAGATGGGAGAAATTTGAGGAGGAAGAGATCAGTTTCACTTGGGAGTGCAATGGGGAGGGATTTGTAGAAAGCTTTATAGAAGAGGTTCAAGTTGGAAAAGACTTCAATGCATAGAGATAGGGATTGAAGCAGAGGGAAACAATAATAGCTTACTATGTTGTTCAGCTGTGTCTAATTTTTCCTGACTCCATTTGGGGTTTTTCTTGGCAAAGATACTAAAGTAGTTTATCATTCCGTCTCTATCTCATTTTATAAATGAAGAAATTGAAATAAATAGGATAAAATAACTTGTCCAGGGTCTTCTTGCCAATAAGTATCTGAGGTCAGATTTGAAATCAGGAAGACGAGTCTTCTTGACTTTAGGCCCCAACTTTATCTACTGCATCACCTGGCAGCTCCCATAACTTATTATACCTAACATTTATATAATACTTTAAGGTTGCCAAGGTCTTATATTTGTTATCTCATTTCATTCTAATAACAATTTAGGAAGGCATTATAATCCCTGTTTTATAGATGAGGCTAATTACTCGGTGTCATATAGCTAGTGTTATTGATTCAATCAAAATCAGATATTCTTGACTTGAAGTTTCAATGCCTATTCTCACTTTGCCAGCTTATTCTCTCTCTCATTTATCATCTGGCCTAATACTAAGAAACCTGTTAACAAAGTGAATTCAGAAAAAAACTTAAAAATAGGTATTTAAATATTACCTCAGTACTAGTATTGTATATCACTTCAGTACTAGTATTGTCTAATGAGGATAGTGGTAGCAAATATAAATAAATACATGCATATATGTAGGCATATGCTTTATATATATATATTGTATATATAAAAGAATTTTTATTATATTTAAGTTAAATTATTTTATTAATTAAAATATTCAAAATAATTTAAAATATACTTACATTTCTATTTAAAAATTTTTTTAATAAAAAAAAATGAAATTTGATTATAAAGAACATTACCTCCTTTCAACACTGCCTGATATATTTTGTAAACAAAAGTTTACTTCCCAAACTGGGAAGTAGCATTGGAATAGGAAAGTAATGCTACTTTGAAGAATAATCTCCAAAGACTTTGATGAAGAAGCTCTAGGGAGACAAGTTTGGGAAGAAAGAAACCTGAGGAAATTCTAGGTAAAGATGAACAGGTTAGATTAACATCTAACCACATCAGAATGCTGAAGGAAGCTGAATGACAAAATACATAAGGAGAAGCTGACCAAGAGGAGTGTCATTACATCAAGGTCTCTTAAATTAGAGGCACCATATTTTTATTTTTTTTATATAGTTTACTTTTTCCTCAATTACATCTTAAAATAATTTTTAATCTTTTTTTTTTAAAGTTTTGAGGTCCAATTTCTCTCTATCCTTTCTTCCCTCCCTCCTTCTTTCCTGAGATGATAAGCAACCAAATATAGGTTATGTCATACTTTTCAAAAAATAAGAAGCCCTCAAAAAAAATTCAGGAGCCAAATACTAGAAAACAAGACAAACTGAAAGATTAAAAGAACTTTACCTAGTATGCATAAGTTTTTAGGATAACTTAAAAGCATTCCGGTCTAGGATGGATTACAGTTTATGCTGGTTTATTCAAATGAGATTTTATATGTACATACATGTGTGTCTCTGTATATACATATAAATACACACACAGAGCTTTATAAAACTTAAAAATGCTATATAAATAATTATTATTATTCTTATTTAAGATCAAGCCTGATAATTCTTTTTGCTATAAGAGCCACTCCTTCAATAGGTTGGTAGATAAAGGAAAAAGAAACAAAATTTAAATCTCTCAAATTTGTCCTCTCTTACTCTGATGACAAGTTTATTTGAAGGAGAGGTAGAAAATTCCTGTTCATTGCTATACCCAGAAAAAGAACTCTGGGAGATGACTAAAAACCATTACATTGAATTCCCAATCCCTATATTTATGCACACCTGCATTTTTGATTTCCTTCACAAGCTAATTGTACAATAATTCAGAGTCTGATTCTTTTTGTACAGCAAAATAATGTTTTGGTCATGTATACTTATTATGTATCTAAGTTATATTTTAATATATTTAACATCTACTGGTCATCCTGCCATTTAGGGGAGGGGGTGGGGGGGGTAAGAGGTGAAAAATTGGAACAAGAGGGTTGGCAATTGTTAATGCTGTAAAGTTACCCATGTATATATCCTGTAAATAAAAGGCTATTAAAAAAAAAAAAAAAAAAAAAAAAAGAAAATTCCTGTTCAATTAAAGTTTTTATATTTTCTGCTAACTTTATTCATCTTTGTAGATCTATTTAGTAACAGCAAAGAACAATTCAAATAGCTGACTTGCTATTGTTCTTCATCATTCATTAGTTCACACAAATATTAATTGAATGTTCACTAGGTGCAAGAAACTATACTAGGCAGCATCAGGAATAAAGTTTCAATAAGTCTAACTATGTAGCTGTCACAAATTGACCATGGGAATGAGTTACCAAGGTAGGCTGGGCCATCTCTTTCTGCCTTTAAAAAGGAAGTATATTCTCATCTCTCTGAGTTTACTTAGTTGTCCCCTGCCAGAAACTAAATTCATTCCTTTATTGTGCACTTACTGTTCAGGTAAGGTACTCTGGCAGTGTCAGGAAAATAATCATTTTTAAAAGGCATTTGCATATCTTTCTCAATTTACCCTGTTGCCTGGGTGAATTCAAATTATTCTCCAGCTATACAGATCCCTAAGGCAATCATGGTAGAATGGAAAGAAAGTTATTCTTGGAAGTAGGAAGACTTGGTTAATTAAGTTCTATCTCTGACCCATACTACTTGTCTATCATTTACCCTTCCTGTTCCCCCTGGACAGCTCTCTAGGACCTAAAGTTACTGACAAGTACATTCCAGATCTGCATTTCTTGGAGGGCATTTATACTTAGGAAATTACTGACACCAATGGACTCACAGGTATGGGGAAAATAAAGAGTTAAAATGGGCCACTAAGTAGCTTGGGAAAAAAATTATTTTCCTACAGTGTCCATCAACTATATAATTGCCTAACTGCCTACAGCTCATGTACATCTTAACCACCTCAGCAGTATTGCAGAGTATAAGTTGCAAGTTCCTGTCAGAGTATATGGCTCTGTGCCCTTATCTGCTGAGCTAAAGTGGAAGAATAAACTACTGCAGTAGAAGTATCAAAAAAATAGAATGCCCTGCAAGAAAAAAAAATGACTGGCACTTTCAATACAAGCCAACACAGTATACAGGACCTTTAGGAATCTTTTAGAACTTACTGCTATTCGAAGGACAGAGGCTTTCACAGAAGTCCATTTGTCTTGTCTCCGATCTATGACAAGGATAAACCCAATTCCAGTGTCCTGTAAACTAAAACAAGAAGACAGGACACATTATTATTATTATAGTTAGGCAGGAAGACAAACCTTTTTCAATACATCTCTAATAAAGTCTCAAAGTAAAATGACACCTCTTATATAATAAACCTTTTACCATTCTGCATTGCAACGTATAACTCCATTAAAAATATGCCCACGGAAAGACTGCAGCATTTCCAGAGGGTTCCCATGCAGCCTCATTGAGTCAGTTCAGGAACAGTCCTTATCCACAGACAAACAGATTTTTGTATAGCTCAAATATCCATTTCCTTTTTTAGCTCAGTATCAACCATCTCGCATTTTGAAGATCTTGGTAAAACTGTCACTCATGAAGCCAAACACACTGGTGCTCCACAGTCCGGAAAAATATGGCAATCTCTTTCTCTGCCCATTGGCTATTTAACCCCTTCAAAACAAGTTTTATGATCCCAATATCACATTAGTCCTAGGCTCTGAGGTTTCCTTGTTCTTCCATGTTAGAAATTTGCTCTCAACGAAGCTGTAACAATTACTTTGGGAAAAAATACCCAAGGCTTTGGAAGACTCATGAGCATCTGTCCGAAAGAAGGTACAGAATATGCATTTTTGAAACAGCCACATCTGTGAGAGGGATCAGACACTTTAATTCTTGTATAATGATGCCCTCTGCTCTTCAGCTCAGCTTAAGTGAACAAGCTATAGTCACTGAGTACAAATGAAAAGGTCTGCTTCTGTTGGATGATTCCACATTCAAGCCAATTGGGTAATGCCAGCAGCTGACTGGCAGCCAATCCCAATCAGAAGGGAACGTGACAGGCAAGCCCAGAATGGACTGCCTTGAATTGCTAATTTCTGAATCTGGAGGAGTACATCTAAGTGAGATGCATTGCTGGATTTAAGTAAGAAAAAAGAATTATGGAGGAAGGTTACACACAAATTAGGCTATTTGGGTCAGAGCTGCATATGAAGCAAACACCAGCAGATAAATGCATATAGAGAATCTCCAAGTATGATCTCTTGCAATTCTAAAAATTTAATGACAATAATAATACAAATATATATTATATCTATTATATAATAGATGGGCACAGTGAACAATTACTTATATACATATATATGTATACATATATATATACTTACATATATATGTATATAAATACATATATAAATATGTATATATTTACTTACATACATGTATGTGTGTATATATATATATATATATATGTATATGTAAGTAATTGGTTCACTGTGCTCATCTATTACTTGATGATGGCTCCTAAATGCTTTTAACAACTTAGTTAGCCAGTAGCAAAATATTTCTTGTTTGATGCAAAAGAAGTATTTTGCTCCATCATCTTCTAACAGTATTTATTAAATTGTAAACTTAAATACATACAAAATAGAATAATTCTGTCGCCTGCTAGTCCATATATCTATGGTTGTCTATAATAGATTTATATACCAGATCAATTATTAGGACAGTTTATTGAGCAAAAAAATAAACTTCATATCCTTTTCTTTTAAAATAGCAAAATAATCATTCCCTTGATTCATAAACCAGTTTTTCTTTAAAGAAATCAAAATACTTGAGGGGTGTTTGTTTATGTCATATATGTAATGGGACTAGGAGGGGAAATTCTAATTTTGCATTAAGAAAAGTTACTTTAAGATACTTTCTCATCTTAATAGTCAAGAAATAGAGACAGGGATTTGGTCTAATATTCGTTCTACTAATTAGGCTTTTGTTTTCCTTGTTAGGCTATAATATATCACATACACAAATCCCCCCAAAATAGATTTAATTTTTAAAAACTTAATTTTTAAAAAAATTAAGAAGCAATTATTTTCTCACCTTCCAACTCTGCCATTCCTACAATGGGTAAAACTAGCACCATCAGAATAAAAAAAAATTATTTTAACAAATATGGATAGTCTAGCAAAACAAATTTCTGCATGGCTCATAGCCAAAGAAAATGCCTGATTCTGAACCAGGAGGTGGGCAGTATGCTCTAATCATGGTCAGAGTTCCTACATCTTTCAAAATTGTCTGTCTTAATAATATAATTATTGTATAAATTGTTTTTCTGGCATTTTATTCTGTAACAACATTCTCCTCTCAGTCCCCTACCATGAAACCTATGATTGAATCACTGTAGGGAGTTGTTAGAGAGGAAATTTATTTTGCCAAGGTAGATTAGTAAAAATTCTGAAACTTAAAGCCTAACAGAGTTTCTTGAGTCACTGAACATTTAAGTGACTCAATAGTGGCAGAGCAGAGTCTTAACCCTTATCTTTCTGATTCAGTGGTCAACTTTCTTTTTGGGGACATGGAGGAGGCAATTGGACTTAAGTGACTTACCCAGAAACGTGGCTGTGTCTGAGGCTGATCTTTTGCCTCAATTCTTATCTAACCTTTTATTATGAAATGGCTATGGCCTCAGACAAATTGAAACCTGGAAAAGACCTTAGCTTAAAAAAAGCCAGAAGATCCCATTGCATTCATTGGGAGCCAACACCACTAGTCTTGACCTATGTTTTGTCTTTAAACTTAGATGACTCTAGAAGAGAGAGTAAGGCTGATGATTTTGCATAGGCTTGTCTCACTTAAATTTAATCCACTTGCAAAACAAGGTATCAACTTCCTGATGTCATTGGTCTTCTTCACTTAAGAAAACAGAATAGTCTTAGGTCTGATTTGAAAGCAGGTCTTTCAGGGCTGGTGCTCTATCCACTGTGTCACCTAGTTTGTCATACTGTCTCTATAACTTATAGTAACTCAAAAGTCATCTCCTCTCTTTGAAAAAAATCCTTTTCCAATATCTCATCACAAAATAGAGAAAAGCCTAGGTTCTCAAGGGTCCCAACAAATGTCACACAAATCGGTAAGATTTCGAGTATGAGGCAATGATGAAGAAACATGATATAAGTGGAAGAATGGTGAAGATGGAGCTAGAAGAGCTGGTCCAAACCTTGACTTCTGCCCTTCCCGTCTGTGTGACTTAATGATGTAGGCAAGTCATCATTTGATCTTCCTGGATCTCAGATGCCTTATTTGTAAATACGAGAAGGTTAGACTCTTTAAGGTCTCTTCTAGCTTCCGAGATGATGTAATTCTATCATCCACTTATCAGACTAAGCCAGAATATGCTCAGCTCATCACCAGAAAATTAACACTTTATTATATGTGTATATATGTTTATCTGTGTAGGTATACATGGGCATGTATATGTGTTTGCAATGCATGCACATATGTATATATGCATACATTGTACAGGTATATTGATATGTATAACATATATACTATGTATAGATGTGTACACATATGTAGGTTTATATGTGTATACTATGTATGTGTATGTGTGTATATGTGTACACAGATAAATATATAAGTAGATATATAGCAGAAACTCACTCTTGAAAGCTTAAGGAATAGAAGACTTAAACCCACTAGAGGGTTTACCGATGAAATAAAATTCTTTGAGGTACTAAAGTAAGGTATTACTTAACAAAATTCTAGATATTCAAACAGCATGTTTTTGGGATAGCTTTAAATTTTTTGTTGAAAATTGCCATATCTATGATTGCTTTCTCATTTTCATTTAGTACTTGACCAGTGCCACCAAATAGGTGCTAAATAAAGGTTTGTTGATGCTATGATGCTTGACAAGAATTTTAGGTTAGAGGTATAAGGTCATTCTTTAAAAAAGGCTGATGTTTTCTGATGTAATTTGTGTGGCAGTCAACCAAGAAAACAATAAAGTCTTAAAGTATAATTGTACTGCCTGCTTATCTGGACAATGCTCAAATATGGTCCTCAGAGCATTTAGTATATGATATAAACAATAACATTTCCCCTTTAAATGCTGTTCCCCTTTCATAATAATACAAGGAGTCCCCAAAGTCATAGTACACCTTTAATCTTTAACAACTCAGATCTAAATGTTTTTTAATAGTTTTATCGGTGGAGGTGTTCTTTTGTTTCAGTCATGTCTGAGTCTTCATGAACCCATTTGAGGTTTTTGTGGCAAAGAGTGGTTTGCCACTTCCTTTATAACTAATTTTACAGATGAAGAAACTGAGGCAAATAAGATTAAGGGCCAATTATCTGGTAAGTATCTGAGGGCTGATTTGAACTCAGGAAGATAAGTCTTCTTTACTCCAGATCCAGCACTCTACCTATTGCACCACTTAGTGCTGCCTTTAATAGCTAAAAGTTGTACTAAAATTTTTGGGATCCCTCTCTATAAGGCAGATAGGTGGCACAGAGGAGAGAGATATGAATTTGGAGTCAGGATGTCTCGGATTCAAATAGTGATTCAGAAAATTATTAATTGTGTATCTAAGCATTCATTTAACCACTCTCAGACTCAGTTTCCTCATTTGTAAAATGTGAATAATAATTACCTACCTCTCAGGGTTATTGTGAGGATCAAATGATAATGTTTCTGAAGTGCTTAGCACAAGGCCTGGTACATATCAAGTGCGATATAAATGCTAACTTTTATTAGAAGCACACTGTATATTATTATCCTGTGATGTTATTAATTTTTACTTGCCAGCTAAGATTGAAACATCAGTTAGAGAAATATTTAAAGAAAGATAACTACCACTACTGGGCTTATATCCCAAAGAGATTATAAAGAAGGGAAAAGGACCTATATATGCACGAATGTTTGTGGCAGCCTTGCCTTTTTGTAGTGGCTAGAAACTGGAAACTGAATGGATGCCCATCAGTTGGAGAATGGCTGAATAAATTGTGGTACATGAATATTATGGAATATTATCGTTCTGTAAGAAATGACCAACAGGATGATTTCAGAAAGGCCTGGAGAGACTTACACGAACTGATGCTGAGTGAAATGAGCAAGACCAGGAGATCATTATATACTTCAACAACAATACTATATGATGACCAGTTCTGATGGACCTGGCCATCCTCAGCAACGAGATCAACCAAATCATTTCCAATGGAGCAGTAATGAACTAAACCAGCTACACCCAGAGAAAGAACTCTGGGAGATGACTAAAAACCATTACATTGAATTCCTAATCTCTATATTTATGCCCACCTGCATTTTTGATTTCCTTCACAAGCTAATTGTACAATATTTCAGAGTCTGATTCTATTTGTACAGCAAAATAACGGTTTGATCATGTATACTTATTGTGTATCTAATTTATATTTAAATATATTTAACATCTACTGGTCATCCTGTCATCTGGGGGAGGGGGTGGGGGGGGTAAGAGGTGAAAAATTGGAACAAGAGGTTTGGCAATTGTCAATGCTGTAAAGTTACCCATACATATAACCTGTAAATAAAAGGCTATTAAATTAAAAAAAAAAAAAAAAGAAAGATAACTACCTAAGTCTTATTCATTAGGTTTCAATTATTTTCCATCAACTTAATCCTGAATTTTTATTACATCTGATTGTTTTCTCATAAATATGAAACTTTCTTTATGTCCTTTAAATGTCCTGTACAGAAAAACTCATCTTTAAACTATGTCCAGCTATGCCTCTAGTAGATCCTCCCAACACTAAGAATGAATTCTTATTTTTTCAGTCTACTGATTTATGGGAGACTAGAGCTGAAGGATCCCTCTGGGTAGTGTGACCCCTTTGTTCATTCTTCTAATAACAACTGCTTACTGAATATGATTCAATTCAGATATTTATTAAGCACTTATTATGCCAAAGGAACCACACTAGGTTTTAGAAACACTATGCTAAATATTGTAGAAGCCATCTTCTACCTCTTTTTCTAGTAATCTGACAAATCTAGGTGATGGAATGGATACAGTGTAGAGCCTGGAGTCAGGAAAATCTGAGTTCAAATTCACCCTCAGATACTTGACTATGGGCAAGTCCCTTACCATGGGGTAAATTTTGCATTAATTTCTTCATCTGTAAAATGGGGATAATAATAGCTTCTACCTCCCAGGATTGTTATATGAATCAAATGAGATAATATTTGTAAAATACATAACTAATGCTTGCTATGTGCCAGGAACTGATACATAGTAATCATTATAAAAATGCTTATTCTCAGGGCAGCTAGGTGATGCAGTGGATAGAGATAATGCAGTGGATAGAGATGGTGCAGTGAATAGAGCACTGGCCCTGAAATCAGGAGGACCTGAGTTCAAATTTGACCCCAGACACTTAATGGTCTTAGCTGTGTGATCCTGGGCAAGTCACTTAACCCCAACTGCCTTAGCAAAAATAAATAAATAAATAAAAATAAAAAAAGAAAAAAGAAAAATGCTTATTTTCTTTCCTTTCCTATTGATTTTTTTGGTAATAATTAGTGACACAGTGGATAGAGTATAGGCGGGAAGTCAGAAAGATCTGAATTTACATTTGGTCTTAGATATTTACTAATGGTGTGAATCTGAGCAAGAAACTTAACTTCTGTTTTTCTTGTATTTTCATCTGTAAAATAGCAATAATGTCACCTACCTTCCAGAGATGTTGTGAGGCTCAAATGAGATAATAATTGTAAAGCACTTAGCACAATAACTGGCACATGTAGGTGCTATATAAATGTTAGCTATCATCATTAGTAAATTAATAAAAGTAGAAGTTATCCTAGCTTAAAGACTTTTACTCCTAATCTCCTTTAAAAATTAATTTGAATACTTAATATTATCACAAAGTCTTTTTATTTCTGTTCTGTCAAATAACGTAAATAACTATATTGTTCTATTTGCTGGACAGAAGAGAAATACCACTCCCTACCCCACTGTGTTACACATAGGGATGAGTCTTAGGTCTATAACTTCATTGACATAAGGCATTTCTGGTGTGGAAAACTCCCTTTTACCAATGTAGATATTTTCTCTGCTACATATAGTCTTTTAGAGTTACTTAAATTACTGAGAATTTAAATTATCTGCTCAGGGCCAAACAGAGGTCATAGTTTTCTGATTCCAAAGCTTTTCTTTATATACCATTCCATCCCAATATCCCCAGGTATTGGGAATCACTCATCAAACCTTCTACTCATATCAAGTCATTCCAAGTCCTTTTTCTCCTAATTTCTATTCTCCAAATTAAAAAAAAACAAACTAAATTACATTTTAAAAATGATTTGATAGGGACAGCTAGATGGTACAGTGGATAGAGCACTGGCCCTGAAGTCAGGAGGACCTGAGTTCAAATCTGACTTCAGATACTTAAACTTCCTAGTTGTGTCTATAATTATATATATATATATATATATATATATATATATATACACACACACACACACACATATATATGTATATATGCACTACCTTGGACAAGTCACTTAACCCCAATTGCCTCAGCAAATAAATAGATAAATGTATTGATACATTTTGTTTTGTATAGCAGACACTTCCCAAGAAATAATTATTTCTTCTCTTTCAAAAATACATGTCTCTCACAAAGAGTTTTCACAAAATCACCTATTTAATTATTTTTATCCACTCTTTTATTCCCCCTCTACAATTTCTTAAGTCAGGTAATCTACAGTGACCTTAAAATTTTAAACAGATTTTACTTAGTTTTGTTGATGGAGCATTTTGTATGCCCAAAATATCATGTGCCTAATTTTATATTTGTGTATTTCTAAATACACAGAGCAATCATATTCTATGGATATGGATAACTACAATTTTGATATTTTTAGTTTAAAAAGTTATTATTCACTTATAACATTCTATTTTTAAAACTTTTGAGTTCTAAATTCTTTCCCTTCCTCTTGCCCTTCTTCCACTCATTGAGAAGTCAAGCAATATGGTAACAATTATACATGTGAAACAATGCAAAACATTTCCCTTTTAGTTATGGATAACTATGATTTTTCAATCCCTTTTCTTTATTCATACATAGCCATTTAGTCGCCAACTTTATTTGATATATTTGATTAAATGAATCATTTTTAATTTCTACTAATTATGGACTGTTTCAACAAATCAAGGTTACTGAAAATGCTGAAAAACAAGGTTTTTCTCCAAGATCTTTGTCCTTCTACTTTGCAAAATGGGGTCATTTGCCAACTGACTTTAATATTGCAAGAATGTGTAATTTCCTTGCTGTAAGCAGTGGATTAGTGTATACTAATAAGAAAATACTTGTTGGAAAAAAGTCACTAAATTGCTAGTATGCTATTAGGGTCTAATATTTATTTTGTTATGCAAACTTTCACTTTCTATTACTGCCTTGAGAGGCAAAGAAAAGATTACAGGAAGTAGGAGACAATTGGATTTAAATCTTGCCTTGAAAACTTATGTCCCCATGACAAAGAGAAAACTATTCATGCTCTGTGAACCTCCATTTTTCTTTTATAAAAATCTTGATAATAAAAACCTATAATACTCATCATACATCTTTGGGTACCTATACATTTAAAATATAAAAAAGAGGAAAATGTTAGATAATGGAAGGATATTCTCATAGAGAAAAATAATTATTCAGTGAAGGAGAAATATAATGCTTTACAATAAATTGTTGAGATTTTTATTTTAGATTTTTTCATTTTTAAATGATTCTCCAATGAACTGTTTAAAATATATGGAATGGAAGGTTAGAAGAAAATTCTGATTGTAATTAATTGGTTAACTAGCCCATCTCTTAGCTAGACAAGAGCCTAACTCAAAGGGAATCAAAGATAGTCCCACTGTTCTTATCAGGACAGTCTCCTCAGTGCCTTCACGAACATGTTATTTCCTGGGACTTCTCTCTCCTATTAAAATTCCATCTACCCCTTGAAGTCCAATTCAAAATCTATATCAAATCTAAATCTGAATTCCAAAGGACTGACATAGCTTACTTAATTTAAATGTTTTAAATTTTCCTTATTATAGTAGTTGGAACATAGTAGCAGCTTAATAAATATTTGTTAATTGATTTTTTAAAATAGTAAGTTACTATTTATTAAAGCTTTGGATATGGTCTTGTGAACATAACACATTGGATAGAAATTGAAAAAAAGTTCAGGATCTATTGAAAGATAGCATGATTATGGGAGAATAAAAGGCTTTCTGTGCCTCATTTAAAGATATTTTATATCAGATTTTCTTCAGATTCTTGAAACCTGAAAATTCTGATTTTGTAAACAAATGTTTTGATTGATGATAATTGACTAAAACAATTTAAAAAGTCAATCAGTGGTAATATCGAGTATGAAAAGAAGGCACATATTGCAGATTCTGAGAGAAAGGACTAAATCCTAGGATTTAGGAAACCAGATAAATTTCCTAACTTTGGTTCTAGACTAGTTTTGCTACAAATCATTTTGTCTCAGGATATTTATAAGATGATGGTATTGAACAATATTATCTCTACTATCCCTTTTTTCACTAGCATTCTTTACCTCTTGCTTCAAAGCTCCAAATTATATGATCTCATTCTAGCATATACTGTTTTGAATATTACACAGACCAGGTAAAAACATATGGTTTCTATCCTCTGGGATCTTTTATTAATGTCATTTAGTAAATGAGTATCAACTTCTTTGGTGAAATGATCCTGGGGTAGAGAAACAGTGAAAATATACTTTCTGTATGGCATTTTAAATATCCTAGTTATTTTAACATATAAGCGTTAAATTTAAATTATTTTTAAATTTTACATTAAAATTTTATACAAATTTGATTTTCTTATTAACTTAATAAACACAAGCATTTCAATACATAAAAGACAAGCAGTAGTCCTTCAAGTCTTACTGGTATACACAACAATAACAGAAAAATTGTTATTTTGAAAAGACAAGCTTTTGCTACCATGGAAAACTCAGAATTGGTAAAAGCAGTTTACAATTTCCTGAAAGCAATGTATTTTTCTCCTTCCTTTAAATTCTAGGCCCAACCTTGTCTATCTGTAATGTCTGACCCAGATATGTACACTATTTGATAAGCATTAAAAGATTTCAATTTATATTTATGTTAAATCTGGGGCAATAGACAATCTTTATCCATTTGATCTTTCCTCTGTGAATGGATAGGTCAAACTTTTTTTTTTTAAATAATTACATATCTCTTTGAGATTCTCTACAATATCTCTGGATTTGATGCACTAAGTCATAGGCAAAGAGGAGCATCTGGAAGACCTCACAAACTTCACTCTCTGTGATGGTTTCCTCCAACACACAGTAGAATACTTAGCTGAGCATCTATCTTTATGTTATGCCTTGCCTAATGTTTATTATCAGAGAGTATTAAATAGGCTCTTCTGTAATGACAGCTTCCAAGGAATCTTGACTAACAAAGTAAAGATGAGAGAAGGAGCCTAAAAACAGTACTTTGTGGTTATAAGTTGAATATGTTATTGTAATCAATAAACAGTCAGTATAATGGGATCTTTTATTGTCAAAATCTAGAAGTCAATTGTGAGATGGTAAAGATGTGATCCATTGTTGAACAAAGTTTGTGAAATTCTGCTTGTTCCCCACCAACAGGGGCATTGAGAATGCTTTCAATTCATTTATAGACATTATGCATGATCAAAATCAATGTTTTACTTAATAAAATAGTAACAAAATCACTCTGTTTAGATTACCTGTTAAACATTTTGTTTTCTTCTGTATATATTTTAAATATATTATTTCTAACCAGTATCTATCTCTGTCAACAAAGAATGAAGTCCTACAAGCAAGAATGAAATCCCTTGGCTTGACATGAGCTAAAGATGAAGAGGGGTTGTGAATTTTAAAAGGATAATTTTGGTTTTTCTTCCTCTTGTGCTGGAAGCAAAACATCTTAAGAATCAAGGAAGGAATAAATGAGGAATTTCTCAATTTCAGAAGATTTGAGTTAAGCACTGGAATGGATGTAGAAGTGGTTCAAGATTTTTCTTTTGGTTAGGTAAAGATAAGGAGGGAGTGTGCTGGATGCTGCTAACAAAATCAGGAGACTAATCCATGTATATATCATTCAGGACTGAAAATAGAGCCACGGTGACTGCCTGATTCTGCTGAGATCAACAATGATAACATTTTCCTTTTTCCTTGATCTCCAAATGGGTGAATCCATGTACCAAAGCTTTCCTGTTCTTTAAAGTTAAATTTATCCCTTAAGTTTTAATTACCTGCAATGCCATATGGATAACAGATTGATCCTACCTGTTCCTGGTTGCATGCTTCATTATTTGTAAAAAGAAAGGCAGGGAGAAGTGAGGAAGTGGCTGATAACTTCTGTTGTATTCCTAGCCAACCATTTCTGAAGGGAGCCTATGGTGATAACTAAAAAGTAGGTTCCATCTGTTAGAAAATGAAAAGGACTGGTTGAATAGGGCTGACTACATCTGTTTTCTGAAAGTGAATTGAATATTTCAAGAAAGCTATCAAACCTCACAAATATCAAATGTTCTTTCCCTCTATCTCTTTTCTCTCTTTCCTTCTACTACCACTATCCACTAAAATCTTAAATAAATACAGTCAAACGAAACAAATCTGCATATTGTCTATGTTTTTTTAAAAATTCCTAGTCTTCAAGACTCATTTCCCATGGAAAGGGCTTAAAAGATGGGAGAAGGAGCCTTAAAAAGCAGCATTTTGTTGTTCTAAGTTGAATATGTTATTGTAATCAATAAAGTCAGTATAATGTGATCTTTTATTGTCAAAATCTATAAGTAGACTTAGCACTTTAAATAGGAAAACAATGGGATTTCCAAAGGAAAACAATGTATTTAGTTTCCATTGGACCAATAGGAAAGTCAAGATGGAAAACCTTAGAAGAGGACAAAGTTTAGAACCAGAGACCAGTTACTCAGATAAAGAGGTAAGCATTATGAACATGAAAATCTGTCTTGACATCACAAAAAGAACATTGAATTTGGAATCAAAGGATCTGAGCTCATATCTCAGTTCTGCCCCTTAATTCTATGACCATGAACCTCTCGGATTGGAAATAGATGATTTGTAAAAATCCTTCTAGCTTTACAACTATAATTCAGCCTCTTCTTTCAAAACATGACTAATATTAAAATATGTTTAACACGATCACACATATATGGCCTATATCTGACTGCTTGCTTTTTGGGGAGGGAGGAAAATTTGGAACTCAAAATCTCATAAAAATGAATGGTGAGAAACTGAATGGATGCCCATCAATTGGAGAATGGCTGAATACATTGTTGGTATATGAATATTATGGAATATTATTGTTCGGTAAGAAATGACCAACAGGATGATTTCAGAAAGGCCTGGAGAGACTTACACGAACTGATGCTGAGTGAAATGAGCAGGACTAGGAAATCATTATGTACTTCAACAACAATACTATATGATGATCAATTCTGATAGACCTGGCCATCCTCAGCAATGAGATGAACCAAATCAGTTCCAGTAGAGCAGTAATGAATTGAACCAGCTACAGCCAGTGAAAGAAAACTCTGGGAGATGACTTTGAACCACTACATAGAATTCCCAATTCCTCTATTTCTGTCCGCCTGCATTTTTTATTTCCTTCACAGGCTAATTGTACACTAGTTCAAAGTCTGATTCTTTTTGTACAGCAAAATAACTGTTTGGACATATATAGTTATATTGTATTTAATTTATACATTAACATATTTAACATGTATTGGGTCAACCTGCCATCTGGGGGAGGAGGGGAAAATTGGAACAAAAGGTTTGGCAATTGTCAATACTGTAAGATTACCCATGGTTATAACTTGTAAATAAAAAGCTATAAAAATAAAAAAAATGTCTTACAGTGCTTTCTGAATCACTAATAAAAGTCAAATTCATTTTGAACAACAAAAAAATGAATGGTAAAAACATGTATTTACATATATTTGGAAAAAATAAAATTATTTACTACTTTAAAATGGCAGCCTGTTCTAGAGATGGGTAACTGAAAGATACAGGAATCTGGAAAGAGTAATAAAATTATATAATTTCAAAGAGGAGAGATTTATGAGTCAAACTACAAATGTGAAGGGAGAAAACTGTATATTAAATTCTGACTAAGTAACTGAAATGTGGAAGAGGGATGAGAAGATGGGTTAAGCATTACAAAGGGTGCCAAGCAAGGGAGTGGTAATTTCAGGGGAATTGTTATATTTCAGGATAAAGATTTAAAAAAGAGAGAAAAAAGTACCATAGAAATAATTTGAGTCCAAAATCTTTATTTTAGATGAATTTGACGCCAAAAGTAGAAAAACACCTCCTAATAAGCTAGTGAATAACAAATAGGATTTGAATCCAGGTCTTCTTATTTCAAGTCGGGTGACCTTTTTACTGTGCCATATTCTAATCACTTAATTATAAGAGTTAACATTTGTTTGCCCATAGCCTATTTAATATTTAATCAGTTAATCTGGTCTTCTGATCCTATTTCTCTTAATCTCTTTTTTTGTAAATGATAGCCTTTTAAATAAATAATATTTTTATTTAACAGTATCACATTCAAAGACAATATTAACTCTTTAAGGACAGGGATGATATATACTGATTTGTATCTCATACTGAGCTTAGTATCACATTTGCACTCAATAAATAATTATTGAATTGAGTGTATAGCCACCTAGATAAGTACTTCCAAGATGGTCAAAGGCTGGCAATTTCAGACTTTGTTTCTTGTAGCTTCGGCACAGAAACCATTTAATATCTTCTCTCTGCATTTCTTTCATGCAATTGATGATCTCATATACCTAAGGGAAAGGGTGGGTATTCAAAATTCTTGGTGCTTCAGAAAGGAACTGTTCCCAGGGTGGGTGCTAGGAATTAACTCTTAGTCTCATCAAAGCTTCAGGCTTCTTTTGGTAGTATGGGCTATATAGTAATGAAGGAAATAGGGGAATGAATAACTAAGAAAACACACACACACATCTTCCCTGAAGCTCTTTCTTGATATGTCGCTCCATGAAGACTTCATATCTTCCTCCTGATCTAGACAGTGGTAGTCCTCTACATTACAACAGCTGGCTTTGGGACTGGTTATAGTTTGCTGTTTCAACAGCTGAACTGGAGACTGATTACCTCATTTTTGGCTCATGAAAATGAATATGTAAGCAAGAGCTAAAAACTGTATCATTCCTTTCCCCTCCTTGCAAAGACAATAAACTATTTAGTCCTCATTTCATTTTGAGAGTTCATTTACTCTTTAGTCTAACAACCCAACTGGGTAACATACAATTTAACCTCTTGACAGATGGGGTAACTGTCTTCTTACCAGTCTCATGAATCTGACCTTCTAATCAATTTTCCTACTGCACGCAGGGCAAAGGTTCAGAAAAACTAAGATACCACATTAGTGGTCATGAAATACGGACTGAGTTTCTACTTGGCAATGATTTTTTTTTTTTTTGGCCACAAGACTACCCCCTTTTCAGAACAGTTTTAAGGGTTTTGAGTGTTTTTCTGTAAGGGCCCTTAAAAAAGACTCATCAGTCTCATTAACTACTTATTCTGCTCTAAAAAACAAAAAAAACAACAAAAAAAAAACAAACAGTTTGGTGTTGAATTCTCTTTCTACCTAATTCACCAAAATACTTGGATGCTAAGTTAAGAGGATAAAACACTAACCTGTATCAGATTGCTTGCTGCTTTGGGGAGGGAGAAAATTTATAATGCAAAATTTTGCAGAGGTGAATGTTGAAAACTATCTCTGCATATATTTGAAAAAATAAAATACTATTAAAATATAATTTTTTTAAAAGAATAAAAACTCTCTCAGAAGTGACACTTGAAGGAAGAGTGGGTCATAGACTCCTAACATCTCACTTATCTTTCTTTTTCTTCTTTACCCTGAAATATGACATTCTTCTGAAGTTACCACTTCCCTTCCTTGGCACCTTCTATAATGCAGACCCATCCTCTCATGCCTCTTCCACATTTCAGTTACCTGGTCAAAAATTAACATACATTTTGCTCCCAAGCTAATCATGTCATGTAGGCTACTGACAAATTAAATCACAAAACTATGCTAGTTAGATTCACTATAAAGATGCCATTTTGCTTTAACTGGGTTTTTACCACCATGAAACAATGCTATCATTTTTCTCTATTTGATTTCCTTTCATGTACTCCATATAAATCATTCCCAATTTTTTCCTCTCTCCTTAAGCACCCAACTTCATCTCCCCTCACACCCTTTTATCTCTCAAAAGATTACTTTATCAAAATAAAATTGAAATTATATCTTAAGAGTTTCCTCAAATCTCTTCTTCAACACATTAAATTCTATTGATACTCTCAAAGTGTCTCCCCTTCTAGACAAAGTTAACCCTTCTTTCAACCTCTGATGCCATCTTCTGTCTAGTTCTTTGCTTCATTGATCATTTTTTTATATCTCAACTAGATCTTTCTTTTAAAATCATTTTTCCTGCATTAATTTTGCCCTTCTTACATTAATTTTAAGATGATTCTTTAGAAAAGTTCCATATTCCCAGAAATCTTCAGAGTAGGAACATATACTTTTGGGGAAACTAATCTGGATTACATATTACATGGTATTCTGGTATCAGAGATACCCCTTCTTATGCTCCTTCCCCAATATCATTGAGAGAAAATAGTTAAAGAAAAAAAATTTAGGAAGGACAGAAAGGATAAAATAGAGACAGAGTGCTAGTTCCACTGATATCAATGAGAACAGGTCACTATAAAAATGCGAAAATAATTTTTTGTATTTTTTGCCTGTTAACTGCTTTTTTAGCTTTTATAAATGTTCTCCAAATATTTTGTCTTAAATAAGAGAAAGCATAGTTGGGAGATGAGAGTTGTCTGTCAGTATTTGAAGAGGTGTCATTTGAAAGAGGGATTAGATGTGCTCTTCTTGGCCCCAGAGGACATAATTAGTACTATTAGTGAAAGTCACAGAGAGGCAGATTTAGGTTTGGTGTAAGAAAACATTTTCTAACAACTAAAGCAATACATAAAGGAAAGATCTAATTCTGGAGATAGTGACCCCTCATTAGAGCTTTGTCTTTGAAAGAAAAATGTTTTTATTAAAAACTTATCATTGAAGATCAATGCAACGGTTGTTGTTTAATTTTGTAGATTTAAATGAATTTCAATAGCACCATAATATTTTATTCACTCCTTTATCAGGACCATCTGTTCATTTTTCCTTATACATTGTCACAGTATATACAATATCCTGATTCTTTTTATTTTGTTTTAAATTGTTTCATATATATCTATCCAGATTTTTTTTTTAATAGTCCTCATATTTTCTTGTCTTCATCACATTATAGTTAAGTGGCACAGTGGATAGAGCACTGGCTCTGGGATCAGGAGGACCTGAGTTGAAATCCACCCTTAGTCACTTGACATTTATTAGCTGTGTGACTCTGGGCATGTCACTTAACCCTGGTTGTCTCGCCAGAAAAGGAGGGGGGAAAAAGAAGGGGAGAATAAGAGAGAGAGGGGGGAAAAGGGGAAAGGGAGAAAGGGAAAGATGGGGAGAGAAGGAGAGAGCAAGAAACTGTAATGAGTTCACAATGAGTTGGGACATAACTGACTACAGTTTCAGACAGACTAGTCTTGAAAAGAAAAGAATGAAGATGAAATAATTGGGGGCAACTCTAAAGATTCCTTAATCCTCTGGGAGATGAACAGAAAAGATCTTCAGGTCATTTTCCTATACAAACCCAGCAGCCCCACACAAAGCAAAGAATGTACTTCAAGAAGGGCATTTACAGTCTAGGCTAGGCAGTCTCTCCCCTGGGGCATGAAAAGAAGCCATGTTCCCTTTCTCCTATCTCATACTATTGTCATTCAATGAGGAAAGATTCTTTCCCCAGCCCTCTTTGCCTCTAGAGCGAAAGACTTGGGGGAGTTAAAAAAGGGGAGTAGGGGAGATGGATTGTAATTCTTTGGTATTGTCTAGGAAATGGGGATGTACTGATATATGACATATTAAGTTACTTAAGGGTAGGAGCTGGGTTTTTTGTCTCTTTTTTGAATCCCTTAGCTCTTCCTTTATTGAGTTAAATTGAACTGCATTAAGCTATTAACAATGAGACCAGCCTCAGTGTGGGGAGTATTAAGAGGATAGTTTAAGGGTTGGGCACTATGGTGGGTGGTACATTACTCTATGTGAAGGGACTAAGTGCAGGACCAGAAAAATCTTGAGAGACACCTGGCAATAAGAAGGCAGTTCATTTTGCTTTGGCAAAATCTCCTTTATATTATAGCTTCCTTGTGGGTAGGAAAATATGGATATTTGTCTACATAGAGAAGTGGTTTCTCTAGTAACTGCTTACAGAATAATCCCAATTGAAAACAATGAGGCCGAGATCCAGATATAGATGATGTAATTTATGTCTGGCTCAGACTGCCCTTTATTTATTTCCATCCCCAAAGGAGCACAAGGGTAAGAGTAGGAGGTTGGAGATTCACCAAACAGCCTCATCTGTATTCTCCGTCTCCCTCAAAAATCTCTATTTTTTATCATATATTACAGCTGGGGGGGAAATGCAAATGGAAATACAATGGAAACAAACGGTGGAAGGCTGTCCAGTTGAAAATTTCATTTTTGTTTGGGTAAATACTACCCTCTTGTGGTGCAAGGTAAAAACTACATATATAAAATATTAATTGGTTTCTTTTGTTGTACATGGCCAATATGCTTCTGTTTTTCTGTGATGACTGGTGCTAATCCAAACAGATTTTCTCTCTTTCTTTTGATGTGATTCAGTTTTGTTTTTTAAAATCCACCATTTATTTGTTTTAAACATTCATTAAATATTTTTTTTGAGATCCATATTCTCTCCTTTCATAGTACCTCCTCCACCCATTGAAAAGGCAAGTAAAATAGTATACACGTAAAACCATGTAAAGCATGTTTCCATATTAGCCCAAATCAGGATTTCACTGAGTTACTTTTGAACCAAGTTACAAGATTTGCAAAAAAGTTTGGCTGAAGATCTAGCTATATAATCTATGGTGATAGGATTGAGTTTGGCAGATCATATAAGATAATATTTGTAAAGCACTTAGTACAATGCTGGCACATAATAGGTAACATATAATGCTAGTTATTATTATTGTCATTTTCCCTCTTTTTAAAATTTAAATAAGTCAATATGGGACCTGAATTTGAGACCAGTTAAACTAATGAACTGTAAATAATACATTATATGTAAATATGCAAGCATCTGCTTTGTTAGCAAGATAATAGTAAATGACATTTAAACAGCTTTTTAAAAACACTTAAAATTTCTATTCCATTTTATTTTCCCCATTTTAATAACTTTTTATTCTGCCAAATACACACAAAGATAATTTTCAACATTCATCTTTGCAAAACCTTGTCTTCCAACATTTACAGCTTAAAGACATGTAAAAATAATTTACATTTACCTAAACAGTTAGTATAACAGGAGGCAGAGAACTGGTTTAAGAGTCAGCTTTGGTCCATAACTTTGGTCCACTTTCTATCTTTGTGACCCTGGGGCAGTCAAGCCACTTAACTCTGCAATGTTCTGAGCAACTGTAAGGCAATTTAGTGGGTGCAATAGAGAGAACTTTGGGCCTGGAGTAAAGAAGACCAAACCAGTCTCAAACGCTTAATAGCTGTGTGATTCTGCATAAGTCAGTTACTGTCTATTCACTTCAGTTTCCTCAACTGTTTTATGGGGATGATGAAAGGACCTATTTTACAGAGTTGTTGTGATGAGTAAATATTTGTAAGAATTGTTTAGCACAGTGCCTGGCACATAATAGTCACTTGATAGATGCTTGTTCTCTCTCTCCCTCCTCTAAGTTAATTACAAAGACAAAAATCAATCTGTGTTGGTAGAGACAATTTCCTCATCTGAGAATAATGATTGGGTCTTGGACAAAAACTTAGGTCCTTTGACTGCAGAACTAATGTTCTTCAAAGTTATCATGTTTCAGCCACAAACATGTTCATTTTCTTTCTAAATTCTGAGAACTTGTTATTTCATATCTTAATTGAGATAGGTAACATGTTTTGATGAAATGTGGTATAGTGGAAGAGATGCTAGGTTTGCAGTGCAAGGACTCTGATTTAAAATCTAATCCTGCCATTTGCTTTCTTGTGTGATTTAGGAAAAGTTACTCAATATCTGTGGGCAGCAAATGCTTCATTTGTAAAATGATGATAAATGGTCCTTCCAACTTAAGTTCCTATAACAAACATTCACAGATAGGAAAAGTATAGGAAAAGGAAAAGGAACTTTAGATGTTTCCAAAGTTGTACAAGTTACGTATAAAGGTCTCCAATCCAACTCCAAGTCAGAGCCCTATCCACTTACAAGTGATGAGTTACCAAATTCTAGTGGAGACCAATATCAAAATACACTTGCTTCACTGATAAATGCCTTAATTATGTGGAAATTTTTTTCAATTTTTTATTTGCTGATCTTCTGCTTTATGTTTATTCATGACTTCACTTGTTTCTATAACTACAATTCAAATGGATCTCACAGATGTGTGTGTGAGCACCTACGTATGTGTATGTCTGTGTGCTGATTGAAATCAATATAGAAGTCACAATAGTAGATTGTGGAGTACTGGCCTGGGTTATATGTTAACCTCTCTACCTCCAATATTTCTTGCAAATTTGAAGTGCTGCTGTGAGACAAGGGATAGATAAAAGGGCAGACAAAAGGAAAACTGAAGTTACATAGCCTCAGACTTTAGAAACATCTTATGTCTGCTGCTGTTCTCAAGGTAAAGGATGGGTCAAAATTTTAAGTAACACTACTTAGGATAAGGCGACTAATTTAAACTCACAGTCAATGAGCTACCAAGAATTGTGCTAGTCACTGGAGGGATAGAAAAACAAAATAACTATTGTCCTCAGAAATCAAGAGGTAGATATAAAAGTATAATGAAAAGACTGAACAATGAGGACCAGTCTTTTGAATATGCTCAGATTTGATCTTGGTAGTGGATTATAAAGTATATGATCAATATTTTAGTCTGTCATCAACCTAACACATGGAACTTCAGAAACTTGTTTCAGCCATGATGGGTCAAAGTTAATACTATGTGATGGTGAAAAGTCTTCTGGTTAGAGAGAAGTGGGATGGACTGACTGATGTTAACTCAGTAGAGGCCAAGTCAGAACAAAAAATATATACAAGAAGGTCAAGTGTTTAGGAGTCTTAAGTCTAGAAATCAATAAAATAATAAAACAAGTTCTGATTTATAGCAATTGCCGATTTCCAAAGTACAAATTCTCATGCTTAAAATTTAACAACTGGCTGAGCACATATCAGGCTGAGCATACTTTTGCTCTTTCACTTTCTTTCCCTGATGGCTCTTGAATTGGGAGTACTGTCTTATTTCCTCACTTAGTGACCACTTGCTTTTCTTCACATCTTCCAACTATCCTTTGAACTACATCAAAATTACTAAATTCATGATTCAATTTTCTTCATCAATACCCTTAAGATCTAATAATTGTTATTTTCTGTGATATTCTAGAGCCTCACTTATTTTATATATATGTAATAATTATACTATATATTATACAAATTATATACATTTTTATAAATTCTTCCCTCAGGTCATGACACCAAATAAAAGAATTCCTAAATTTGAGAAAAGGGGCTATTTGTATGCATTGTCATTCCCCTCCATTTTGCTAGCAATCAGGAAATATTGTGGAAGGGAGAAAGGAGAAGAAAGGCATGGAATAGGGATCCTCTCTGCCATCCTGTAGAGAGATCTGCAATGTCAAAAATGCTTGTAATCCCAAAAATAGGATGCAGGCATGAAGAGAAATTATGTGGCTAAAATTAGGACATTTGATTCTAAGGGAGAATTTTCTAGAGAATTAATAGAAGTAAACAGGTCTCTAAAAAGTCAAGAAATCTTCATATTAACTTATTTCTCATTGAAACTGAGAATAAGAGTTGTCATGATATCAGCTTTGAAGTAGTTAGAAAAAACAAGTAAGTACTTGGAATCCTATTTTAAAACTTATAGTTTCATATGGACCCTTTTCTTCCTTATCCTAATACACACTCCCAATACACTTAAGGACACTGTCACAAAATTGAATAATAATAACTGGTACTTAAATATCTTCTTATTGTTTCATGATGACTAATTCGGTCTGACCCAATTGTAAATTCGTTTAGGGCAGACATTTTTCTACTTCTGGATCGTCAACTAAAAAACAGTTATAAAGTGCCTACTATGTATCCTATAGGAACTGTGCTGGAGATACAAAGACAAAAATAAAATAGAACTGCCCTCAAGGAGTTTATTTCGTATTGAGGTAAACAACAAGCACATTCAAAATGTAAATTAAGTCAATTCAAGGTAATTTCAAGATGGGAAACAGTAGGCAGCTGGAGAAGTCAGGAAAGATTATATATAGGAGATGGTGCTTGAGATGCAAGCTTCCTCAAAGCTAAGAATCCTAAGAAGTAGAGGGAAGGAAGAAATCTATTTTAGTTATAATAAATCTATTAGCCTATGCAAAGACAGAAGTGAAAAGTCATCTAAAGGACATCAGGGAGACTACTTTGATTGAAACAAAAAGCGACTATCTCTCAAAAGTGATATGTCAAGGCTAGAAGAAAGGTTTTGAATCTTGGGTCCATTTTTAGACTCTAGGGGAGTCTATTAATTTGGAGGAAGCTACTAGGTGGCACAGTAGATGTAGTGCTAGGTCTGGAGTGAGGAAGATCTGAATTCAAATCTATCCTCAAACACTAACTAGTTGTGTGATCTTGGGCAAGTCACTTAGTCCTTTTTATCTCAGTTCTCTCATCTGTAAAATGAGCTAGAGAAGAAAATGGCTAAATATTCTAGTATCCTGCCAAGTAAACCCCCAAAATGAGGTCACAAAAAGTCAGATATGACTAAACCACAACAACCTAAATTTAGATGAGAAAAAAATTAAATCTTTATTTTAATAAAATTGGTTTTCTTTGTAATCCTATGCTTTTTCTAAATTTCTAATCATTATTTAGAGAAGCCCATGTTTCACCAGATTGCCAAGGGAACTAAAACATTGTTGGTTGAGTTGTGAACTGATCCAACCATTTTGGAGAGCAATTGGAACTAGGCAGAAAAGGCTATCAAATTGTACATACCCTTTGATCCAGCAGTGTCTGTATTCCAAAGAGATTTTAAAAAAGGGAAAATGACCTACATGTGCAAAATGTTTATAGAGGCTCTTTTTGTAGTGTCAAGAAACTGGAAACTGAGTAGATGCCCATCAGTTGGAGAATGGTTGAATAAGTTATGATATATGAATGTTATGGAACATTATTTTTCTATGAAAAATGACCAACAGGATGATTTCAGAAAGGCTTGGAGTGACTTATATGAACTAATACTAAGTCAAGTGAGTAGAACCAAGAGAATATTGTACATAGCAACAACAAGATTATGTGATAATCAACTCTGATATGATTCAGGCCAATTCCAAAAGAGTTGTGAAGAGAGCCATCTGCATCCAAAAAGAGGACTATGGGAACTGAATGTGGATCATAACATAATATTTTCACTTTTTTGTTGTTGTTTGCTTGCTTTTTTCTTCTAAATTTTTAAAAAATTTTTTGATTTCATTTTTTTTTTTTGTGCAGCATGATAACTGTGGAAATATGTTTAGAAGAATTATATCTATTTAACCTGTAGTGGATTGCTTGTAATCTAGGGAAGAGGAATGGGGAGACATAAGGGAAAAAAACTGTAACACAAGGTTTTGTAAAGGTGAATGTTGAAAACTCTTTGCATGTATCTTGAAAATAATAATAAAAAAACTATTATTTAAAAAAGTAGTAGTTAATTTGAGGGTATCTTCCAGTAAAGCAGAGAATTTTCCTAGTATCAGAGTGGTGAAAACAAGAAGCTAAGATGCAGTTTGATATAGCATTAATGTTTTTGAATCAACTAATTAACAATGAAATCTGAAGACTAGAGTTGCCAGTTACCCAAAGCACATGAGTTTTCCTTCCACATTTACTTCCATGCCAGGTTTATATGTACACCCACTCTTCATGTTAGCTATTGAGGGCACTGATTAAAAACTATGATTTGGGTTTATGTCTATATTGTGATATATTTTATTATTTACATACCTACATTAATATATTAATATTATTTTGGCCTACTAAATAAATGCTTATATTTAACATATATATGCTATTATTATGCGTGTTTGGTAACAAAGACTACACAATGTTGATTGTTGTAAGTGACTGGTTGGGTAAATAGAAATCAAAATGTGATGGGGAGAGGGCTTAGAATGACGAATAAGGGAGACATTTTCCTTTAGCAGGGTCATTCCCTGTAATCCCAAGAGAATTTGAAGGTAACCATGTAGTAGATCCCTATCTTTGGGAACCTAGATTAACTAGAGATTGAAGGAAGCCAAACCCAGAGAGAAGGAAATTATCTCATATACTTAGATGAGAGATGTGAGGCCTGAGTATGATACCAGGAGTATTTATATCCCTTAATAACTATAATGACTAGTACAAGGCTTCTTAAACTTCTTCTATTCGTGACCCCTTTTTGCCTGAGAAATTCTTATATGACTCCTAATACATAAGTATACAAAGTACATATACAAATTAAACATTTATTAATAATAAATTATAATTTTGCTGCCCTATTTAGTTATACAATCCCATATAAGGTCACAACCCACAGTCTAAGAAGCTTTATAGTAGGAACATACCTGTTGCTTTGTGTAGTTAGGACATTAGAACTTAAAAGTATTAGAGTAGACAGGATTTTTTCTTTTTTCTTAATAGTTCTTCCTTAGTTGCTCATTCTTTTATCATTAGTGGAATTGATATGCAAATTTTGCCCAAGCTGGAAGTGAGTGTAAGGGATGTAAATAGAAGAGAGGCATTATGGGGTAAATAGAAGCTTGTACTAGATCTCAGAATGGCAGTTGGAGGGAGGCAGGCCTTGAGACAGAATACATATTACCATCAGAAGCTCTTAGTAGTTGACTGGGCAGATAGAAAACAAAGTGTATGGGGCTTCAAAACTTAGAATGATTAAGTAGAAAAAGCACATTTCCCTTCAAAAGGGTTACCTCTTAGAATCCAAAAGAGTTTGAATGGAACTGTGTGGTATTGTCTATTATGGAGAACCTAGTCATGGATCCTTAATTTCATAGAATCATAGATGTAGAAGAGACCTTAAAAGGCAGAACTAGAATTTAAATCCAGGTCATATACCTCCAAATTTAGTAGTCTTTTCACTCTAGTTCAATGTCTCCCATCTGGTCCCTTAATCTTGATGTTTTCCTTTGGCCCTGCTGCTCAGATATTTAGACATGCAAAAGTATTATCTATTTCTATTATGTTTGTATGAATGCCTGATGTGGTAAGAGGAACCACATCATATTTGTCAACCAACCATATTCTTGAGATATTGAAGCTGGAGATATGAACTCTGTTATAAAGAATCTGGGCAACAGGAATCATGAAGGTGCAAGTAAATGCAAAAAAAAGGGAAGGAAAAAAAGTAATATTAGGAAACATTGTTCCTCACTGAACTTCCTAAGTGGAAAAGGACTAAAATAGAGCTCTGAGTGTGGCAAGAGTCTTTAAACTTTTCAGTGAGGTTTCAAGATCACTAGAAAAGTGAGCTGCTAAACACACACACACACACACACACACACACACACACACACACTTTTCAATTGTCCTCTCCCAGCATAATGAATTGGGGACCGACAACCATTTACTTTTTAAGCTTATTAAATGGTCTTAAAGAAAATACACATTGATTACAGTGCTATAAATAAAACACTAAGAGGCAAGTTTAATCAAGTATAGCAGAAAATACTGAAGCAGTATTACTGAAGTTAAAACACACATTCTTTTTTCCATTTATAAGTGATAAACCTCAGAAATGAAAGGTGGCTTTTTTTTTTTGGCTTACGTATGTTTGGGAAAATTTTTTTTAATATTGGAATATTTGAGTGTTTGCCAAAAATATCTTTTTGGGTCAAAACAACATGTACAAATAAAGTGCTTTTAAAAGGCTAAGTAAAAATAAATAGTTTTATGAGCTTTTCTGCCTGAGAGAATAGAGCATATAAAGGACCATGACCCCTTGGAGAAATGAGCCATGTTCCTAAGGTTATCCTGAATAAGGGCTGAACCATTACTCAGTTGTTATTGAGGTGATTTTAGACATGAAAATCTTGGCTCATGATTTCAGATTTTTTTCTGATTATTCTATTAGAGTTGCTTTCATTCATCAACTTTAAGAATCATTATATTATTATTCACTAAGTTTAGCTTTCCCTAGCCAACTTCTGCATCTTTCCAGGTTAGTAAATAACTTCGTGGTGAATATATTTATTATTCTAAAACTGTATCCCAGCAAGCCTTGGAACTTATTTCCTCTCAAAGTCATACACAAGCTCTATTACTGCTAATGAGTTATCCACAGACAAAGATGAAGAGATACAATTGTTTCCATGGAGGTATCCTTTTTCAGTCAGGGCCTAATACATCTATTTTCATTTTCAACATTAATTTAAGACTCAGAACTCTCCACTTCTATATACAAGATTTTCTGTACATAGAACCAAAAGTCAAGTTCAGTAATTATTTTTATTTTACACATTAAAAAATTCATTAATAAAATGTTAAATGGTATAGTTAAGCAAAGAGATTCATATTTACAGTTGACATATCTATTTCATATTTTAAAATTTTATAAAACACTTTTTCATAATTACTCTGTGAAGTAGCTAGTATATTATCTTGATTTTATAGATGAAAAAGGTGAAGAATGAGTCCAAGGTCATATAGATTTTAAGGACTAGAGCCTAGACTGACAGAATCGCAGTTAGAAGAACTACTGTCACTATCAAATCCAATCTCTATACGAACAGAATCCTCACTATATCCAATTCCTCCCTAATGAAAATACAATAAACCTGCTTTTATAGATATCACACTTCAATACTAACTCTAGATCATGACCCTCAAAAATATTAAGATTCCTACACTGACTAAAATATATACTTTTAAAAAACAATATTCATTTTGTTGCTTCATTAATCATTAGAAAGTAAATTGGTCCTTTGCAATTATAACACAATCAAGTAAATTCAGGAATCACCAAAAATTCATTATATTTTCATCTTATGTATCTTGACATACCTTGAGTCATCAGCTTTGGCTATGGTTTTCAGCTGTAATTTTCTCAGCCTTTTTCTATCTTCGTTTTTCTCTTAACAATTGTCCTCTCCCAGAATAATGAATTGGGGACAGAGAACCATCTACTTTTTAAGCTATCCATTTGCACATATTTGGCAAGCCAAGTTATTTAGTTGGCTGCTACCTGATCAGGCAGGTTGCTCGTGGTCATTTGAAGCTAAAACAGGAAAATTACAAAACTGTAGATATTCCCCTCTTTCCCCATCCCTTTCTCCTATCCACCTAATAGAAAGTCCTATAAGCTGTGTCAGAAGAAATGATATAGTGGCAAAAAGCATTGGATTGGGCATCAGAAGATTTGAGTTTGAATTCTGAATTGACTACTCTGCGACTTGATATTTGAAAAACCAGATATTTGAGAGAATTAGGGCTGATGGGGATTTGTGAACTAGGAACAGATTTGTGAACTAGAAACAGATACCCTCATAGAATCATTGTGATGACTCAGCTAACTTAAGTACAATATAGATGTCAGATACTATCATTAGAGAGCATTGGATTCTGACTCAAGAAGTCCTAGATCATCAGACATTTAGTAGCTTTTATCCTGGTCACATTAACTATAAAATGACATAACTGGCTTGCACTGACTGGCTTCTAGTGTTCCTTCCAGGACTCAATCTATGACTCTATGATCTTCAAGGACTGATACTGAAATAATTGAAATTTACTCTGTTTCTAGTTTTTCTCTCTTCTGTAGGAAAAGATTCCCATATCTGCATCTTAAATTTCTTTCTTCCAAAATAGAATCCAAATAAGCTTTTTGAATTGAATAAATTCCTATATTTTTTGATTTTTGAATCTAATATATTGCCATATTTTTCTATGCAAATGAAGATATTACATCCCAGTTCCACCACAAAGCAAGATCTGCAATTTCTTGATCTCTATTCTCTCCAAATGAAATACAGGATGAGTTATTTACTTGGGAATTTAGTTGCTCTACAAGATAGGCAACTTGACAAAAGAAGGTAAGAGGAATAAACCGGTATTTTGTTGGGGACTAATTGGCTAGGCAATGTCACTTGAGAATTCAGCAGCACAGCATTTTATTTATTTACTTCAACCACATTAATGATATAGGAGAAAGGAACATCAGCAGGAGAGAAATGTCTCATGATACTCTACAATATTAAGGAAAACCCAATCTCATAGCGAAAATAAGAAATAATATCAACATGAATTATTTTATTGTGGATATATGGTCATGATTTAGCACCATAAAAAATGGGAGTGCATATAAGGAGAATCAGCATAGTTAAGGTGTTACTCCTAGACATAGAGCAATTATGGTTTAAACCTGTTGGGCACCTGGGAAACTCTGGGCAAGTCACTTGTTTTCATTAAGATTCAGTTTCCTCATCAGTAAAATAGGAACAAGAGAACACAAACAGCAATATTGTAAGATGATCAACTGTGAATGGCATAACTATTCTCAACAATGTAATGCTCTATGACAATTCTGAAGGACTTAAAGATTAAAAAATGCTATCTATACCCAAGGAAAGAAATGATGGAGTCTGAATACAGATTGAGGCATATACTTCTTTTTAACTTTATTTTTCTTGTGGGTTTTTTCTTTTTTTGGTCTGTTTTCTTTCACATGACTATTTTGGAAATATTTTACACGACTACATGAACATACACACACACACACACGTATATATATATATATATATATATATATATATATATATATATATATATAAAAACTTGTATCAATTGCTGGCCTTCCTTCTTAATGGGAATGGGTGGGAAGGGAGAACTTAAAAATTGATTTTCAACAATAAATACTAAATAAAAATAAGTAAAATAATTATAATTATAATGTAAATGATGATATGATAATTATAAAAATAATAAATATAAATAACATACCAAATAAATTTAATTTTTAAAAAAGAGAAAAAAGCACTTAAAACTCAAGAATCATTGTGCATAGTTAATGAGATGATGCTACTCAAATAATATTGCTTTGCATAATTTAAAGTGCCATGTCTATTGTATTTTTATTATCCTTTAATTCTATTTCAGACATCACCAATGGTTTTTTGAGTGATAATCGTAATTAAATGCGACACTGATACAAGGTCCTAAGGTTTTCCAATTGCTTTGCACATTAGCTCACTTGATTTTCCCAACTCTAATGTAGATAGTAAAGAAAATCTTAATTGTTCTTGTTTTATAGATGGATATTACATTGGTTTTTCCTTGGTTTTGCTTATTTTGCTTTGTATCAGTTCATATAAATTGTCTCATGTATGTAGCATTAGCTTTTTAAAATAAAATTTATTCCTCTTTTCTTACAATGCCTAAATATCCCTTATATCTCCCTTTTCCTCTCCCCTCCTAGGGAATTGTCCTATAATAACAAAGAATTATTTTTAAAGAAAAAGAAGAAGGAAAAAAAGCCGTGAAATCAATACATTGGCGGGGAGGAGAGAGTAAAAATATATATAATGTTTCACACCTGAAGAGCTACTACTTATGCATAGGAATATGTGTTCTTGTATTACTTTGTTCCTTGCAATTTTGTTACATTTAAATTTCATTGTTATGTGGAAGATTTTTCCATTTTTTGTAGTCATACTTCTTAGCTCCATTTACTTCATTTTTATCAGTTTATAGTTTTCCATGCTTCTCTTCATTCATGATACTCATCATGGCTTATAGCCTAATAATATTCCATTACATTCATATGCCTCAATTTTGATGGGCATCTACTCTGTTTCCAATTCTATGCCATAACAAAAAATGCTGCAATAAATATTTTAAAGTATATGGGGCCCTTAGTTTTATTTTTTTCTTTAGATTTACTTTTAAAAGAAATAAGATTTGATTCTGTGAGAACAAAGAGGAATACAATCTAAATGTCCCACACATAATTCCCAAGTAGACTCCAGAGTACAAATGTAAGGGTAAAAGGCTTCTCTATGTTAGAAGAATGTTTATGTTGGTATTTAATTAATTAATTTATTTATTTTGCTGAGACAATTAGGGTTAAGTGACTTGCCCAGAGTCACTTAACTCAGGTCCTCCTGAATTCAGGACTGGTGCTCTATCCACTATCCACTGGGGCTCTATCTGTCCCTATGTTGGTATTTTTTTTTTAAATGAAGCTAATACTACAATTTTTCTTTGGAATCCTAGAATTCAAACAACAATATTAGACAAATTATATTTCCATTTTTTAATTTTTTTATTATTATCCTCTAGTCTGGTGTGGCTACACTAGTGATTACAAGGCTAATCTCATAATGAAGTCCAGCCATTATTCATTATAGCACCTAGTATTAAGAAGACTAACCTGAAGAGTTCAATTAACCCCTGAAGTATTGGGTGATGTGAACTTAATCCATGTAGCTGCTTGTGAGTCACAATTCACTTTTGTTTCTTTAAGAATCCCTGCTGAGGTGGCAGTGACATGGATGCAATTATCCTACCCTTTCAAATAGTCTCTAATATTTTATGTTTCTCTTCAAAGGGTGATCTTTGACTTGGAGTTTTCCTTTTTTTCCTTTCTCCTCAAGTGGTAACTAAGAGATTTTTCCAGGTGAGAAGAAAGATAATATAATTGCTGAGTCTAGTAGTGTACTTTATGCTAATGGATTTTACCAGCACTGTTATTATATAGGCTTTGGTACTCTTTCAATATCATGCCAAGAAAGTCAATTTTTCTATAATTTATTTTTTATCATTTTTATCATTTATCATTAAGCCCTTTCTTCTGGCTTAGGAAAAAAAGCTCAACTGTTTTTACTCTTGGTGGAGAATTTAGAAAAGAAACTAAATGATTATTGTCAATTCTAACTCACTCGGATAACAAAAACATCAGTCATCATTATCCAACTACCAATTCTCAAGAGTAATAATGGAAAATCAAAAAGAGGGTACAATTCCACTAACCAAGCCAAGTAATTTTAATGATTAACTTTCAAACTGGAAAAATAAAAAGAAAGAAAGAAGATAAAAAAAAAAAAGGCTCCTTTGTACCTTTTTCTTCCTACTTGAAATAAGATCAAAGCAATTTTGAATCTGGTGAAAACCTGGCTGCATGGAAATAAAAAAGCTCCACATTTTCCCCAAACTATCAGCAATATAACTACAGAGCTAAACCAACTAAACTAATTACTAGATGACGTTTTCATCATTGTGCATGACAAAAGTTGGGGTGGGGGAGTTCAAACTACCTAAAGCAACAAAACCTCCCCCAAAACTTTCTCTCTTTTAAAACTTTATTTAATATTTTCCCCCAGTTACATTGAAAACATTTTTTTATATGTTTAAGATTTTTTTAGTTCTAGGTTCCTTTCTTATCCCCACCCACAATTTAAAAATCGCATGTAAAGTTATACAAGTTATGAAAGAAAACAGATCTCCCACTCTAATGAAAATAAATACCCTCAAAAAATATTGTTAAAAATAAAGAGAACTAGAAAGAGAAATAGAGAATGCTTCAATCTGGATTCCAACTTGATCAGTTTCTTCCCTGAGTGAGGATAGGATTTTTCATCATAAGTCCTTCAGAGTAGTTCAGAGTCACTGAGAATGACAAAGTCATTTACAACTGGTCATTTCAGTACATTGCTATTATTTTATACAGTATATTTCATTTTGTTCCTGAAAGACTTTCCAGATTTATTTTTTCTTGAGAACATCCTGCTCATCTTTTCCCAGAGAACAATAATATTCCACCAGAGAAACTTGCCTCGAAAAAATTTCTTTTTACAATTACTGTTGCTAATTGTATTTTTCCTCATTTATTCTCTCTCTCCTTTCTCCCTGTCCCTCCTTAAAAGTGTTTTGCTACTGACCACTCCCTTCCCCAATATACCCTCTCTTTTATCACCCTTCCTTCCTTTCAATATCCCATTCCTCTCCTATTTTCCTGCAGGGTAAGACAGATTTCTATCTCCCTATTGAATGTGTATGTTATTTTCTATTTAAGCCAATTCTTATGATGGTTCACTCACTCATCCTTCTCCTCCCTCTCTTTCCCTCCACTGTAAAAGCTTTTTCTTGCCTCTTGCAGATACTCTGCACTATTCCATTTTCTTTTTCTCTTTCTTTTAGTACATTCTTCTCTCATCCCTTAATTTCATCATTAAAAAAGTATTATCCCTTCATGTTCAACTCACAACCATGCCCTCTGTCTTCCCAGAACTTTCAAGAAAATAGGCTAATTCAACTGCGGAGCTGACAAATTTCACGACTGGAGAGTTTCCATATTAGAGAATAAGGCTCCAGCAAGGAGATAGGATTACAATCACTGTTAACTAGAAGAATGAAACATCTGAATAAGAAAAAAACAAGAATAGCAAGAAATAGTACCTTTTTTTTTCAGGTAAATTTCAAAATTTATACTTCATCATTTTTTGTATCCTTCACAGGTACAACTACCATTTTGTTATTCAAAACTAATAGCAACTTATAATTATGAACTGGAAGAGGCCTTGGAGCTTACTGAGTTCAACTTTTCCATTTTGTAGAAGAGGAAACTGAGGTTCCAAGACATGTCTAAAGTCACATAGCTAACAAGTAGCAGTATGGATTTTAATACAAGTCCTTTAGAATCCAAAACAATTATTCTTCCTCTTCCCTCATATCACATGATCCTTGAACAAGGAAGAGCATGAAAGAAAACATTCTAGATTTATCCTTTCTACTTTCTCATGGATTTACTTGGTTTTATAGAGATTTCTTTTATAATCTCAGAACCTGAAGTAACCATTCAAGTTAAAGTCTAGATTTTTGAATCAGGAAGACTTGGGTTCAAATATCACCAGACACACTTAGTAGCTCTGTGATACTGGATAACTCATTCAGTCTCTCTAGGCTTCAGGTTCCTCATCTGCAAAATGATGTGGTGAAACTAGAATATAACTGAGGTCCTTTCCAGCTATAAGTCTATGATCCCATGATTTGCACATATTGTATAGAATATTACAGAATCAGAGAATTTCAGAACTGGAAGGGAGCTTAGGGTTAATCTCATTCAATCTATATCTGATCAACATTACCCTCTACAAACTCTTCCTGAGGACTGTTAAAGAGAAACAACTTCCCATATCCTGTGATAAACCATCTTGTATTGCATAAGACTAAATGTTAAGAATTTCTCCCCTTTTATTAAACCTAAATTTGCCTTTCTGCAAACCTCACGTTCTCCAAATTCAGCCATTTGGAGCCAAGATGAATAGGTCCTATGACAGGGCTTCCAGATGACAGTCATTCAAATACATTGTTCAGTTGTGTCTGACTCTTTGTAACCCCATTTGGAGTTTTCCTGGCAAAGATACTGGAGAAATGTGGCATTTCTTTCTCCAGCTCATATTTCAGATGATGAATCTGAGGTAAATAAAGATAAATAACTTATTTAGAATCACACTGCTAGTAAGTGTCAGGCCATATTTGAATTTGGAATTGAGTCTTTCTGATTCTAGGTTGGCCACTGTGCTGCCTAGCTACCCTAGAAAATGCTAGCAGGCATTATATATTCTATTTTCCTCCCTCTAGGCTCCGTTTCTTCTATCTAAATGGCTTCAGTTCTTTCAATTAACTAATGACAAGGTCTCTCAACCATTCATGTCTAAAATGGGGGACCAAGATAGTACACTTATACCCTATTTTTATTCCACCAGACATGGAGGGAGATGGAAAAGGTTCACCACAAAAGTATTAGGGCTATAACTTGGAAAAGCCAGTCAGTGGGAAGTAGGATGAAATACTGTGGGCTGGGACCAAGCAGATTGCCTGCCTGTTTCTTCCTGCAGTGCCAGATTACAACAGAACCTGCTAACAGCCTCCTTCAAAGCCACAGACTTTAGGCACCCTGCCTGGACTCTCTACTATGTAATTTATGCATTTGTTTAGAAGCATGTGCTTCCATCGCACCCTATACTTTAAATTTATATTCTAAGGAGGGATGTGTTTTAGCAATTTAACCAACAGTGTGTTTAAATGACAGCTGTGGGGAGACATATAAACACACAAAGCAATTGAGAAAGTTAGAGGCAAATATTAACATAATTTGCAGATGAGAATAAAAAGGATTGCTTAAATAAAAGAGTTATAAGGGTGAAATGTTTTTGACAAAAGAGGAGAATTAATTTTAAAAACTATTATTTCTTCCTTGGCAGAAAGGTGTCAAGGAGAAGAGAAAAGGAACTCTTGTGACTTTACAAGTCACTTAATCTTCTCAGTCCTCCATTTTCTCATATGTTAAAAAAGTTGTTACTATCATCCCAATTTTAGAACTATAATCCAAGAAAATGCAATGAAATCTCAAGTCCTATTATATTTCCCAAGTTTATCTCTTGCTTTGAATCTATAGAAACTTTCACATCCAAGAAAGAATAAGCTACATCAAGAAAATAAAATTTTGGGCAGCCAGGTGGCACAGTAGATAGAGCACCAATCATGAAATCAGGAGGACCTGAGTTTGAATGTGGCCTCAGACACTTAACACTTCCTAGCTGTATGACCCTGGGCAAGTCACTTAACCTCAATTGCCTCAGCAAAAAGAAAAAAAGAAAAACTAAATTTTGCTTAAGGAAATTTCTCATCTGCCTTTATTTTTCTAAGGATAAAAAGATATATAGATATGTAATTTACAGACATATATGTGTTAAAGAATGAATGAAAAACATCTATTAAATCCTATTCATCAAGCATGATCACTATAGCCATATGGAGAAGCTAAATGAGATATCTTTTCCATAAGCAATGGTGGTATTGATTTAATTATGATTCCTAGTATAAAGAAGTAGGAGAAAATGTGCTGATCCATTAGGGAAGATAGCAAGTAAATTGCCAATAATAAAGAAACTTCTTAAAATCCAAATGAGGATAGTATTTCCTTTTCAAGAAATAAATTTAGGAAATAATAAAAATTATTTCAACTACAATTTTCATGAAGTTTCCTTCATTGCACACACTGAAATAGTTTTCGTAAAATTCTTTTGGAAAAAAACTCTTGAGGGAAAAAGTAAACATACTTTCATTTAACAGAATTCTTATAAAGAACAAGAGAATTCTTATTATGAAGTCCCTTAGGATTAAGGGGGTACAATAGTAATTTCTAAACCCACACTAGCCCTTAGGAGTCTCCCTTATTCCTTATTAGATTTATAGTATATTAGACCCATACTGATTTCCATTACAATTCCTTCATTTACAAGGTATCTAGATTTTCCCTTTCATGTAGTTCTTAAAATACAACAATCTTTTTCCTCTTAAGCTAAATGAAACAATATAGGAATAAAGATTATGTTTTACTAGATACACATAAGAAAGAAGGAACAAAGCAGGTTAGGTACAAGGCTATAAGGATATGCTTAAATTCTGACTAGAAGAGCCCAATCTTCTCCCCTTTGAAACTTAATTCTAAACAATATGAGGAAGGAAGAGGAGTTGAAACCAGTCAGTGTGAGTCTGACTATCATTGGGACAATCTGATGAAATTATGTCAAAATTAATGTGGAATGAAGTCTTGAGATAGAACAGGATAACCAATTAAGAGGGGAACAGGTTATATAGGGAGCTGGCCTTGGTGCTAGTTAGGTTTGAGTCCTGACTAACACAGAAAGTTATTGACTGGGTAATCCTGGGCAAGTGACAACCTCTCAGTACTCTAGGAAACTTGCTAATACTTAAATTGAAGAAGAGGTGCCAACCTGCATTAATAGGAGTATGTTCATCTGGGAGTTTCCTATACTAATAAAATTATACAACCAGTTCCTGACTCTATCTCTATAACAAGTATCGGCTCCCTTTTTTCTATTTACCTAGATGCCTCCTTGGAAATTAGAGCTGTGAACCTAAGCTCATCCTCTTATTTCAAGGATAATTCCCGGAAATGGCAAACAGCTTGCATATGAAATAGTAATAAATATTGCTAACTGTTTCTTTAAAAAAAAAAAAAAAGGAATAGGTAAGGTAAGCAAAAGAAACTACTAACAACATCTACTATGTCCTAAATATCTTGTATAAATTATAAAGTAATTTTAACTCTGGACTTTGATACTTGCTCAGAATTTATATATCTCACTTAGGGCTTTCCTATCTACACCATGAGAACTGTCTGTGTAGTGTTGTGACTCTTGGGACTTCCTTAATCTGCCATTGCTTAGAAACAGTTGTTTCTTTAGAGAGAGTAATGCCCCAAGAAGCTTGGCATAGGCTGGAAAATAAGACTGTGCATAGAAAATACTTGGGTACATAGGAAGCTATGTATTTGTACAGCATATGTACACACGCACACACATATAGCAAATTTTGTGAATTGTTTATAGAGATCAGACCAGTATAATATTCATAGTTTGACCTTCCTACTATATCTTTTTGGTCATCATTTTAATTCAACCAATATTTTGAAAGTAATAACTACATGTAAAATAATGTATAAGATGCTAAGGGTAAAAAGGAAAAAAATGGGGGAAGAGGCTCTACTCTAAAGGAGCTTACATCTACAGTGGCAGGGATAGGGAAGGAAGATGTTAAAATGTACATAGATTTATATATGTACAGCAATTTTTAGAAGGCATAGCACATTGACAATATTCTTGTAGGAGATGGCACCTGAACACAGCTTTCAAAGAAAGCAGAAATTAGATTTGAAGAGGAAAGGGAAAGAAAGAATACTTTTTCCCCAAAGCAAAAACAAGAGGTAGCTGTGGGTAACTCTTCTTGGATCTGTTAGGGGAGATGAATCATTAATACTTACAAAATTCATTTCTACCTCCACAATATCTTCCTCATCCTCTCCTACTCAAATGGTTACCATTTTGGCCAAGAGTTCAATCCCTTATTACCTTGTGCTTAGACTATTATTAATTAGTCTTCCCCTTTTCAAATCTTCCTCTAACCAATGAATTCTAACATGCAGATGCCAAAGGAATTTTTCTGAAGTCTAGATGTGATCATATCTCTCCTTTACATAAAAAGAAGCTCCCTGTTGCCTCTAAGACAGAATATAAACTCTGTCCAGCTTTTAAAGTTGACTCTTATCTCCTTTTCCAATCATAACTATTTCTCTCATAGTCTCATGCTCTACAATCCAGTCAAACTTGTTCTTTTGCTGTTACTTACACACTTGACATTCTATTTCCTATATCAGTGTCTTTGTACTGGCTGGTTGCCCCCATGTTTAAGAAAGCACTTCTTTACCTATCTTTCTCAGAATCTCTTTTCCTGAAAAATGCCACTCCAATTCCATTTTTTACATGAAGTCTTTCATGATTTTGTCCAAGTGTTAGGGTCTTCCCTTTCCAAAAATATATTTTGCATTTACTTTCTTTGTATTTTGCATATATGTAGTTATGTGCCTATTATCTCATTTGATAAAATATAAACTCCCTGAGGGCAGGAACTCTTTGCTTTTTATAATTTGCCTCAATTTCTACCTAGTTTTAAACACTAAATAGGCATGGCCTTCAGTCAAAGTGAGACCATTTGAAAACCTTAATTTAAAAAGGTCAAGGTCTCCCATTTCATTCAGGGCTATCAATTCTGTGATGCAGATAGCCTGGGAGGACTACAGGATAAATGCCTGCCTTAGGTTCTAGCATTAAGGACAAGTTTCATGAAAGATGAGACACCAAAAGTATTGCCAATTGAATCCAGGACAAGAGTTAGAACTCTGCTTACACAATGGACAAAACTTGGCAAGAAGGTCAAGTAGGAGTAAAGAAGAAATCAGAAGAAAGTTTGATTACTAATTGGTTGGCAGTAAGTACCAAAATTAATCCTTACTAACTTTCGCAATCTGTAAACGTTATCTCTTTTCTATATTATGTTAATATCCTTCTTTCCCCTTTTTATTTTTCTCCTTTATTGATTTATAATCAATTTCCTTTTAAAAACTTGCCTTAGTTGACATCACTGACCTAAAAATAGAATGATTCTCAGACACCACCTAATTGAACCCATATCCATGTAAAAAAATTCTTTAAAATATTTACTTATTTAAAACTTAAATAGAAATAGAAAAAGGAAAACAAAAAAAGAAAAAAAACCCGTCAAGAACATAACAGAGGATTAAAAATATGAGACAACAAATTTCCATTTCAAGAAAATCTATAAATCAAATACTATACATTGTATTCAGAGGTGTCCATTATCTTTCCTTTGTTTTCTTTTAGGTTTTCTTTTTTTTTTTTTTTTCATCTGCTGTGGTCTTTTTATTTTATTCTTTTTCCTTCCCCTCCCCTGCTGTTATTTCCCCTAAGAAGACTAAAATTTAGCAGGGATATATTTATACATAAATACACACATATGCAACAGATATCTACAATCATATATATATATATATATATATATATTCATTTATGTAAGGCCATACTACACTCCTTTGTCTTCTGTTTTTCTGAAGATAAATAATATCACTCTAAGTCCAAGTCTTTTCTTTTCATATTTTTCTAAATCTACCAACTCATATATGTATTTAAAATTTTATTACTAGGAGCCAGTGGATCCCCTATAGATTATTAAATTAACTTACACAAATGTTTTTACAAATCAATAAACATTTAATTTCATATTCAATTCATATTCAAAGTCAAATTATTTCACTGTACAATTGTGACAAATATGTGTGTGTGTGTGTGTATACAGGATGTAACAGGATCAATAAAGAGGGATTATTTATATTATAAAAAGTTCTGTAAGTTATAGGAAGACTTACCATTCATCCAGGTCTCCAGGATATTTAAAATTATTTGACTGACAGAAATTCAATATGCATGCCTTTCAGAAATGTGTAAAATAAAGGCTATGTTTATATTACAAATATCCTTATTTTTTTTTATTTAATAGCCTTTTATTTACAGGTTATATGCATGGGTAACTTTACAGCATTAACAATTGCCAAACCTCTTGTTCCAATTTTTCACCTCTTACCCCCCACCCCCACCCCTAGATGGCAGGATGACCAGTAGATGTTAAATACATTAAAATATAAATTAGATATACAATAAGTATACATGACCAAAATATTATTTTGCTGTACAAAAAGAATCAGACTCTTAAATATTGCACAATTAGCTTGTGAAGGAAATAAAAAATGCAGGTGGGCATAAATATAGGGATTGGGAATTCAATGTAATGGTTTTTAGTCATCTCCCAGAGTTCTTTCTCTCAAATATCCTTATTTTTAATAACAAGGAAATTGATTCTTATTAAATTGGTGGGCTCAAGGTCACATAGCTAAACATCAGAGACATAATTTCCAGAAGTGATGCTTTCCCACCACATTATGATACTTTTAGAGGTTACTGTGTTGCTGTTAGGAAGCAGGGAAAAAAGAAGGAAACCTCTTGTTTTTCCCCTGATAGGAAACTATGTAGCTGCTTACTTAAGAACTCAGGTCGATAGAGGCAATGATGGGTTTGAAGAATCCAACAGACAGCATCATTAACCCACCTCTTGAGACTTCACTGGAAGAGGTCTAACCCTTCTAGGCAGTGGGGGAGCGGAAGAGCAGCAGTCGCCTTTTCCTCTCTAGGTCTAACATAGGGTCTCACAGTGTTTTTCTTTCCTGTTCCATTCATTGATAGTCCCTGAGGCCAAAGACTATCTGTCATTGGGTGGAGGGGGAGGGTCATTCTCAACTAGACATTGTTAAAGGAAATCAAAAAATATTTATTGGGGAAAAAAAATCTGAAGTCTTCCCTATCCCCTAGAGAAAGCCTAAGATCTGATGATACTTGGCCAAGTTCCAAGTTCAAAATAGTTCAAATGAAATGCATTCATATTTCAGTGGAAAGTCCTGCAGGTAACTTCTTCCCACAAAAAAAGTCATCTTCACTCATTTCTCCCATTAAAAGGACTAAATATTTAGCTATCTTCCAATTTAGGAAAAAGAAAATAGTGTATGGATTAGAGAGGAAAGAATGGAAAGACATAAGATCAGAGAGGAGAGAATGCTTAGAAGTTGAATAACAGATTATTAGTATTGCCTCTTTGAGAGATGATACTTGTCTACACTTATCACTCTGGATTCCTCATTTATTTTGTTAGATTAGTGCTAAGCCCTGAAGCTCTTTGTTGCTATTGTTCAGTCATGTTAATTGTTTTTGCGGCTTTGTGATCCCATTTAGTGTTTTTCTGGCAAAGATACTAAAACTATTTGCCATTTCCTTCTCTATCTTAGAGAAAATAAACAGAGTTAAAGTGACTAGCCCAGAATCACCCAGGTAGTAAATGTCTGAGGTTAGATTTGAACTCAGGAAGATGAATATTACTGACTCCAGGCTTAACACTCTATCCAGTGTGCCACCTAGCTCGTCTGAACAAATGAAAATACATTTATTATTCACTCGTTATGTGCCAAGCAGTGTGCTCAATAATTATCATACACTTGACTAAAATTGCATTTACATTTACATATGTACCTACAGTATTCATCTGATTAAAAACTTCATACCATCTGCCTCTTTAATTCTCTTTAATCTTTTCTAATTACCTTGCAGCTGCTAATCAGAAGTAATGTTTTAAATATGTACTTTTATCATTTGCATGTGATTATAGAAGTAGGAATGCTAAAACTAGAAGCCAACATTCATTTTTAATGGCTGAAATATATTCTTTGTAAAGAATGAAGAAATTAGTTTCTTTTAATAAAAATACCTTGGGAAAAGTGGTTTATAATTGATGCTTACATTATAAAGAATGTACATCAAATCTGTGATTTTTAAATAAACATGCATTTTTCTCATCTTTTCCCTTATCTTTTCAAAGGGAAAGGAATTGGAGAGGAAAGAGAAGAAAGGGGGGGGGGGGGAAGAGAGAGAAGGAGAAGGAGAGAGAAAGGGAGAAGGAAAGAGAGAATATGAATTTTAAATAAACATTTTTAAAATAGACATGCAATCTCCATTCTCCCTCGAATGCATTACTACCCAGCTACATTTTAGATTTAGGGCATTCACCTTATCTCCTGATTATTTGAGGGATACTAGTACTTACCTTGAAAGAAAAATAAAACTACAAATAAAATTATGCTTAAGATGACCTACTTCCCACATGACGGTTTTTATATGAAATTCTTTTCATGTGACTACATGTCAATAATACTCAGAGAGATAATAAGTACAGAAAATAGTTAATCTAAGATAGAAGTTCAAATTTGACATCTGACACAGATTGGCAAAGTGATCCTCAGCAATTAATTTCTCAGTGATGATAGCAAAACAAAACAAAATAAAACAAAAAAAACAAAGAAATGGACCAACATATGAACAAAAACATTCACAGTGATTCTTTTTATCAGAGCAAAGAATTACAAACAAAAGGGAGAGGTGCCCATCAAGTGAGAAATGATTTAACAAATTAAAATATGTTACAGTAATGAGATATTATTGTGCCACATGAAACAATGAGACAGTTTCAGAAAAAATTAAAAAGTTATATATGAACTGATATAAAACAAAGTAAACAGAACCAGAAAAAAAATTAAGCAAATAACAATAGGATTGTAAAGAAAAACAACTGATTAATGCAATGATGAAAAAGAGTGATGGATTCAAGGTGCAGCATGAAAAATTTATTTTCAGATATGAACAATGGGATAATTTGTTTTACTTGACTGGACATTTGCTGCCAGGGTTTCTTTTTTTTTTTTCCCCAATAGGAAAGAATTTGGGGAGGAAAGGGGTGAATGACAGAGAGAGAAGGGAGGGAAGGGAAAGAGAAAAAGAGAGAGACAAATGGAGAGGGGGGTGGCAGGGAGAGGGAGAAAGAGAGGGGAAGAGAGATGTCATTAAGGAAACAGACAAGCAAGAAAGTTTTGGATATTTGCTTTATCAGATGTTTAAAAGGAAAATTAAGTTTTGCATACTTTATATTTGTAGTTTTATGTATAATCCTTATTTTGGTTCTACTTTACATAAAGAATCCTTATTTATTTGATTTTTGCTTTAAATTCAGATTTAAAAAAAATAATAATAAAGTCTTTTAGTATCCACAACTTTTTTTAAGTTACAAAACAATTTCTGTTGATACTAGAGAGTCTCATCAAGATTTAAAAACATAATAGCACATATCCAGACCTTTGTTCCCTTAGCTGGCCCCTAAAAGATAATTTATTGCATCCAGCTGACTATAAAAAGTTGCTCACATATATGAAAACAGTATAGGTTATAATAATTAGTTCCACTAGGTGGCAGTGTACTTTGTTTTTTCTCCATAAGAAGCTTGGAATCCCAGATTTTGCAACAACATGGGGAACTCTTCTCCCCCTCCCCTTCCCATTACAATATACCAACTGCTTTGCTTCCTACTCCATTCTCTCATTGCTTAAACAAAAACTAAATAGGAAAAGAGAAGTTTTATGAAAGCTAACCTGTCTAAATGAATATTTCATGTCTCTTTTTTCAAGAGAATGAAACTTATTATTCATGAGTCAAATTTTCAAACAGGTCTTTAAATTATTACTACTACCCATAATTTATAGGGGTTGGTTCTAGGTGTATATCATACAACATGTACATATGTCACACATATCACACACATGGACACAGTTTCTTTATTAATTTAACCAAAGATAAAAATTGAATAAATTTTTTTGATGAGAACTTCAGGGAATAGGGTATTTATCATTACATATAATAGAATCTCTGGCATCTTGCAAATGCATAGTATAAGTACCACTTCCTACACAAGATCTGTCCTAAGCCACCCACTTGTTACTCTAATGGGATTCCCCGATATAAATATATCTGTGTATGTATAAATGATTCCATTTCTTACAAGTATGTGTATACTTTGTGTTTACGTTTCTGAGTACATGTTGCTGACTTTCAATTAAATAAGATCCTTGAGAGCAGGAATGGTTTCACTGGCCTTTGTGGCTATCCATAGCACAAAGACAAGTGCTGGCGCTGAAAAAAATGCTTGACAGATTAAAGGGGAAAAAAACAGAAGAATGAGGCTCCCAGTGCTATTTCTATCCTTGGGTCAAGTGTAATACTTGCCAATTTGGCTTCATCTAGTCTCATTTACTCTATCTGTAAAACAAGATTGATGCAATCAAGTCACTACTCCACCTGACACTACAACCAGGTAAGAAATGGAGAACCCCAAATCAGGTTTTCCTTGGCTTAAAATTACTACTCAAGCTGGGATGACATGGGAGTCTGTGTCAGTTGTGAAAAGACCTAAAAGGGAAAATGCTGCACGTCTCTGAATAACTATTTGGCAATGACTTTGGGAAGTGATAGGTTCCATGAACTCAACAAATCAATTTATTTCACCTTGTGGCCTTTGCCCACTTGAAGTTCCTAGAGTGACATAGAGGAAAAAAAGGGCTTATGCCCTTTATGCCTATCTTTATGAAGATGGAATGAAATGGTTTGAAAACCAGTGAGTTAGACTGAGCAAGAAAAATGAAAATGCAGCAAAACCCAAATACATTTTTTTTTGGTGGAAGGTTGTGTGTGTGTGTGTGTGTCTTCCCTCATAATTTACATTTCTAGAAACACACTAACTAGGAATCCAAATGGTTCCATCTAATAAAAAAAATAAAGGAACATGTGTGTAACAAGAATAACATTTTCCCAAAAGAAATATATTAAAAATATCTTTCCGATTTCATATAATTTTAATATTTCATACAACTCAATAAAAACAATGAAATTACACTTCTGGGAGGAATCCTGATGATTCCATCACTTCCTTCACAAGTAAAGTGATTTGATGAAATAATAATTTTTTAAAAAGCACATCATATATTTTGCCATATGTTGCATGTCTAGATTCAGAGACTTGTTTCAAGTTGGAAAGACTTTGGGCACTATCATAAACCAAAGAAAACCAACTGGGGAACAAAATCGAGCAGCACATAAGGCTCCCCAAAAAATTCTACTGTTACAACCAGAGGTTCTGTGAAGATTAGAATTTTAGTCAGTGGACTCTGTTTAGAAGAACCTAATGCTAGATGCTTTCATTACAGAGAAGGCTACTTGGTTTAGAAAACTTTTCCAAATGAAAGGAATAGTATCTCTCCTTACTCTGATAGAGACACATACAGAAGAGGAGAGAGGAAGAGAAAGAGAGAGGAAAAGGGATAAATAGGGGGGGGGGGGGGGGGAGAGAAGGAAAAGGGGAAAGGGGGAGGGGGAAGGAGTGAGAGGGAGAGAAGGAAAGAATGAGAGAAAATATTGTTCTTAAAACCTTGTCTGCTCAGTTATTTGTCAGGGTCAATTATTTCTCTGTACGGTGACTTAAATTTACCTAATCACTTCTAAAACAAAATAAATAAATAAAATTTTGCATCCAAGCTCTTTATAGTAACTTCATGGTTATATTGCTGTAATTTTTTTTTTTTTTTTTTTTTTGCTGGGCTTATGGCCACTTCAAAATATTCTTGCTCCTAATTTGGAACTATACCCAAAGGCTTATAAAACTGTGCCTATCCTTTGATCTGGTAATACTAAGTGTATATTCCAAAGAGATTAAAAAAAGAAGGAAAAATAAACTATTTATTTTTTTTAAATTATAAGTTCTTTCTTGTGGTAGCAAAGAATTGAAGAAGATGTCAATCAATCAGGGCATGGCTAGCAAATTGTAGTATATAACTGTAGTGAATATAATTGTGACTTCTAAGAAATAACAGAAAAACCTGGAAAGATATGAATTGATGTAAAATGAAGAGAGCAAAACCAGGTGAACATTGTACACAGTAACAGCAATACTATATGATTATCAATTGTGAATGACTTAGTTATTCTCAGCAATACAATGATTCAATACACACACACACACATACACACTCTCACACAAGGGCTCATGATGTAAAACAATATCCACCTCCAAAGAAAGTGTTGGTGGAGTCTGAATATAGATCAAACCATATTAACCATTATTTTCACTTTTTTGTGGGATTTTTAATTTGGCCTGCGTTTTCTTTCAAAACATGACTAATATGTAAATGCTTTGCATGAGTGTACATGTATAATCTATATTAAATTGTTTACTATCTCAGAGAAGGGAAAAGAAGTAAAGGAGAGAATTTTAAACTCAAAATTTAAAAAGAATATTAAAATTGTTTCATAGATAATTAAGAAAAAATATTTTTTAAAAGTCCTACTTACCACTGCCAGAGTCACCTTATCAATTCATTACTATAATAATAATAAAATAATAATAACAAAAGATAATACAACATTCATATAGTGTTTACTATGTGTCAGGCGGAAGGTAGATGGGTGCTATTATCACCCCCATTTTATATATGAGGAAAATAGAAGTTAAGTGGCTTGCCTAAGTTTACACAGGTAGGAAATGTCTGAGGTTGGATATGAACTCAGATCTTCTGGACTGTTGACCTGACACTATCAATAGTTAAATTTACTACTCTAGAGTTATCCCATTGGCTTCTAGATCAAATTAACTTTGAAATTTGCTATTAAATTCATTCTATCTTCTCATCCCTATTTAAACATCTCTGTTTAAACTATACCACATAAAAAGAATAACATTTCTTCTACTATTAACTATGTCATATACCTCTCCTTCTTAATTAAGGATTCTTAAATTAGGTATGTGAACTTAAAAATAATTTGATAACTTATTTCAATATAATTGACTTTCTTTGTAATTACATCTTTTGTTTTATGAATTTAAAAACATTAATCTGAGAAGGAGTCCTAAAGCTTTATCAGACTACCAAGTGTCATTGATATACCAAGAAAAAAATGATAAGAATCCCTGTTCTAAATTATATTTAAAATTCCATTACATTCATGAAGGCTTGTTTAAAGTAAACACTTTTTCCAATTTTGCAATCTGATTACTTATTTCTTGACCTCTCCCTTCCTTTCAAAGAACTTTTGAAATCACTATATTATGTATTTCTGTTGAGTGCTAGAGTGTATCCCAAGTTAGAATGTAGGTCATATTGGCCGATAAGCACTCCAAGAAACCCACAAGGGACTTAAAATGCTATAGACCACAATAAACTTGTTGTCTTAAGTAACTGACAGAACTTGTTTTTGTTATTTCTTAGGATAGGAAGCTGAAAGACTAACCTTATTTAGTTTGCAACCCAAGGAAAAAAACCACAATAATTCTACTTTTTAAAAAAACTAAAATATAAAAATAAACCAACAAAAAGACAGTGTTTTTCTTGCCACAGGACAAAAATAAGTTTTACCCCAAATATCTTAGTTTACTGTATGACAGACTACTGCCTCTCAGCAGTCAGTGACACAAAGCATCACAGAGTGGGTGAGCCATCTCCTGTTTAACTGGTTTGACAATTAGCTGTATTTATGACAAAATTCTGAATTGAGGAAAAGAAGGTGGCTCTCCATGTTCTCCTGCCCTTCTATGTCCTTAGACAGAGACTGAAGGAAAACATTCTGGGCTGGGATTCACCTTCGGAATAACAAAGCTGTATATGACTCAATCACTCATTCACTTGAACTGAGACAAGTAGTCCTGTTAATCTCTTGGATATAAAATTTGATTTCCATCTTCTTAAACTCATCAGACACTTACAGTAACCTTTAGTTGCCTTTCAACTCATGTAAAAGGATTACAATTTTAGTATTCACATTCCTCCTTTTAATTTAAGCACTCATCAACATTTTATGAAGGATGAAGGAGGTTGAGAAGTGTTTTTATGAAGGGCAACTTAGGTCACATCATAATAAGCTAAATCACTGAGGTAATATACACTATACATAAAGCATAAAAGCATGGAAAACCAGGGCATTGGAGGTATTTGGGGGCAGACGAAAGAAAATTCTATGAGGAGTTTGAGAAAACTTGGGCATAGCTTGGCTTTAGTGCCCTGTATATTGCATCTTATTGAAACTGTCCAAGGTTTAGTTTAAGTAGCAAATAGGATAATAAACAGTACTAGTGGTGATAATCTGATGAGAGTGACATGAAATTGAATGAGATAATTTTTGGGAAAGAATCAACTTAAAACATTGTACTGGAAGAGTATGAAGAGAGGTCATCATATCCTGATTTTAGAGATGGGAAAACTGAAACCCAAAAATCTGTCCAAGATTACACGCAACTATTAAATGAAAAAGTCAAGATTTGAATCAAAGTTCTTCAACTCTCAATCTTCAGGCTTTCCTTGCATAATGCAGGTGAAACCATTAATTGTAAGACATTGACATTTTGGATTCTAAGCAATAAAAACCCACCTGGGAATGCTGGTCAGATAGGTCAGGACATTCTGAAACTCTTTCTCTGGAATTTCGCTGAAAGCTGGGTAATCTGGGAATGTGATGACTGGACATCCATCTTGCCCCCGTCCACCTAAAAATGAAAAAAAAATTAAATTGGTCATACAAAGCAGTTAAAAAAAATAAAACCAGCCTATTCCAATCAAGCAGATTGGAAACAGTAGAGAAAAATATATCTCAAGACCCAAATCCTTTAAAAAAAAATAAGGGCAGCATATATGCTATTGGGGTTTTTGGTGGTTATTTTTTTTTTTGAGGGATGTCTATTTACTTCAGAATAGGAAAAGAATTTTCTTAGGTTTTACTGAGCTTTCTTTGTATCTACTGGGAGTGATAATGGGTCATTTTGGGTGCATTTCTTTCCTGCTTCTTGGCTATTTGTATTCTTATCTGGATATGAAAATAGAAATGCTGAAATGTCAGGAAAGCTATTACAGTTACTCCTTCCACATCTTGACCATCTCCATCACCGTTTCCATATGTTGTAGATTGGCATCAAAATTTTTAAAAAATTTTAATAGCTTTTTATTTACAAGTTATATGCATGGGTAATTTTATAGCATTGGCAATTGACAAACCTTTTGTTCCAATTTTTCCCCAATTGGCATCAAAATTAAATGAGAATTTGGGGCAGATTTGTAGAAGCTGCAGACAACATGCAAAGACCAGCAGATGACACAGAAAAAATTTAGAAATTCAGAAATGAATATATATATATATATATATATATATATATATATATATATATATAGTATTGTATAATACTGATGTATTTTATCTTTTAATACCATAAATATACTCCATTTCTTTGCTGGTATGAAGAGAGGGTCAAAAAATTTTATGTGGATTTTCTATTCTGCAGGGGCACCCCATACTCTAGTGGAAGGGATAACTCTATATTATTTCTTGACTTCATTGCAATAAGAAATAGTCTTGAACATGGTATCCACTCCCTCACTGTCAAAAAAAAATCCTTCACAAACCCACATTCATTCAAGCTTTCCAATATGACAGGATTCCAAGAGAAAGTGTGGCAGGACCAGAATTTGAACCCATGTCCTGTGATTCATCACTTTCCATTTCACTATGCTGCATCTCTGTCTTCCCCCTCAAGGATTAGATTAGGTACTAATTGCCCCATGAAATCTAACATGACACTCTAGTTGAAGCTGATTCTTCCTTTATCATTTTTTTTGTGGTATTTTATCAAGATCCCTCCCCTGCCCCAGTCACATTCTCCTTTCTATTCAACTTATTTCTATAAATGTTTTTCTTCTTGGCCTCCCAACCCACTAAATAATAAACTATGTGAGGCTGGAAACTACCATTTTTCATTGTTATATTCCCATTACTTAGGATTGTGTTTGTGTACTGTAAATCTTTAATAGATATTTATTGAATTATTTGCTCTAAATGTAAGTGCCTGAGCAGGAAAAACAACAAAAACATTATCATGTCAAGTTGTCATTCTTTCCACTGACCCCAGAGGAATTGAGGAGGGAGAATTTTTGTGTTTTATCTTCTACTTTGGTAGAGTGTACTAATTTTGCATTCCCTTTCCCATCTCTCTGACTTTTACAAACAGTCATGTTGAGGAAGAGAAAAACCAAAGATATATTTTAAAGTCATATTTAGGAAAGGCAGTTTGCCTGACAAATGACTGAGAACACAGCAGTAGCCTCCTTGTTCTGTTCTTGAGCAACAGAGTTAAATAAGGTTGCCCAGTTAAAAATAGCTGCCTTTTCTATTTCGAGACACCAGGCTTTCGAAGGGTAAAAGCATAGATCTTTAATCCTCCTTGTTAGTCTTGAGTACATTCTCAGTCTTTTCATCAGGATCCAAAGACAACAAAACAAATTGCAAATTCTAGTTCATCCAGAATTCAAACAAGTAAAAAAAAAAAGCTGAAATCAGATTGAGGAAGGAGAGTAATTTTTTTCCTTATTCTTTTATAAGAAAGGCAAATGGTCAGTAAATAAGCTGATCTCAGGGACTCACTTAGAACAACCACTTGTTTTTAACTACTTGGAATAACCACTTGTTTTTTTTTAATTTTTTAATTTTAATTTTATTTGTTATTTTATTATTTTTATTTTTTTATTATAACTCTTTATTGACAGAACATATGCATGTGTAATTTTTTACAACATTATCCCTTGCACTCACTTCTGTTCTGACTTTTCCCTTCCCTCCCTTCACTCCCTCCCCTAGACGGCAAGCAGTCCTATATATGTTGAATATGTCACAGTATATCCTAGATACAATATATGTGTGCAGAACCGTACAGTTCTCTTGTTGTACAAGAAGAATTGGATTCAGAAGGTAAAAATAACTTGGGAAGAAAAACAAAAATGTAAGTAGTTCACATTCATTTCCCAGTGTTTCTTCTCTAGGTGTAACTGATTCTGTCCATCATTGATCAATTGGAACTGAATTAGATCTTCTCTTTGTCGAGGATATTCACTTCCATCACAATACATCCTCATACAGTATTGTTGTTGAAGTGTATAATGGTCTCCTGGTTCTGCTCATTTCACTTAGCATAAGTTCATGTAAGTCTCGCTAATCCTCTCTGTATTCATCCTGCTGGTCATTTTTTACAGAACAATAATATTCCATAATATTCATATACCACAATTTATTTAGCCATTCTCCAATTGATGGGCATCTATTCATTTTCCAGTTTCTAGCCACTACAAAAGAGCTGCCATAAACATTTTGGCACATGTAGGTCCCTTTCCCTTCTTTAAGCTCTCTTTGGGATATAAGCCCAGTAGTAACATTGCTGGATCAAAGGGTTTGCACAGTTTGATAAATTTTGGGGCATAATTCCAGATGGCTCTCCAGAATGACAACCACTTATTTTTAACCACTTGGAATTAAAACTGTAATATATAATATAATATATGTAATATATATATATATATATATATATATATATATATATGCTAAAAGGCAACTTTCTTGAACTCCCTGGTTATTCATGACTTTTGTCTTACAAAGATCATTTATGGATTTATTTGGGTACCATGTGGTAGATTGGAAAGGGCCCAGAACTGGATCTTAAAAAAAACAGGTTTAAATCCAGTTTTTCACTCACTCTCTATGAGATTTTAATCAAGTCATTTCTCTTCAGATTTCATTTCCTCATGGGTAAAATGAAGACAATAGACTTGGTGATGTCTAAGGTAACTTCTATCTCCAAATCTATGCTCTTTATGTTTTATTCACCCAGTAGAGTATAAACTCCTTGACAGCAGGGGATGCCTGTTTTTTCTATCTTCAGCACCTACCATAAATGCTTATGGAATTTCATTGGCCTACATGATTTCTAAGATATAGAGATAGAAAATAAAAGGAACCAGCAAAAAACCTTGAAAGTTGGGAACACATATTGAATGAGAACAGAAAGATGATTTAGCCTAAATACGTTCCTTATGATATCCAGGCATGGGGTTTGTATCCAATGTAATCACACCTACTCTAATCCCCCAATGTTCCATACTACCCTCTCCTTCTTTTGAAAGCTCCAAATTTCCCTCATGAGCCAGGAATTGGTTACTTCATATAATTATAGCCTAATTGCTAGAAGACCCTCATGGCAAAAGCTGTAAGATATAACTGAAAAAATTTCAAACCAAATCCTCTCGCTCCTTTGGTTTACCCAGTTGTTAGCCTCCTCTGAAGAGTAAAGGAGATGGGTAAATGCCCTATCTACTGCCTTTTTATTTTGACTGGAATAGTCAATTACAGAGGATGAATAGATAATGATGCTTGCAACAGATTTCATTTTCTTTTCCGTAAAACTTTCTCTTTTGGACTTCCCTAATTAATATCAAATATAATACTATCCTTCCAGTTTCCTAGTTTCACAACTTCGTGTTGTCTTCTGTTATTTTCAACTCTTCTTTTTTTCTTTCATCTTGCATATCCAATGAGTTGTTTGTACTTTCCCATCTCTACCATCTCTTCCCTCTTATCTACTCACATAATCACTCCATTAATATAGACTTCATATTTCATTTTATCTAGACTACATAAAGAGCCTTTCCAATTGATTTCCCTCCTACAAGTCTCTTCTTTCCACAATCCATCTACCAACAGTTACCAAAATGATTTTTAATAGCAAAGGTCTAACTATGATACTCTACTATTCAAAAAATTGAATGGCTCCCTATTGATTCTAGGATCAAATATTGTTTCATCTTAATCTCATCCTTTTAAAAATGTCTATTTCTAAGTTTTAAAATATGTAGAACTATGAGCCTATTAACAAATGGATGGATGTAATTTATAACAATATACAAACATGGAGGTTAAGGAATTTTTTAAAATTCTTATTATTGTTGTTAAAGGAATACAGTCCCAAAGTTTGAAGATCATTAATACATAATAATAATAGAATGACTGTCACTGGTCTCTTAGTTCCCTCACTGACATTAAAATAGTGGTGGCTGAGAATTAATCATTTCAAGAACTGAAGATTATAACTCCTTGGGAAATTTTGACTAATCTATGACAATCCAAAATGAAGTAAGGATATGTCAGTACAGCAAAAATCCCTTTAGTTAAAACATACAGTAAAAAGGAAAATTTTTCAAAAAAGTTTCCCATTCTTGCAATGAAACAGAAATGAGACAAATTATATGGAAGTAGATATGAGATTGTATAATTATAGAAAGAAAATTAAGGAAATTTTAAAGTCAAACATATATAAAACCATGGACTTTTTTCAAATTTTCCTGTGTGCTTTCCCCCCTACAAATTTGCCTATGTATCTGTCTATAGACCAGTGGTTGGAAAAACCTAAACTGTCAAATTTATAAGTTACAATACAACATAAAAATGCTATAATAAAATTATATTAAAATGTATTAAAAGTCCAATTTTTACTAAAAGTACACTTTGTAGAGATCTTAATTATAAATATTACTTGCTACTATTAGTAGACTTAATTTTTCCTAATACAGCTGTCTAGAAACCACATTTTTATAAACTAAAAAAAAACATAGAGAAAACAAGATTCCCATCTTGCCTTTTATATCCACAAACTATTAATACCTTAAGAGAAACCCACCACACATTGCTTAAATATGGAAACAATTCTCTCATTATTCATTTTCATGAAAGAAAACTATTTGCTGGATGTGGAATAATTAATCACTGTATATAAAAACTTGAATTAATAATAACCTCATGTCAGTATGAAAAAATGGGACATCATGAAACTATTGTATTCTCCCACTGTATACTCTGCCAAGTAATGAATCACAATAAGAAAGGATCCTCTTATGTATGCAGAATTTTTGGTCAACTTGATTGATTTTATATTATGTATAGTTTCAGACATCTTGGCTCAACAACCAAATAACCTGGTTCCTTAGCATCCAAGGTCATATGAAAGTTAGAAAAATATAAAAAATTCTGCATAAGGCAAATCCTTAAGCCAAGGAGACTTCAAGAAACAAGACAAGAAAAGAAACATAAGATTTTTCAATTCATTTAAGGGATCACAGAATATTGAAGTTGGAAGGGGCCTTAGAAGTTGATTCAAATCCTGTAGATAGATACATTATACTTATCCCTTCTACATCACAGGGGTGAGGAGTTCTGTACCGCCATGATATGGAAAATCTAAGTAAAATCTTTGGTCCTCCACTCATACCAGAAAAGAAGCCTGAATTATAATGGCATTAAAAGATAAAATATGTTGATATTATATAATACTATATATATATTTTGTGCATTTCTGATTTTCTAAATTTTTTGGTGTCACTTTTTAGCCTTTATATGTCGTTCATTTAAATTCTTATTTACATAATACATATTTTGCAATATATCAAAACCACTTTGGGTAAAGTTACACTATAAAAGAGATAACTGTAATGTTCCTTAAAATTATTAATTATTAGTTATAATTAATTATATTAAATAAGGTTCCTTAATCTGTGGGAATAGAGACAATATAAAAGAGAGAATTGGGTATTTAATTGTAGAGAATGATGACTACCTCACACAGGCTTCCAGATTTTTCTTCTCAGCTGTAGAAATTCCATTATTACCTTTAAGAAGATGTTTTATTATATGCTAAAATCATAAAATATACTATTAATGCAATCATTCTTACTATGATTTCCATTATTTATTATTATATGCTGAATTATTCTCCAATTTGTAACTGGTAACATTTTGGCGTCTAATCATTACATCTATTCCTAACTAATTGGAAGAGAAAAGATAAATATTCTCATTTAGTCTGCCATTTAATAAACATTTACTATGTATCAGGTTTTAGACTGAATATTGGAATCGTCTAGAATTTAAGTGCATTGACTAGTTCTTCATTTATAATTCCTAATTCTCTGATTCTTTGGAACCCTTGTTCACTTTTACCTGTACAAAATCTAAGTAATATTTCATTTGAACATTTTTTAGCCACAAACAGTGGTTTAAGGTGCTCTTGGTTGATTATTTCAACAGGGAAAAACAAATGAACTCAGAAGAAATGCACTGTCTAGGGAGGCCATAGCAGGATTCTGCTTTTTGGGGTATTTCATGGTCATCGATTTCATCCTGCAATATTATTTACAAAGCTAGAGTGTTTCTGATAGATCATATATCCTGGCCTTTTCTCTCTCTCAAGTAACCTTGTCTCTGGATAGTAAAACAAACAAACAAAAAAGCTTTAATAAGCAACCAATTGCTTATTACAGAGTTATATATGTTTTTGGTATAACTTGTTGCTTAGGGCCTCCTAGGGTTCTGGACTCATATGAATTGTGTCTACCTCCAGGAGCTGATTCCAAGAGGACTTTGTTTCTCTGCCTCCACTTAGATTCACCCCAGAAAAATCTTATAACGTACTTAAAGTACATTATACATATTTCATTCCATAGAAAACGTAAAAGGCCACAGATACACAGGTAGAAAAAATGTATAACATTAAATAGCTCAGGGCTTCTTAAACTTTTCCACTCATGACCCCTTTTCATCTAAGAAATTTTTATGTGACTTTGGGTATATAGAAGTGTAAAATAAGCATATAAATCAAAATTATGCTGATAATAAATAATAACTTTGTAACCCCCATATCCAATTATGTGATCTCAATAGGGTAACAATTCACAGTTTAAGAAACTTTGGAAGAACCCATCAATTTCTCCAGAAGGGAAGTGAACATAGGGTTGCTGTTTGGGTAACCTTCGAAAATTCTGAAATTCTGGTTATATCTTTTCACGTAGTCTTACAATCCTTCCAAGACTTAATACCATACTATAGCAAAATCTTGCCAGAATATAAGAATATCTAGGGGGATTGATCAAACAATTCCAATATCTTTGCAACTATGTTGTCTGTTTTACTTGTGAAAAGGGGGAAAGGCCAAGTCTATTCCACAGCTCTTCTATAATGTGGCTTCAGGGATCACCTTGGCAAGTCTCATTTTTCTCCAAGAAGCATCTGGTTAAAGAAAAACCTACTTTTAGAAGACTGGTATCCAAATAAAACTTAGGAACTCTCAAATCTTTCCCTTCTTGAGAGAAGTGGACGTGTACATGTCTACTTCTGCCATATGCTTCTTCAGGAAATCTTTCACTACCCAACTGCTATCATTTCATGACAAAGTTAAATTCACTTTCTCAATCTCTCTCCTACTTCACAGGCTGCTTTGCAAGCACATACATCTCCAATGTGTCTCTACCCAAAGGCTGCTCAAGAATGAGAAAGGTTACCTTCCAGAAGGAACTAAGCCTGCTCTTCATGCTGGTCTATTTTCTAAAGGCTAAAAGGAAATACAAGAATACAGGCCCATTTGTCAACTTCCTATTAAAAATCACAGAAAGACAGATCCTCCTATAATTGTCTTTCTCAGTCTCAGCAAATCAATTGTCAAGTTTCCTTGGTCTTCTTACCAAAGAGTCAGTGGTAATGCTTTTGCTTTGCATGGATGATGCTCAACACACTTTTAAACCAAGATTCATGTCTAATAATTTTAATCATGTTCACTGATAAAGTCATAAGATCACCCTCCCAATGACATTTCCATAACTAGTATATTTTGGACTTTATGTCAGAAGTTCTCTTTGTCTAACTTGTTTTGTTAACTTAAATGTGCCAAATTCAAAAACAGAGGGATTGAAAAGCTGAAAGAAATGTTAGAAATTGCCTTATTTTGTAAATGAAAACAATATGGCTCAGAAACCTTAAGTGATTTGCCCCAGGATAAACAGATAGTAAAGCAGAAAAAATGGGCACTGAAGTTGTATCCTTGACCTCCAGAATCGAATACATTTTCCACTACAACACATTTTTTAGGTGAAGAGTCATTTCAAAAGCCTAGGGCTCTCTTTAAACAGCCTCATTGGCATGACAAAATAAAGCAAATACTTCATAGATTTTTTTTTTGTAGAATTATATAATGTGTGGTAGGGGTGAAGCAGTTTACAGTAAAGTTAATGCCAAGCAATGCTAAAAAATAAAAACCTTTTGAATAATTCTGAGATAATATTGCCAAAGTTTTTATCATCCTTAGTGTAAGGCAAATAATTTCAGAGAATGTCGAACAAGCTCCAATGACTTGAATGGGACATGTATGGGAGAGTATATAACTCATCTGTTGAGAATATATGCGATGCTTTTAAAAAAAATGCAAACAAAGGTTCTGCTCCATCTTTTCCTTAAACTCCAACATAAATTTCTATGCCTAAGACAGAAAGCTTTAGTTTTCATTCTTATAACTACAAGGAGTTTTCCAACCAACCAACACATTCCACTATCAACAAAAATACTGTGTTTTCATTAGATGTTCAAATCGTTCCTTCTATAAAAATCATTTTAGTCCTCTTAGAAGCATCACTCGCACAGTTTGGATAACCAGAGAAGCTGGTGAATAGGGTAAATTTTAGACAGATTTAGAAGAGGCCATTTAGGGTAGCTAGGTGGTGCACCAGCCCTGAAGTCTGGAGGACCCGAGTTCAAATTTGATCTCAGACACTAACACTTCCTAGTTGTGTGACCCTGGGCAAGTCACTTAATCCCAACTGCCTTAGGGAAAAAAAAAAGAGGTCCTTTGGTTATAAGGATAAAAATTACATACAACATTTGTATAGTCTTCTGTAGTTCACATTAACATCTTCCAACAAGTCTCCCAAGTTCCATAAGTTTTAAAGAGACTTAGAAAAGCCCATAGCAATGATAACTACTTAACACTATTAGGTATGTATTCCAAAAAGATTTCCCCCCCCCCAAAAAAAAAAGAGGAAAGGACCTATTGGTACAAAAATATTTATTGCAGCTATTTTTGTGGTGACAAAGAATTGGAAGTTGAAAGAATGACCATCAACTGGTCAATGGCTGAAGTTGTGGCATATGATGGTGATAGAATATTACTATGCTATAAAATGAGGTGCAGGCAGAATTCAGAAAAAACCTGGAAAGATTTGTGTGAACCAATGCAAAGTGAAGTGAGCAGGAGCAAAAGAATACGTGCATAGTAACAGAAATATTGTGTGATCAACTGTGAATGACTTAGCTATTTTCAAAGCAATACAATGATCCAAGGCAATTCCAAAGAATTTATGATGAAAAATGCTATCCATCTTCAGAGAAAGAATTGATGGGATCTGTATGCAGACTTAAACATATTATTTTTCACTTTCCACATTTTGTGTATGTGGGTTCCCAGCCCCTCCCTTAGATCTCTTATTTTCTTTTACAATATGACTAACATGGTGTTATGTTTTGTATGACTGAACATATATAATCTACATAAGTTGTCTTACTTCTCAGGAAGGGAGGAGATAAGGGAGGAAGAGAAAAATTTTGAACTTAAATTTGTTAAAAATAAATATTAAAAATTACATAGAACTGGGGAAATAAAATTTTATTTTTTAAGGAATGATAATTATATTCAACATATGTATAGCCCTTTACAGTTTACATACAAATCTCCCAACAATTCTTTCATGATATGTTTAAGGTAAGTGGTTTTAATATTATTACCTATATTTTATATACAAGGAAGAGAGAGACACTCCAATCTCCCTAAGGCCATATCTCTAGTGAAATTTAAATTCACCAATGTCACTGACTCCACACTCATTTCTTCCTACCATACTACAGCTACTTTTTAATTAGTTTTTTTATTTCTTATACCTCAAGGGGTATGTCCATAAAGAGAATAAATAAACTTATTCCAACTTAAACATTCAAATAATTGCTCTTACAAATTACTGTGTAATATTGGGAGAAATTATACCTTTCTAAAACTCAGATGGGGAACTCATCACCTCTCATGGTAGCCCAGAAAATTCATTAAGCATTGAGAACCAGGATTTTCAGCTTGGGGGGTTCATTCACCAAGGAATTTGTGGCTAACTTTGCTTAATTTGAGGAGGAAAAAATTTCATTTTTATTTCAATATCATCAGTATCCTTTGCAATCATATTTTACTCTATGCATTTAAAAATCTTCTGAGGAATCTAGTCTTCCAATAGAGACAACAATAAACAAAAGGTCAAGAACCTCTGATATAAGAAGACTTGGAAATAGTCTCCCATAGATTTGAACCCTGTTAGGCAGTAGAATGAATGCTCGGTTTTCAGTCAGAGGACCTGGGTTACTGTTTTTTTTTTTTAAGATAACAACTAGTATTTATATAATGCTTTATGATTAAAAATCATTTTACAAATATATAATTCTATTATCACAGCAATTCTGGGGGATAGGTGTTATTTTTATCCTTATTTTATATATGAGTACACTGTATTCTGCAGCACCTAACTGTTCTAGGTGTATATCTTTTTCTTCCCCCCTCCCCTCAAAATCTCTATCCTTTGAAGGTGGATTTCATGTTTAGAAAATAGGCAAAGGTCAATTGGAGCAAAGTCTAGTCAATAAGGTGAAGTGGCATACAAAGTTGATAGAAAGCTAAGCTTGCTATATTGGATTTAACACATATTTTTATAATGTTTAACATACATTAGATTACTTGCCATCTAGGGGAAGGGGTGGGAGGGGGGGAGAAAGAGGAAATTAGAACACAATATTTTGCAAGCAAAAAGCCAAGTTCAAATCTTATCTCTGAAACAATGTGAGACACTGCCCAGAGCCTAAATGTTTTCTTCTGAAAAATGGGAGTAGTGATAGTTGGAGCACCTACCTCAGAGGGTTGTTGTGATGTTCAAATGTAAAGTACTTTACAAATATGAAAGTGCTTTTAAATATCACTATTATCATCAAAGTAAAAAAAAAATTGAATATCAAGTGATGAGACCGTTTTGTAAAACTTACAACCTAGCTGAACAAAACAAAACAAAACAAAAAAAATTATTTTCCTTTCCTCTCACGTCTCTCCCTGCTTTGGGAAAAAAAAAAGTAAAGAAACAAAAAGAAGGGAAAAAACCTTTTAACAAATTTCCATAGTAACAGATTGGCCATGTCAAAAAAATCTACAATTCAATCAGCACCCAAGTTTATCACCTCACACAGAATATGGGTTGCATGTTTATCGGTTTTCTAAGAACTTGGTGGTCTAGGATCCTTGTTGGTCACTATGTTTGTCTGAAGGCATTTAAAAAATATGAATTTTTCAAATGTTTGGTTTAGTCAGAGGCTATACCATTGAAATAAACTTATAGCTACCTAAGGTAAGCCATTTGAAGGGATAAGTGTTCATTAGGACATGCATGACTTAGAGTATGAGTTTTTAAAGTTTCATTATTTTTTGGTGGCATATTGCATAAACATAATAAAATCCCATTGTAAGTCACTGTCTTGTTTCACACAGAGGTTCCAGTCATTGTGTATAGAGATTGGAAATCACATTTCAATAAGGCAGTCACCACCTTCATAGAGTCACCACCATGCTAGATTCTTTTCTCTTAGCAAGACAACGATTCTCATTGTATAATGAAATCATTATACTATCATGATTTAGACCACAGAAAAATGCTCCAAAGCAGAGGAACTTAAGGAATTATATTTCATTTCTGTGGACAAAGTAATTTGTACTACATCTTGTCTGTGATATCCAGAAACAAATCTTGGAGATGAATTAACCAGATGGATGCAACACCCTGGGGGAGTTAAAAAATTAGACAAGTACATTTAATAGAGTATTACCAGGTCTATACTATAGAACCTGACAGATCTCTATGGAAATGACAAATGACAAATGAAATATTAAAAGAACAAGCAATTTTAGGCCACATACTTTATAAAAAGGAAGAAGGCATACATACATTGGAGAGAACAAAAATATAGTTTTAAAATCACATAAACAAAGTAAATGTCTAAGTGAAAATCGCAAGAAAAATAAAAATATTAATCAATTAATTAAAAATAGGGCCATGGTATTTACAGAGATCTGTAACTACAATTAAAAGAAACTTTAGTTCCACTTTTTAAACTACCTGTTCCTAAATCTTAATTTCTTAATCTTAATCTTAAATTTTTATGACTACCTAATCAACAAGTGGGCTGGAATTGGTTAGCAAGACGGGGAAGCCACACACTTTTGTTAGGTAATAATATTTGTAATGTATAGTTCAGATCATCTATCTCCACTGCTCAAAAATCTTCATTAATTCCTAATTGAGATTTCTTAACATAGTTATCAAAACTCATCATACTATGGCTCCCATCTCATTTACGGGCTTATCTCTCACTGTTCCTTAGCATGTGTTATTTGCTCTTACCTCAGAAGGCTCCTCACTAGCTTTATGTCCAAAATATCCTTCCTCCTTCCCCCTGCTTAACTCATCCATTAGAGCCTAATGAAATCCTACTGATACTTGACATTCCACTTTTAGAAAGACTGCATGGCAAATAATAGGTGGCTTATTGGTTGATCGATTCTCAGATCCCAAAGTAGTCAGTCTTTACCTGTTCTTACTCTTAATTGTACCTTAAACACTTTGCATTATAATTATTTGGGAACCTTTTTTTAAACAGATTTTCAAATTTATTTTTGAAACTTCCTCAGAGCCCCTGGAACTCAGTCAAGTAAATGTTTAATAAATACCTGTTGCAAAAAACTAAATTAAGGTAATAATAACTGCAGAATTTAACCATCAATAGCATAGATTCGTCTTACCAGTTCAATCTGTGAAAGTAATGGTCTTAAACAAGACATTGTTTTCTAAAACATTTTAGAGACTCACATCAAAGAGAATTTATTGTACATGGTTCTATTTAATAGTGGGCTGAAATCAAGAAAGGAGTGGGGTATCTATGGCTCAATCACTTTGAAACAGGAATTGTCAGAGTAACAAAAAGCAGATGCTCAAAAATATTCATAGGGTGATGACCTAAAGACTGATTTGAAAATATATCTAATTAGAAGTTTAGGAAAAAATGTCTATCTCAGATCAAACAGATGTGGAACTAAATTGGAAAAGCCCTTCATTTCCAAGTGGGAAAATAAAAGAAGCCATTGTAAGGAAAGTGGTTTTGTGTGTGTGTGCGTGTGTGTGTGCGCACAATACACTTTTTTTTTCCAGAGAAAAGATATCAGTGTTTGATACACAGTAAGTACTTAATTAATGCTTTTGAATTCATTCATACAAGGTAGCAAGTTCACTTTTAATAAGCCATCTGTACAGAAAACACTAGGGGGCTTGATGGCATCTGCCCAGAAATTAGATGTAACCTAATAAAATGTGATTGCATAGTTCGACCAGAGTTTTAACAAACTGACTCTTATAAATAGTTACTATGCTGAAGATTGGTGAAATGTCATCGTGCCTTGCATCTCTAACAACAACAACAATAATAATAATAGACATTTACAATTATCTCACTTGATTATCTCAATGATTCAATGATTATCTCAATGGGAGATAGGTACTATTATTACTCCCATTTTACAGTTAGCAAAACTAAAGAAAACAGAAAAGGAAAAAAGCAGATTGGCAATTGTTTTACAAAGAGTCTTACAGAACTCCTTGGGCCCTGAAACAGATGTGACTTGGACAGGATCACCTTGACAGAATGTGTCACAGGTAACACTTAAACTTAGGCCCTCCTAACTCTGAGTAAAACCTTTATCCACTATGGTAACTTATCACTGATCCATGTGGTTTATATACTCACTCATTTTCTATTATTTTATCACTGATAGATAAAAATTAGTTAATTGCTCCCCTTTCAAGCATCTGAATATTAATTAAGGTGTTCTCACCTCTAGACAAACTTATTCCTGACAGGGTCTAATTTTTTGCTTTATATTTTGTCTTATTTTTTCTTTTGCATTCTCTTCTAATATATTTATTACAGTTTGTGATTTGAATTGCTTCTTTATGCTCAGGTCCCTCTGGACTTCAAGGATCCACACATGGGTGCTCTAAGATTTAGTTCTAAGTTTTTACCTACATAGCAACTAGATTGCTCAGTGATTAGAACACTAGTCAGGAGTCAGAAAGACTCATCTTCCTAGATTCAAATCTGACCTCAGATACTAGTTATGTCACTTAATCCTATTTGCCTCAGTTTCCTCATCTGTAAAATGAGCTGGAGAAGGAAATGGCAAATCATTCTAGTAGCTAAGAAAACTCTAAGTGGGGTCAAGAAGTCATATACAATTGAAATGCCTGAAAAACAACAAAAATCACCTAAAAGTAGTATGAATAATTGTAGATCCCAGGCAAGAACAGTGAAGTCTTAGGAGAGTTCTAACTATAGAGAGAAGGGTAGGGATGTGGGCCCCAATGCATTCTAATTGAGGGTAAAAATTTGGTTCTAGTGCCTCACAGATGAGAATAAGGGAGTAAGATTGACTTCTATCATTCAGCTGGGGAGAGGAGGAAGGACTCGTGTTGCCAAAGAAAAATAGAAGCAGTGAGGGTGACAAAAAAGAGGCAGAAGCACAAGCCGCTGAAACAATTACATCTTAGCCCTCAATCGTCTATCAGTGACAAAAAGGGATATTTTTCTGATTTACTCTTGGCAGATGGATCAGTTAAGATAAAAGAGCAATTCATAACAATCAGCTATCAGAGCTGTTAGAGAAGTTATTCTTGTTGTATTCTGCTAATGAAGGGCGTTTAAAACCTCATTGCATGAACATTTTCCCAGAGGCTGGGAAACAAGAGATCATAACATGATATAAACAGGAGCAACTGTGTAACAATGGAGACTGCAGGTTTCTACTAGTTACATGAATCTAATATCTAGTTAGTGGGATGGAAAGGAGGGAGGAAGAGGAGGTGGAAAGGTGGATAAAGTTCCAGTTCAAGAGGTATCAGCCATCTCTAGTAGGGAAAAAGTAAAAAGGACAATGGGATCTAAGAATATCTATCTATGGTTGTATAATCCTTCTCTGTCTCTGTCTCTCTCTTTTAGTTTTTAATTTAGTTTTAAATCACAGCCCTACCTGTGTCATCTTACTTAGATTACTTCACATCTCAGAGCCTCATTTTCAAATGGCATCTTTAAAATGGCAGAGATATTGGATTATATGACCATTGAAGTCTCTTCCTCTAAGTAGCATGGACAATGGAGACATCCTTGAACTTTTGAGACATAACCTCCTCTTGGCATATAATCTGAAAAATTTCAGTCAGATATCAAAATTGAAAGAACACTGGAACTAGAGCTAGGAAGACTTAAGGTCAAATCTCCTTTCAGAAACTTGTTAGCTATGTGATCCTGGGCAAGTTCCTTAATCTCTGTCTGCCTCAGTTTCCTTATCTATAAAATATCCAACCCTAATCTTTCTCCTAACCTCCAATTTTGCATTTCCATCTGTTTATTGGACATCTCAAAGTAGACATTCCAAAAACATCTTAACCTCAATGTGGAACTTGTTATTTTCCCCTCAGTCCCTTCCCTCTTCCTAATTTCCCATTTAGAGTTGAAAGTATGACTACCTCTCCCCCCCCCCAGTTATTCAGGTTCAAAACCTAGGTTTCTTCCTAGACTCAATAGTTTCTCTCATCCCCAATATCTAATCTACTCCAACTGTACCAGATCTAAAACTATATTATAAAGCAGTGGTCATCAAAAACATTTGGTACTGACTAAGAAATAGTCTAGTTGATCAGTGGAATAGGTTAAGTTCACAAGACAAAATAGTCAGTAACTATAGCAATCTAGTGTTATACAAACCCAAAGACCCCAGCTTTGGGGATAAGAATTAACTATTTGACAAAAACTGCTGGGAAAATTGGAAACTAGTCTGGCAGAAACGAGGCCCTGACCCACACTTAATAGCATATACCAAGCTAAGGTCAAAATGGGTTCATGATCTAGACATAAAGAATGATATTATGCAACTACACCCAGAGAAGGAACACTGGGAAATGAATGTGGACTACTTGCATTTTTGTTTTTCTTCCCAGGTTATTTTTACCTTCTGAATCCAATTCTTGTACAACAAGAGAACTCTACAGTTTTGCACACATATATTGTATAAGACTGCCTGCCATCTAGGGGAGGGGGTGGAAGGAGGGAAGGGAAAAGTCCAAATAGAAGTGAGTGCAAGGGATAATGTTGTAAAAAATTACCCATGCATATGTTCTGTCAATAAAAAGTTATAAATTTTTTAAAAATTAAAAAAGAATGATATTATAAATAAATTAGAAGAACATACCTCATGCCAGTAGAGGAAGAAGGAATTTGTGACCAAAGAAGGATTAGAGATCATTATTGGTCACAAAATAGATAATTTTGATTATATTAAGTTAAGAAGTTTTTGTACAAACAAAGCTAATACAGACAAGATCAGAAGGAAAGCAATAAACTGGGAAAACATTTTTATATTCAAAGGTTCTGATAAAAGCCTCATTTCCAAATTATATAATTGACTCAAATTTTTAAGAAATGAAGCCATTCTCCAATTGATAAATAGTCAAAGGATATGAACAGACAATTTTCAGATGAAGAAATTGAAACTATTTCTAATCATATGAAAAAGTGCTCCAAACCACTATTCATCAGAAAAATGCAAAGTAAGACAACTCTGAAATATCACTATACACCTCTCAGATTGGCTAAGATGACAGAAAAAGCTAATGATGAATGTTGGAGGGGATGTGGGAAAACTTGGACATTGTTGGTGGAGTCGTGAATGGATCCAACTCTCCTGGAGAGCAATTTGGAACTATACTCAAAAAATTATCAAATTGTGCATACCCTACTGGGCGGATATCCCAAAGAGATCTTAAAGGAGGGAAAAGGACCCACATGTGCAAAAATGTTTGTGGCAACCTTTTTATAGTGGCTAAAAACTGGAAACTGAGAGGATGCCCATGTTAGTTGGAGAATGGTTGAATAAATTATGGTACATGAATGTTATGGAATATTATTGTTCTGTAAGAAACAACCAACAGGATGATTTCAGAGAGGCCTGGAGAGGCTTACATGAACTGATGCTAAGTGAAATGAGCAGAATCAGGAGATTATACCAGCAACAAGATTATATATCAATTCTGATGGACGTGGTTCTCTTTAACAATGAGATGATTCAAACCAGTTCTAATTGTTCAGTAATGAAGAGAGCCATCTACACCCAGAGAAAGGACTATGGAAACTGAGTATAGACTACAACATAGCATTTTTACTCTGTTATTGTTTGTTTGCCTTTGTTTGCCTTCTCAGGTTTTTTTTTTCTTTCTATATCGGATTTTTCTTGTGCAGCAAGAGAACTGTATAAATAGGTATACATATATTGGATTTAACATATAATTTAACATATTTAACATGTATTAGACTACCAGTTATCTAGGGGAGAGGGTGGGGGGAAAGAGGCGAAAATTTGGAACAGAAGGTTTTGCAAGGATCAATGTTGAAAAAATTACCCATGCGTATGTTTTGTAAATAAAAAGATATAAATAATAATACATTAAAAAAAAAGTTTAAGCCATCACCTCTGGACCACTGCAATAATCTATTGGTTGACTATGCTACCACAATTCTCCTCATTCTCTACTCAGCAGTCACATTAGTCTCTCTAAGGCTCAGACTAACCATGAGCCAGAGCTAATTATGTCATCTCTTTATTCAGTCAACTCTAGAGGCTCTCTTTCATTCTGAAGTTCAAATACAAAATTCTTTAGCTTTTAAAGCCCTTTACAATCTAGGCTCTTCCTAGCTTTTCAATCTTCATATACCTACCTCTTCTCCATACTCTCTGTCATCTGCACAATCCAGTGACAATGGTTCCTCAGCAGTTCCTAAAACAAGATGCTCCATCTTCCAAATCAAGACATTTTCATTGGCCGTTTCCCATGTTTAGAATTCTATTCTTTCTCTAACTTTTGGCTTCTTTAAAGTAAAATATAAAGTGTTCCCTTCTACCAGAAGACTTACCATTGAGAGAAATGATTTTTAAATAATCAATTATTAATATTGGGGAGATTTGAGATTTTTTCCCTTCCTAGTTCTACATTCTCTATCAGGTTAAAATCAGACTCTAAAGAATAGGACTAATAATAAGATTGGATTTAACATTCTCCTAAGTCTTGTTCAGACACCACATAACTGGGGAAGCTCACAGTGTTTAACTGACGCTTGGGTGGGGAAAGGAGCTATAGACCTTATGTCTAGATTGCTCAGGACTGGGGGTGGTGATTTAGGAATAAGAGTGATATATTAAAAGTCATGTTCCCCAATCCCTCATTAGAATAAGACCACATTGGATTATCATATTCACTTTCTCATTGATTTTTAATTAAAGTTGATTGTCACCTGTTAGGAACATACATCTTCCAAGAGCATATAAACATCAAGAGGTCCCCATGAGTGGCATTTGATTTATGAGAGGAGGCCAAATGACCGTCCTTTTATTAATTATTCACTAGCCATAATTAATAACATGATGAATTACCCAGAAATTATGTCTAACTCTTTAGACATCACTAGTACCATCCTTATGCTGATGACCTCCAATATATGTCTACATGTTGTTTCTGCACAATGTTTTTCAGTCTCACCTGTTAGAATCTGAGCTTCTTGGCAGCAGGAACTGTCTTTTGTCTCACTTCATACTATCACTGCTCAGCATAGTGCCTGGCACTATGTACTTAATGCATGTTGATTAACTTAATAGAATTTTCTTTCCATGTTTCTTATGAGAATAAGATGAGATCCTATCGACTCTGCTCAGATAAATATGAGCGCCACTGCCAGAAAGGCTCAGAGGCATTATAGGAACTAAGGAGTTATGGGGACAACATTCATAAGCTGAGTTAAGATAGAACTGAAAAATCCAATTGGACAATGACTTTAACAGCATGTCCCTCTTCCCTTCTTTTTCAGGACAGCTAGATGACTCAGTAGATAGAGCTCTGGGGCTGGCATCAGGAACATCTAAGTTCAAATCTAACCCTTACTAGCTATATGATAAGTCAATAACCTCCATTTGTCTCAAATTTCTTAATTCTAAAATGGAGACAACAAATTACCGCACAAGGTTGTTCTGAAGATCAAATGTGTTGGTGTGTATTAAACACTACACAAATGCCTATTTCTTTCCAATTATCCTCTACTTGGACAGCATGTTTTGTGATGTGCATTATGTTTTGTTCCCACTACCACCAATCACTGGACAAAACTTTTCCTACCATCTTGACACAGAATCAGACAAAATAGAGTTCGCATCTCTTACCCAGTCTGTATAACAGAACTTAATCAGAACAAAATTAAGTTTCTCGATCTCTTCCTTTCTTGAGTTTCAGAAATGATGTTTGAGTACATTTTTCACTGTTACAAATTCTAGTTATAGAGATTGATTGGGAATTGATGAAGCACTGGGTCTGAATGCTCATAAATCGGGTTGTCAGAATTGGAAAAACCAATAGCGCAAGTTCTCGATGTGACAAATATAATTAATAGTCAATAAGCAATAATAAGTATCTTCTATGGGGTAGGCAGTGTGTTAAGCTCTAGGGATAACCAGAAAGGCTTTTGAGGAACTCACACTCTTAACAGGCTTCCCCTTCCTCCCTCCCATCTCCCATTTGGCCACCAGATCTCCAATGTGGATTTTCCACTTACCAGACAGGTAAGCAAACTGCTTTTTCAGTTGATCTTCAATATCGGCGGCATAGAGGGGAGTGATATCTTGGTGCATGATTTCATCTGAAGAGAAAAGAGAAAACACACACACACTGTCATTTAATGGAAAACTTTACCTCATACTCTATAAAATGCCAAGTCCAGATTAGCCAACCACACACAGAGCCACGCATGTCTAAAAACACCTAAGGGTGAATTGTCACGTGTCTGGAAAAAAGGAATTCCAGTTTCCAGCTCAGGGGAACCTTTGTCTCTGAATGATCTGAAGCTACAACCCTGGCATATCCCCAAGGCTTTAATAACCATGTGGAATTATGTGTGAGAAGAGGGATACAGCCATCACAGACTCGAAACTTCAGGAACCTTCTCTCTATTTTTCTCAGTAAAAGAAAAGCCTTTCTATGTAAATACTCATTCTTATTCTCTTTCCCTCTTTCCTCTTATCCTCCTATCCTCTCTCTTTTTACTTCTCTCTTTTCTCCCATTCTCTTCTTATTCATCCCCCTTATTCTCTACTTCCCTTTCTTATTCCCATCCCTTTTTCTCTTATTCTCCCAGGTTATTTCTTCCCCCACTTATTCTCTTTCCACTAATTCCCCCTTATTCCTTCCCCTTTCTTATTTTCTCCCCTTTCTTATTTACCCCCCTCTTTTCCTCTATTCCCTCATTCTTCGCCTCTCTTATTCTCCTGTCCTCTCCATGATTTTGCACCCACTCACCCCGCCCCTTTCTCTTAAATTAGAAAAGAAATTCCTCTGCTGGGGATTCTATGGGAACTGCTTAATTGCTGATTACACACTTATTCCAGTAATACCTCACAGAAACAGCTCCCCTTTATCCAGTTGTGAAGCAATTCCAACAGCTACATCAAAGTAGAGATTAAAGGAGGGTCAGGGGTTAGTTATCTCATTTGATCATTCCCTACAACACTGTCTAAATTAATAAAAAAAGATATTATCTTCTAAGGTTGATTTCCATGAGAGTGATTTTATTTTCCACAGGGAAGAAGAAAGAGTGACTACATTTTACTAACTCATTAGAAAAGGTAAATGAGACTATTCCCTTTGAGCAATGACTATGTATCCCCTACTTCTGCAGCTCTTAGAGGCCGAAGGTCTTTTGATTCAAGGTCAGAAACCTTTACCATCATAATCTGTTAAGGTAGGTGCCAAAATAAATTAACAGCCAAAAATGATGGCCAAATATTAATTAGGCAGAGGAAAAATGTGGATCCTTACTAAGTGGGTTCTGGAGTCAGAGAATTTGGTGCCTTTTATCTATTAATTACAGGCAAGTGACCTCAGTCTAAATACAATGGCCATTGCAGATGCAAGTATAGTTTCCCTGGGCTTCCTATCTGTAAAATGAAATAGCTTTCAAGGTTTAGAATGATAACCCTATGAACTCAAAGTGTATGGTCAAGGAATTGAGAATTCTTCATTGGGTTTGCCCAGAACAGACCAAAAGCTAGTGTTGGTATCTTTTCCAGGAAATACAGAATTATAGTCTAGAGCAGAGGTTTTTAATCTGCAGGCTCATAAGGGAGAGAGGGAAGAGCAAAAAGAGGAATTGTTGGCCACAGGGGCAAGGAACCTTTTTTCTGCCAAGGGCCATTTGGATTTTTATAATATCAATCGAACCACACAAAATAATCAATTTAGAGAATTTAAGCACAGCCCTCATCACTTCCATCCAATTCACTTGTATGTTATGGCATCACTTCTCTGATTTCTTAGCCACCCTTCAAGAAGGAAGCAAAACAGCAACAAGAACCAGCTTAGTGATCAGTATCCATTTATCCCTTCCATACCAAGACTGATATATCACAGGTTGATAATAAGGAATCAAAAGGAAATTTTGGGGGACTTTTGCAGAAGCTGCTTACTATATGCAGCGGCCAGTAAAAGATACAAAAAAGGTTTGAAACTCAAAAATACATAAAATATATGTAGAGAGAATCGTGTAATATAAATATATTTTATCTTTAATACCATAATAATTCAGACTTCTCTGGTATGAAGGGAAGGACAAAATATTTTAGGTAGATTTTTTCAGATTGTGGGGGCACCCTCACCCCTAATGTGGAAGGGATAACTATACTTGCTCAGTAGTTTTTCATTCATGTTCAACTCTTCATGACCCAATTTGGGATATTCTTGGCAAAAATACTGGAGTAATTTGCCTTTTCCTTCTCCAGTTCATTTGTTTTTTTGCTCAGGGTCACACAGTTTAATAAGTATCTGAGGCCAGATTTGAACTCATAAAGATAAGTCTTCCTGATTACAATCCCAGTGTTCTAATCACTAAACAACCTAGCTGTTCCTCAGTATTCAGGAGCAGGGATCCTTTTCTATTAAAGTTTGGATCCCACCGATGTAAAGGACATGTTGCTGTTAATTGCTATAGTTGTATCTGACTCCTTGTGACCCTATTTGGTGAAGATAATGGAATGGTTTGCCATTACATCTCCAGCTCATTTTATAGATAAGGAAACTGAGGGAAATAGATAAAGGGACTTGCCTGTGGTCACACAGCTAATCAGTATCTAAAGCCAGGTTTGAACTCAAGATGATTCTTCCCGACTTCTTACCAGATACTCTATATACTGTACCACCTAACTACTCTAGCAATATGTACAGTAGTCCACATATTAAGCTTTAGGTCATCCTCCTAGGATTTGTGAAACATCCAATATGTAGGGGGGTTCCTGTACCACATATACTCACTGGGCTCAATCCTCCAAGACTGTCTTTTTTTTCCTGAGGCAATTGGGGGTTAAGTGACTTGCCCAGGTCACAAATCCAGGATGTGTTAAATGCCTGAGATCAGATTTGAACTCAGGTCCTCCTGACTTCAGGGCTGGTGCTCTATCCACTGCACCAACTAGCTGCCCTTTGTCTCATTTTTTTGTATTTGGATATCCAAAGCCTGGCAGAATGCCCAGCACATCATAGATTCCTAGGAAATGCTTATGGATTGATAAAAAATGTAGATTCTGAAGGGGAAACTCTCTATCCCAAATCTGGGAGGAAAGTCCTCATTGTAAACCAAAAACCCCATCAGAAAATTAGTAGGTTAAACATGAAAAAATTATTATTCACCTCTTCTTGAATTCATCTTATGGCTCACATCAACTATTGGTTTTTCTTTACTATTTCTGTACTCAAAACCACATTGCTGTAGTAAATAGATCTTAAAATGCTTTGTTCCATTTTCACTTAAAAACACAGAATAACATGTATATTAAAACATTTTGTGTTATTTTATTATTTTAATAAACCTTTTGTATTAAATGATTTTCACTTCTGAATTTTTCCCTTTCCCACACCTAGCATTTATTCTTTGTAACGACAACAACAAAAATAATAAAAAGTAGATTTTTAAAAAAATAATTCGTTTTTAATTGAAAGGCAATTCCCCTTTACCCTTAGATTTTTTCCATTCTTTTATAGGGAATATTTTAGCCAAGTACTTCTTGATTTCTTTTGGTTTCTATTCATAGGAAATGACTCAGGAAATCTTTTGATTCAATCTTTTTATTTCACAGATTAGGAAACCTGAGCTTAGATAAGTAATTCCTCCATATCACACATAATGGGAAATAGAAGTTTATCTGAACCCAGCTTTCTTAAACTAGCAATACTTGCTTTCCTGTATTCCATAGCTGCATCTCCAAGGGTCACTGTATTTAGATTAAGGCTGCTATTCCATTGCATGGTGAATGTTTGGGGGCTGGTAATAATTTAGGCCAATTAATTCAACCTTTATCTATGTAGTGTAACTGGCTACTCAGCCTTTTGCAAAATTATCAACTAATTGAACTACAGATAAGCTACATGGCAGAGTGAATAGTTTTAAAGTTCAAATATAGCCTGTCATTTACAAGCCATGTCTGTTTCTTCATCCATAAAATAATATAATAAAATATAATATAATAATATAATAACACCTAGAAAGTGTTGTGATGATAAAAATCAGATATTTGTGAAACATTTAGTGTAGTGCCTGACACATGTTAAACATCATATAAATATTAGCTACTTCTTGATGTTCATTTGTGTCCAAAAGTGCATGGAGTTTTCTTGGCATAAATAACCAGAGTGGTTTTCCCTCTCCAGTGTGTCCCCATTTTACAGATGAGGAATTGTGGCAGATGAGGAACAGTGCTCTATTCACTGCACCACCAAGCTGCCCCTGTTAACTATACTATTTTCCTTATGTCCACCAACTATCCTACTTCCCAAATCTGAAAACAATTATGGACATTTTAATTTTTTCTGAAAAGAGATATTAACAGCAGGATGGATTAAAAAAAATAATTACTTTAGCATATAATCCTTTACGATAGCAAGCTCTTCCATGCTAAGTACATTAAGGGGGTAATTTTTATTATTTATCATTGTAATTTAAATCACCTTTGCCATGTTTATCCCATAATCAACAATGATTCAACAATCTGAAACATTAAAAAAAAAACTAACAGTAAAATAATATCCAAATGTCACTAAAAGTATATTGGTTCAACATACTCAGCTTCAGAATTGAATTATTCAATCTATAATTCAATTATTCACTCAAAGTTTAGAATGAGAAACCATTTTGAGTTGGCTTGAAAGAAATTAGGAATCAGAGTTTTTAAGGGTGTTTTTCCTTTTTTTAGCTTATAATTGATTGATTTCACTTTATATTGGGCTCTGAATAGTCCCTGGAAAGAAGAGAATTTGAAATGGGGGTAAGAGGCTGATTAAGATAAACAAAAAACAAGTTAGCTAAGAAGACAAAATCAGTGGTTACAAATTTAAGGGTTCTTTGGATAACAAGTAACAGATCCCATCCCCCTTTCACATCTCCAGGGTCTCACTGAACGCATGTCAAATTTCCAAGAACAGGAAATGGGGTCAATTAGCCATACTGATTTAATAAGAGGGTTCAAGAAAGACATCATCAAGTCACAGTGTGTCTCTGTGTCTGAGTACAGTACATTACAGATAATAAAGCAATTTAATAACATTCCTGTCTTAGCACAGAAATTAATGGGGAATTCTAAACAAGGAAGTTATTTTGTGACCAAAAAAAAATCTGATTTAAGAAAAAGGAAAACTCAGAGAGGTTAACCATTCTTTGTATGAACTGAAAGGTTAGATGATGAGGGAGCAAGGGCTTCCTTGCCTGAGGTACTATGCTATGTTCTTCACACTGCAACTTTTCAAATTTTGTTGGATTTTGTTTTGAGGGACTGGATCTTGCCCAGGAAGAAAGATCAGAGACCACAGGGGACCCTATCCCTCTGCTGATTAGGATGGAAGTTTCTGACCTGGTCTGATTCATGTCTTTCTTATGCTACATGGCAGTCTTCAAGGGGCTACAGGTATCATACTTCTTTGGACTCCAGATCAACTTGAATTTTATTACTCTTCTAAATTCTCAAACTCAAGTAATTCACCAGTCTCCCAAAAAGCAGAAAATACAGACACATGCCATAATGTAGGCAACACTGGATTATACCAAAAACAAAAATGGAAGATGGGATTAAAAGACAAAGTCTCTCCTTAGAATTGATGGAAGTAACATTAACCCTGGTTGCTTTTAGTGTGATTGCCCAGTATTGACCCAAAAGCTTAAAAAAATTGAGGTGGGCACTATCTGGGAGTCAGCAATTTGTCTAGTGGAAGTAGTATTTCTACTCTGAGAGAAAATCACTATACATCAAAATATATTCATAAATGGAAACAATTTTATATTGTTAATACACTATAAATCAGTAAGTGCCAAATTCAAAACTAATTGAGTAAATACTGAAGTACCACAAAGTAAAAGCTTAAAATTTATCCAGAATGCAAAAACGGTGATCAAAATAACAAGTATTATTCCTCAGGCTGTGGAGCTGCCATCTTTATTAAGGAGCTGTCATACTGTGACTCATGATATGATTAAGGAGAGAAAGACAATATCAATGAAAAAACAAAATAGGAGGATATTATCGAAATCAATCAGCTTCAAACATCCTAACTTTTTAAGCCTGTGGCAAAGTACCATTATACTCTCAAGCAATCCAGTAGTTATAACTATCACTGAAAGATTTAAAATGGAAAGCAAAGATGTTTATAGTTAATTTTACAAGACACTGAAAGATCTGATTTAAGCTATAAAATGTTTTAAATTTATATAGATATCAACCAATAAGCATTTATTAAGCCTTACTATGTATGAAGCACTCTGTTATGACTGAGCATATAAAAAGACAAAAGTGAAATTAGATCCTAGCCTCAGGAAGCTTATATTTTAGGGGAAGAGACAGCATGTATACATAAAAGTAAATGCTAATTTGTTTTTGTTATTTAGACCTTTTTAAATTATGACTGACTCTTTGTGATCCCATCTAGGGTTTTTTGGCAAAGATAACAGAGTGATTTGCTATTTCTTTTATCAGGTTATTTTATAGATGAGGAAATGGAGGCAAATGGGGTTAAGTAACTTGCCCAGGGTCACACAACTAAGTGTCTGAGGCTATGTTTGCATTCAGGAGGATGAGTCTTCACACTCTCTGCTCTACATATGTAGAATATGTAGAACATATGCACATACATATATATACACATACGGTAAAAAAAAAAAAAAAAGTTTTGGTAATGGGTATACGGTACACTGGTAACTGGGTGGGACCAGGAAAAGCTTCATTTAGAAAGAGAAAATTAAGCAGAGTCTTTAAGGAAACCAGGATTTTAAAATAAGGAATGAATAGTTTTCCTACTCAGCTAGATACCTGTTGTAAGGTTTTGTGGTTTTGATAGGCCATTTATTTTAAATACTGAATTCTATCACGTTCATACCACACACTGAAAAATACATGTGGTAATTATAGATTCTCCTTCCCAAATGCCTCCCAAAGTAATGACTTTTCTTTCAGAATCTTTCCCTTATACGATTAGATATTTTTTCAACTATACATTTCACTAGAAATCACTTTGTAAAGATGATTCAGGTCTAGGATGATACAGAGGAAATAGAATTTGAACTCAGATTCTTCACTATAGAGCTATTTCTGCTTCTAATGCTTCCTACTTTAACCTCCCTAAACCTCAGTTTCCTCAGGTGTAAAAGGAAGTAGATATGGATTAGATGGCCCTATGAGATTTCCTCCAGCTCTAAGTTTACAATCCTATGGCCTTTAAATTTTTTTAATTTAATTTTTTTCAAAGAACAAAAATATATTTCTTTATCTCCCACAATTAGAAAAAGAAAAAAAAAAAGATGGAATCCTTGTAATAAACATGCATAGTCAAGCAAAACAAAACTCCCACATTTTCCATGTTCAAAAATTTGTTTCTTTTGTACCTATTTCTCTTCAACAAGTCAACAACACAATTCATCTTAGCTTTTTGGAATCACAGTTCATCACTGTACTGATTAGGGCTCTTCACTTTATTTTTACAATGTAAAGAGTCTTCTGGTTCTGCTCACTTCATTCTCTACTGGTTCATACAAATATTTGCAGCTATTTAAAAAAAAAAAGCACAATTGTTTCTTTCATCATTTCTTACAATACAATAGTATTATCCCATTATCTTACCATAGCATAATCTGTTTGGCCATCACCCAATTGATGGGCATCCCTTTAGTTTCAAGATTTTGGCCACTACAAAAAGATCCACTACAAATACATTTGTACATATGGGTCCTTTTCTTTTTTATTTGACTTTTTTGGGATATAAACCTAGTAGATATATTGTTAGATCAAAGGCTATGAATAGTTTAGTAACTTTTGAGACATAATGAATGCATGATCCTAAAATCTTCATGAATTATTAGAGCATGAAAAACTCATAAGTGACAGGAAAAATTCATAATACAATCTTGAAGCCTTAAAATTTATTACAGAAAACTTGGCTGTAGTTACTAATGAGTTTACTGACATGAATAAAGACTTTTTTCAGATTCCTAATGATGCCAATGAAAGTCATATGCCTACAGATATGGCTGAAACACTTAAAATAAATGCATTAATTTTGAAAAGGGGAGAAGAAGAGAAATAACAGATTCATTAGTACTATAAACTCCTTAGGAGCAGGGGCTATCTTTGACCATTTTTTAAATCCT